>NC_092717.1:189333048-189657062 GCF_047496885.1 Scyliorhinus torazame
GTGCCAGCAGGTGGCAGATGTGTGCCACGGTTTCCCGCCTCATCCGGAGTCTCCTCCTGCATTCCCGGTCCGTGAGTCCTGGTATGATTGCCGGGGCCGGTACACACGGGGCGCTCTCGGGTGCACAAATTAAAGCAGACTTACCTGGTTAGACTACAAAAGTCAACATTCTCCACCGCTCACAATTTCAACTCCTGAAAGATCAGCTGAAGGCTCACTTGACACTCATCAGTGCCAGGGGGCCCTTTGAAGTACTGGACATCACCTTGTCTGGGTCATAGCCTCCAGCCTTCAAGAACAGACATTCCGCCCTCCAACACACATTGGACAGGATGAAGGTCTATACCCACCCTTTCTGCCAATTGGTGACAATTAGAATGTTATCAGATGTTCTCCTATGGTGGAACCAGTAGAAAAGCTGCTAACCTCTGGATGTGGAACCCGCCGTTGGCATGGGAATTTATTATTCTCTTCTCCGGGATAGCCCAGATTGAAACGGGAGAGAGGCCACGTGACCCAGTTCTTGGGTATAAGATATACTGATATTTGAACAACCAGTGGGAGAGACTGCCACAAGGGCAAGCCTTACCTCCTCATTTCTCTGATACTACTCGAAAGGTGTTTGTGATCTGCAAACTGAGAATTCTTAAAGGAGGATTCTGAATCAATGCCACTGTCTCCAAGCGAAAAGAGAATCAACCAGTCAAGACTGTAGAATGCCTTCTCCAGTGAGAAACCCTAGTATCAGCAGCTCCTGTGGAAAGTGACCCTTCAGGTGTAAACAAGAATCTGGGCAATCTGTAATTTTTTTTTACTTTACTTTTTACTTGTCCAGTTTTAAGATCTGATACTCTGAAGAACTTTATCTCCTATTTGAGTAATTGGACATATTTGTACATTTTAAATCTTAGTCGTTTGGTTGTACAGAACTTGAGTATTGCTGAGAAGAGAGACATGGGGCGAAATTCTCCCCCAACGGCGGGATGTCCGCCGACTGGCGCCAAAGACGGCGCCAATCAGACGGGCATCCCGCCGGCCCAAAGGTGCGGAATGCTCCGCATCTTTGGCGGCCTAGCCCCAACATTGAGGGGCTAGGCCGATGCCGGAGGGATTTCCGCCCCACCAGCTGGCGGAAATGGTGTTTGTTTCCCCGCCAGCTGGCGCGGAAATGCGGCGCATGCGCGGGAGCGTCAGCGGCCGCTGACAGTTTCCCGGCGCATGCGCGGGAGCGTCAGCGGCCGCTGAAAGTTTCCCGCGCATGCGCAGTGGGGAGAGTCTCTTCCGCCTCCGCCATGGTGGAGGCCGTAGCAGAGGCGGAAGGGAAAGAGTGCCCCCACGGCACAGGCCCACCCGCGGATCGGTGGGCCCCGATCGCGGGCCAGGCCACCGTGGGGGCACCCCCCGGGGTCAGATCAGGACCCCGGATACGCCCACGCCGCCTGGTCCCGGCGGTAAATACCAGGTTTGATTTACGCCGGCGGGACAGACAATTCCTGGGCGGGACTTCGGCCCATCCGGGCCGGAGAATTGAACGGGGGGTCCCGCCAACTGGCGCGGCCCGATTCCCGCCCCCGCCCAATCTCCGGTACCGGAGACTTCGGCGGGGGCGGGATTCACGGCGGCCAACGGCCATTCTCCGACCCGGCGGGGGGTCGGAGAATGACGCCCATGGTGAGGGGTTTTCAGGTTGTGCCCGCCTCAAAGGTAATGAACCTTTGAATGGTCCATCAAATTTTCTGTCCCGCCTGCGACAATTCCCGCAGTGGGCAGGATACATAATTTACCCCATGATGTAAAAACCTTTTGTCTTGCATTCATCAGTACAGCTATGCAGGGTAACCCAAAAATAAAGGGGACAACAATTCATACTATATGGGAAGAGAGTGTTGATTAGTTGGCAAGTGGACTCTGATTGGCAGAGGCATTGCCAAGGGGAATGCAGCAGAGAACAATTAAGTGTTAAACCGCCACGCTTTTGTTTCAAATTCAAATCTTTTGTTAATAGCTTCTGCAACTTTAGCAAAAACTAACTACATACTTGTTAACTTCAGGAACCTGGCTGGCTTGTTTCTTAGGCCGAGTCTCAGTTATGTATAAATATGGAATTGGCAATATTACCTTCTTAAAATTTAAACTCTGTTATAACCAACCTAGTATTGGGATAAAGAGAGGAGTGAGTTCACCCCTCCTAACTGGTCGTAACAACTTCAAGATTTTGTTCAAATTTGCATGCTGCTATGATGGGACATGAGCTTATAAGTAATATTTACTTTGATCAATGGTTAAAAGAAGCAATATTGAATTAGCAACTCATTGTGTGGAGAACCTGTGGCACAGGAGATAGCTTCCTTGCCTCCAAGTCAAAAGCTTTAAGTTTGATTTCCAACTCATTTACTTGATGCTCACGAAAGGCCTGTTTATAAAGCAACCAATCAGGTTGATTATCATCCTTAAAATCCTTCCAGTACACTCCAATGACAAGCAGTAAGCGTGAGAGAGCTTTTTGATCAGCCATTTGATGGAAAGGTAGTTGGAGCCTCCACCATCACAACGCATAGCTCCAAACACAGCATGCATGTAAAAATGGTTGAAGCTATTTTGGATCCCTGTGTGAACTGTAACCCTGTCCGATTCTCCTTTCCATGTAAGTCGGCCAGTGTGAATAATGGAGATTATAATTCACTATCCTGCATTTTAACCATCATCCACAGTTAAAGTTATCTCCATCACATTCCTCTGGATTATTAGTCCATTCGCTAGACTCTTAATCTACTATAAGACTTTGTATAATTAATAAGGCTTAAGTTATCAAACTGTACTTCACCTAAATTTAGTGATGGAAAGTTTTAATTTTTATGTATTATTGGAATGTTGTCACAAAGTCTTTAGATTGGCATCTCTTTAAGTGTTAAATACTGTAATGTAGATTCAAGGGGAAAAACCTAGTAAACTGAATTTGTGGGGGGACACATGTTGCATTTGGGCTCCAGTGAGTCCAGCGAGGGGCAGCACGGTAGCATAGTGGTTAGCACTATGGCTTCACTGCGCCAGGACCCCAGGTTCGATTCGCGGTTTGGGTCACTGCCTGTGCGGAGTCTGCACATTCTCCCCGTGTCTGCGTGCTTTTTAGGTGAATTAGACATTTTGATTTCACCCTCTGTGTACCTGAACAGGTGCCGGAATGTGGTGACCAGGGGCTTTTCGCAGTAACTTCATTACAGTGCTAATGTAAGCCTACTTATGACAATAAAGATCATTAATGTATTAATACTGAACAGAAGTCCAGCCTGAGATACTGATTGGCAAAATGGATGGGCTGAGGGCTGGAATTGTCGGAGAAGGTACAAGTCACTATTAGTTTATTGCAGGGAAGCCTTCTCCAATCAGTCAAGAATTGTAAAAAAAAAAGGAGTGTAACTCAGGGCGTAATTCAACTAATTGGGAACAAAGTCGAATAGCGAGCGCGTTTAACCAGGTATTTCCTGGCGCTCGCAGCCGAGGCCGCACATAACTCCGCTCGCCGGAACTCCTCAGTGTAGCGAGAGATCGGGACACTTTTTAAATGGCGTCCCGATCTCCAATCACTGAGGCCCCCGAAGCAACCCCAGAATCCCCCAGTCCAAATGTGCTATGGGAGCATCCCCTCCCAACACCCATGCAGGGCACCACCAGCCCAATTAAGCATGTGCACAAAATGCCAGCTTGGCAGTGCCAACCTGGCACACTGGCAGTGCCCATGCCAGCTGGCAGTGCAACCTTGGCAGTGCAAGACTGGCACTGGAAGGGTGCCTGGGTGACAACAGCAGTGCCAGGAAGCCACCCTTCCCAAAGGGCATGCAGCTGGGTGCCTCTGATCCCAATTTGTGGAGACCTGTACAAAACAGCTTTCACCCAAGGTCTCCAAGGCAAAGGGCTTAGAACCCGTGCCTCAGGTACCTCAGGAATCTGCACATTAAAGTGAGACTAACTGAGACTTCACGCCCACAATGGGCGAGATTATCATCGTAATGTCTCGCGTTAGATCTCACGCGTTGTTGTGAGCCGTGTAGATCCCGGGAGTGTGGTCTCCTGGCTTTTACCGGCCACCGTGGCAAACTGACTTTCAGGCGCAGCATGGCAATTGAATCGCGCCCTTAAGATTGTCATAGAGAAGCCATGAGATTAGTTTCCATTGGTCAGGAATTACAAATGTTTGGGCGAAATTATTAGTTGCATTTACAGTGGTGATCACGTCTGGGCTGAATATTGAAAAATCTGCCTGAAGAAAGAACATAGAAATAGGGGAACAGCACTGGGGTCTTTGCATTTGCCGGGGGTAGTATTGCCTCAGGAGACTTAGCTAAAGGGGGTTCCTGCTGGGAGAATTCGGAGTTAGCAGTTGTGCCGGTGGACAGGTGGACCTGGGGTTGACCGTAGGAAACCTAAAAGTAAATATAGGTTTAGGGTTTGCTGCAAGGAACCCAGAGGTGACTATAGGCTAGGGATTTCTGTAGGAATCCAGAAGTGAAGTTTGGAATTTGCTGTCAGAAGTCCAAGGTATTAGTGTTCAATCAGTATTAGAATTTAGTATTAGGACTAAAGGACTTGCTTTAAGAAGGAAGTGAAAGTGAAATTGAAAGCTGCCTTCAGTACTCAACAGCAATTGTAGACTATGTGAGACAGAAAGAGAGAGGAAAGTACTCAGCAAGTGAAGTGACATAGACTGGGAAATTAGAAGTCTTAAAGCTGCAAAGGTGCAAAGTATGTAGATGAGAATTAAGTTGACGAAGGTAGAATCTTCAAGACTTGAGAGTCAAGAAGCCAGGTCCTAGGGACCAAGAAGAGAAGATTGCAGAGATCCCAGGATCCATAAGAAGACAATGGGCATAATTCTCCAACTTGTGTCGCCATTAGTGGAGTTCCTGGTAAGGTGAAGAATCGAGCGGTTCTGAAGAAAATGGCGCTGATCCATTTCCGATTCTCCAGCCCCTTGCTGGTGTCGGGATCAAGGTTTGCACCCACTCCAAGCAAATGGGTCATTAAGGTCCTTTGCATCTACTTAGCGGGCTGGCACCATATTCTCTAGGTCCTCTGGGCTGGGAATCACGTGGCCGAGTGTCACTGCAGGTCTTGATAAGCATGGCCCTGATGAAGTGGACCTCAAGGTGGGCCAAGAGGGTAACATTTTAAGGGACTTACTCCCAAAGCCCATCAGAGGGTCACCCCCCCCCCCCCCCGCACACACATAGCAAGACCTCCCCCCCCCCCCCCCACCCTACCTCCACCAGATTGCTTTCCAATCACCTCCCTTCACGCTATGTGATTTTGAAGTGGTCAGTTGGAAATTGACAGCACTTAATTCTGTTTGAACTGATCCAAGAGCTGTCAATCAAAGTTTATAAACATTGTGGTAGACTGCGCTCTACCTTTCTGGCAGGTCTCTTTTCCAGGGGGCTTCCTGACATGGGATCACTTTTCTGGGGGGGTCTGTGGGGGCTCTCTCTGGGGGCGGGGGGGGGGGGGCGGTAGCCAGCCTCACTATTGGGCTGCCCATTCAAAATGGTGGCCCAATAGCATGATTCCCTAGGGAGTCACTCGCAGTCTGCGCCATGCATAAATTTTCATGGCAAATGATTGGGAATCGCTTCGTCTGGGAGTGAAATATCAGGTGCAATTCTGCTCCGGCGGGAGAACACAGGGCGGGATACTCTGTCAGCGGGATCTTTCATTTCGTCAGCAGTGCACTCATGTCTGTGGATTTCCCGTTGGCATGGGAGTGTCCACAATGGGAAACCACATTGGCTAGCTGCCGGGAAGGAGGATCCCGCTGCCAGCGGGGGGCGCGCCGCACCAGAAAACGGGTGCGACAGGATGGAGAATTTCCACAAGCTATATTGAATCCAATTGCATTACCAGCCATGGTGGGATTTGAATTTACAGCCAAATACCATACCCATTACAAGACCCCAGGCCTGCATTTGAATAGAAGCTACGTGGGATAAATTTGTTTGCAAAGTGCTACTCCTCGCGTGGCTGCACAGACTTATTTTGATTCCCTGGCAAGTCAGTTTGGATGAGTTCTTCAATGAAATCAATGCCAAATGCTGCAGAAACTGAGTAGGTAGCTGCCTATCCCCCAAGGGATTGGCATTTTCTGCATAGAGCCTCTAGAATCATTTTTTTTGTCTGAGAGTTGTTTTTTCAAAGTTTCGTAATGTACCTGAGTAAAAATGTGAAATCAAAATATAAATTTTTTAAGATATTTATTTTGGGATTTGGACAGTGCTATAATTATTGTTCATCCCTATTTATTCTGAGGGAATTAGGGTCAACTGCATATGCTGAGAAGCTTCCATAGAGATTCCCCTAACTGGCTACCGTAATTTGGGTTCAGCACCCCGATAAACTGTCAATCTGCATTGAACAGTTACGACGGCCAAGTCGGTCCCCTGAAGGGAATTCCTTCATTGGAGTCACCTGTAAGCCAGACAATGAGAACCTGTTGGGTTTAGGTAACAATAAAGTAGATTTCATGATAATCATAGAATCATAGAATTTACAGTGCAGAAGGAGGCCATTGGGCCCATTGAGTCTGCACCGGCCCTTGGAAAGAGCACCCTACCTAAGCCCACACCCCATCCCATCCCCGTATCACCGTAACCCCACCCAACCCAACCTTTTGGGACACTAAGGGCAATTTATCATGGCCAATCCGCCTAACCTGCACATCTTTGGACTGTGGGAGGAAACCGGAGCACCCGGAGGAAACCCACGCACACACGGGGAGGATGTGCAGACTCCGCACAGACAGTGACCCAAACCGGAATCGAACCTGGCACCCTGGAGCTGTGAAGCAACTGTGCTAACCACTGTGCTACCGTGCCACCCTTGATCTTCTGGTACTAGCCACAAGTTTCCACATACTTAATGAATTAATTTTCAGCCCCTGTTACGGTGGCATTCGATCTCATAGGAATTTCTCCAAACGCTGTGGATGTTTTTTTTTAATTGATTCGCCACCTGGATGACAGGCTTTATAATCTGTTGGGTGCGGAATGCTGCAAAAGAGGCTATAGCCCAGTCAAGTAAGATTTGTAATTGCTGTGGAGACAGATCAAGAGCTGGGGCAGCTGCGTTATTTGGGGATACTTGAGTGGGGGGGGGGGGGGGGGGGGGTTGGTCAGAGATTTGAGAAGTCAGGGTGGAATCAGAGGGGAATGTTGTTCATGGTTAAATCAGCGAAGGTTTGGGGATTGTGAGGTGAGGGGGAGATTGTGTGGGGTCAGAGATTGAGGGGAATCAGAGAGAAAATGGTGGGAGGTTGGAGATGGAGAGTCAGGATGAGATAGATGAGCGGTTGGAGATTGGGGAAGAGGAGGGGCTCGATGTCAGAGATTGCAAGGGAGTTGAGAGGGTCAATGATGGAGGGGTTGGTGGTGCGAGGGGTTGGTAATGAGAATTTTTGAGGAGATATCATGGTGTTGGGGTGTGGGTGCTCTGACAGGTAAGCTTTCTGGAAATGCTCTTGAGTGTGTTAGAGCACAGAAGCATGATTGGGTGAGATAGACTCTAAGAAACTCTTGCATTTATATACCACCTTTCACAATTAAGCACTTTTTGAAGTATAGTCACTGTTGCTATGTGGAAAATGCAGCAGCCAATTCGTGCACAGCTTGCACCCACAAACAGAAATATGGTAATGTTCAGATAATCTAGAGTATGGTTGGGCGTGATTGAGTCTAGAGTACATGTTGGGCGTGATTGAGTCTAGAGTATGGTTGGGCGTGATTGAGTCTAGAGTGTGGTTTGGCGAATTGGAGTACTTCACAGAAAGCATGGTTAGTAGAATGGCCTTATTCATGGAATCATACAGCACGGTGGAGTGTTGCTGACGGATAAGAGGCAAACAGAACATCCCCACACTGTCTATCTATAAGATGAGCTGTTGTGGAATTATTTTTAAGGTTGTGGCATGTTTCCCCAAACCCTCAGTTTGTGTGGTCCATAAGTAACACGCAGCAAACTCTTTTTATGTTTAACTCAGAAGGTTAGTTTATTCCAGAATTAAACCTTGGCTGGGAGGGTGGGTGGCAATATTCACAAACACACGGATAGAAAAGATGAAGTTCATACAATTATGGAATGAACCACAGAAATGAATATGAGTTCATGTGATTTATAGAATCCAGAAAGTCAAAGTCCAGAGAGGTTTCCGTTATGATGGAGTTCAGTCCGGATGAGTCTCTGGTCGGAGGCAAAAGCACAAAAATCCTTGAAATGAATGATGCTGCAGCCCGATGGAATTTCTGTACTTAGACCATTTAGCAGATGCTGATCAGAAACTTTTAAAATCAAACAGGCTTTGAGCAATTGAGAGATGATGGCTGGCTGCTTTGTCAGCCTTTGCTGTTGTTCTTTTCTGGTTGGAAGTAATCAGCAGTCTGCTTGTTCCTCCAATCTCAACTGAAGAAAGAGATTTCAAAATGTTCACTCAAGTCGTGTGACTGCCTTCCTCCACAATTATTTCAAAAGGGATGCTTATCTGATGTCTGTGTTTGGCCTTTGTTCACGGCTTCTAATGTCCCATTCATTGGCCTCTGAAAGAATCACTATCCACGTTGAGGAACTTGTTTCAAGAAGCCATTGTCTGGGTGGACCCTGTGAATCCACTGCAGGGTTAAGTTCAGCAAGATATAAATGACATTCTCTGTCCCCTCAACAGTCCCTTTTGGAATGGACCTGGACAGTCCCAATTGTGAGATGAGTCTGTTAACAACTCTACAGGAATAAAGAGTTTTGATCTCTATGAGTCCCCTGGATTTGATTTATTGTCATGTGTACCGAGGTACAGTGAAAAGTATTGTTCTGCATATAGTCCAGACAGATCGTTCCATACATGGAAAAACATAGGACATACGATAAATACACAATGTAAACACATAGATAAAAACATCGGGTGAAACATGCGGAGTATAGTACTACTCAGTAGAGAAGATGTGGAGAGATTAGTTCAGTCCATAAGAGAGTCATTCAGGAGTCTAGTAACAGTGGTGTAGCCATCTAAAATGGCCGCCTGCAAAGAATGATGGGAATTGTGGTCAGGTTGGGACACAAATAAGATACAACTTGTGTATTTTGCAAACAACAACTCAGACTTATGCAGAAACTCACACCTGCTAAAGACCACTCAAAGGTCTTCCTGGGACAATGGGCTCCAGATTGAATCTTACCGTAAGTGGCAGACTCAAGGGCGCATGTTTGCCATATTTGGGAGGGCCTACGTGCCTTGGACACTAACGGCCATGACCGACTAGGCCCCGCCCAGCCATCAAGGTACACACCCCTAATTGGCCAGGATCGATTAGGGTGATCGAGACCCTATCGATCCATTTGATCCCCACCTGGGACCGCCCAGAAGAGCGCGAAAGATTGGAGGATAAGAAGAACTGCGCAACCAGCATTCAGTCTCATTTGGACTGGCTCCTGCCCACCAACTGCAGCCAAGTTCAAGGACCCGCGACCTCCACCGGAAGACAACACTCAGCTCAGATGATCCAGCTGACCTCCAGCTGCCACACGTGAGGAAACAGGTAAAGGCCTTGGCCGGGATTCTCCGACCCTGCGCTGGGTCGGAGAATCCCCGGGGGGAGGCGCGAATCCCGCCCCGTCGCCCCAACGCTGGCTGCCCTATTCTCTGATGCCATTTTTCGGGGGCCAGTGGGATTTCTGCCATGCCGGTCGGGGGCCGTTGACTGCGGGCCCCCCACCGGCCATTCTCCGGGTCCCAATGGGCCAAGCAGCCGTCCAGTTTTGCCCAGTCCCGCCGACGTGAATTACTCACCTAACGCACGCCGGGACCTGGCAGGTAAGTGAGCGGGCGAGGTCCTGGGGGGGGTGGGGGGTGGGGGGATCCGAACCCGGTGGGGGGGGGGGCCCCACCGTGGCCTGACCCACAATTGGGGCCTACCGATACTGCGGGCGGGCTGGTTCCGCGGGAGCCTTCTTTCCTCCACACCGGGCCCCTGTAGGGCTCTGCCATATTGCCCGGGGGCCGGCGCAGAAAGAGAATCTCCGGGCGTGCGCGGAAATACGCCAGCCGGTCTGCGCATGCGCGAGATCGCACCGGGGGTTCCACGCATGCGCGAACCCGCGCCGGCCCTTCGGCGCCAGCTGGAACAGCGTCAACACTCCGACCTCTCAAAGCACTTCATAATTATTGATGTCAAGGCCACTGGATGGTAGTCATTGAGGCACATTGCCTGGTTCTTTTTTGGCACCGGTATGTCGGTGGTCTTCTTGAAGCAGGTGGGAACCTCGAAACGGAGTAGGCAGAGGTTGAAGTTGTCCGCGAACACACTCGCCAGTTGGTCCACGTAGGTTCTGAGTGCACAAACAGGGACCGTTGTTTTTAGAGGGTTCACTTTCAAGAAGGTCGATGTGACTTCGGATGATGTGGAGATGCCGGCATTGGACTGGGGTGAGCACAGTAAGAAGTCTTACAGCACCCGGTTAAAGTCCAACAGGTTTGTTTCGAATCACTAACTTTCGGAGCACAGCTCCTTCCTCAGGTGACTGAAGAGGTGGGTTCCAGAAACATGTAGATAGACAAAGTCAATGATGCAAGGCGATACTTTGAATGCGAGTCTTTGCAGGTAATTAAGTCTTTACAGGAGCAACTGGAGAGAGGGATAATCACAGGTTAAAGAGGGTGCGAAATGTCTCAAGCCAGGACAGTTGGTAGGATTTCGCAATCCCAGGCCAGATGGTGGGGGATGAATGTAATGCGATATGAATCCAAGGTTCCGGTTGAGGCCGTATTCATGTGTGCGCAACTTGGCTGTAAGTTTCTGCTCGGCGATTCTGCATTGTCGCGCGTCCTGAAGGCCACCTTGGAGAACGCTTACCCGAAGATCAGAGGCTGAATGCCCTTGACTGCTGAAGTGTTCCCCGACTGGAAGGGAACATAGCCGCCTGGCAATTGTCACCCGAAGTCCGTTCATCCGTTGTCGCAGCGACTGCATGGTCTCGCCGATGTACCACGCTTCGGGACATCCTTTCCTGCAGCGTATGAGGTAGATAACATTGGCCGAGTCACACAAGTATGTACCACGTACCTGGTGGGTGGTGTTCTCATGTGTAATGGTGGTACCCATGTCGATGATCTGGCACGCCGTGCAGAGATTGCCATGACAAGGTTGTGTGGTGTTGTGGTCACTGTTCTGAAGACTGGGTAGTTTGTTGCAAACAATGGTTTGCTTGCGGTTGTGCGGTAGTTTGAAGGCAAGTAGTGGGGGTGTGCGGATGACCTTGGCAAGATGTTCGTCTTCATCGATGATGTGTTGAAGGCTGTGAAGAAGATGTCGTAGTTTCTCTGCTCCGGGGAAGTATTGGACGATGAAGGGTACTCTGTCGGTTGTGTCCTCTGTTTGTCTTCTGAGGAGGTCGATGCAGTTTTTGCTGTGACGCTGTCGATCGATGAGTCGAGCGCCATATCCCGTTCATACGAGGGCATATTTCAGCATCTATAAATGTCTGTTATGCTCTTCCTCGTCTAAGCAGCTCCTGTGTATACGGAGGGCTTGTCCATAGGGGATGGCTTCTTTAATTTAGGGTGTTTAGGGTAGAAGCTGGAGAAGTGGAGCATTGTGGAAATTATCCGTGGGCTTGCGGTAAAGCAAAGTGCTGAGGTGACCGTCCTTGATGGAGATGAGTGTGTCCAAGAATGCAACCGATTCTGGAGAGTAGTCCATAGTGAGTCTGATGATGGGATGGAACTTATTGATGCCATCGTGTAGTTGTTACAGTGATTCTTTGCCGTGGGTCCAAAGGAAAAAAATGTCATTGATGTATCTGGTGTACTTTCATCTCTATTGCCTCCCGAAAATACACAAGGCCAAGACACCAGGCCATCCTATCGTATCAGGCAATGGGACCCTGTGTGAGAACCTCTCTGGCTACATCGAGGGCATCTTGAAACCCATGGTGCAAGATACAACGGACTTCTTCCAGAAACTCAGCACCCATGGACCAGTTGAACCAGGAACATTCCTCGTCACAATGGACGTCTCGGTACTCTACACCAGCATCCCCCATGACAATGGAATTGCTGCAACAGCCTCAGTACTCAACACCGACAACTGCCAATCTCCAGACGCAATTCTGCCACTCATCCGCTTCATTCTGTATCACAACATCTTCACCTTCGACAAGTTCATCATCCAGACACACGGGCCAGCCATGGGGACCAAATCCACATCTCAATACGCCAACATCTTCATGCACAAGTTTGAACAAGACCTCCTCACTGCACAGGACCTTCAGCCGTTGTTATACACCAGATACATCAATGACATTTTTTTCCTTTGGACCCACGAGTGTGGGTGTGCTGCCGACGAAGCGGAGGATCTTGCCAATGGAGATTCTCCAATAATGGGGCTATATCCCCACACCACCACTTCCGGTCGAGAGTCCACTCATGCGCACAGCGACGGCCGCCCTGCAGGACATGGCGGACTCAGCCCGCGGAGCGGCACCTGAAATGTAGGCCCCCCTGAGATCGCGTACGCCTGCGGGTCCGCGATGCCCGATCGCCCCCCCTGGCCGTCCATGAAGCCCCGCCCCGGTGATCGATGCCCCCGCCCCCCCAACCAGCGCGGATGCAGACAGAGTCCGCAGCCGCCACTGGCCGTTCCCGACAGCCAATAGGTGGTTAGAACCATGGCGTCGGGAACTCAGCCAGTTTTTCTCGGAGAATCACCTCTGATAATGGCCCTCTACACACGGCACATAGTTCGCGCGCGCTATTCGTGAGGGATTCTCCGGGGACTGGAGAATCGCGGGAGCGGCGAAGGACTGGATTTCGGCGTAAACGCCCATTCTCCGCCCCCGCGCCGATCGCGATTTCGACGCGGAGGCTCAGAGAATCCAGCCCGTGGTGTCTAGAATTGGACACAATACTTCAGTTGAGACCTAAGTAATGATTTATGAAGAAAGTGACCATTAATTAAGTGATAACTAAGGGGAAGCAGTGGCATTGTGGTATTGTCACTGAACTTGTCATCCAGAGTCCAGTGTAATGCTCTGTGGATCTGGATCCGGGTTTGAATCTCGCCAGGGAAGATGGTGAAATTTGAATTCAATAAACAACTGGAATTAAAAGTCTAATGATGACAATGAAACCATTGTTATAAAAACCCATCTGGTTCACTAATGTCCGTTAGGGAAGGAAATCTGTTTAAGAGTCATCACATTGCTGTGGATCTGGCCTATCGTGACTCCACACCTGGGGCAATTACGATGACTCTTAAATGCTCTCAGGGATGGTCAATAAATGCTGGCCCAGCCAGTGACTCCCACATCCCATGAATGAAAAAAGGCCATTTAAGAACCTCAATTGGTGCATGGATGGAAGGGCCAGCCGAGCCGGTCCCAGTGTAAAAGTTTTGGGGGGAGGCCAGTGGGAAGGTCATCTGAGGAATTTTACAGGCACCCCTGCTGGTGGAGGGATCGTAAAATTCTGCCTTTGGTTTATAGTAGGAGTGGGCCAGATGGGCTGAATGGCCTTTTGTCATTTCATGCTTTTGCACGTTCTGATTTTGTCTGAACTCAAAGCCTGATAAAGCCTTGGGACCTCTCTGACATTGCAGCTTTGACAACTGTTTAAAGACTTGCTTGATGGTGTTTTAACAGAGTCTCTGGGTGGCCTGTTAGCACAAACATGAGAGCATTTGTTTCCTGACCAGACGGTCTGAGTGGAATTGTTAGACAGAACAACGTGTGGTGGTAAAGAATTCCTGTCTCGCGCTGAGTAACACAGGCAGGCAAGGGTATGGCTCTAGCACTGTAATCATCATTGAATTCAGAATGGCTTTAGTTTCAGACTTTATTAAGGTAACCACGTTTCAGCATCAGCCACTCTATCCATCTCTCCTTTTGTTTGCACCTGTCATTTATTCAACCTAATAAATGTTGTGCCCTTTGAACTCAAATATCAACACTGAATACCAAACTTTAAGGCTGTCAACTGCAGCCAATGGCAGTCTACTATTCCCTGTTGGAGCTCAGTTAAACAGGTTAAACAATAGCAATGACTCCCCCACTGGAACAGTGGCATTAAAGTAAACTATCCTGAATTCAGAAGGTGGGATTGAACAAAAAAGAAACATCCAGAACTGCAACTTTCAAAACCTCAAGACAAAGCATTTTACACTCACTTAACTAGTATTGAAATGTTGTTATCATTGCAATGCAGGTAACACAGCAGCCAATTGGCACTCAGCAAGCTCCTCTTGTCGAGGGATAGCTATTAACCGGGGCACCAGGAAATGCTCCTGAAATCTTCTTCAAAATAGTGCCATGGGAATCTTTGAAATGCACCTGAGAGGAGAGATTTAGCATCCCAGTGGAAAGATAGTGGGCGGAATTCAGCCCAAAAATTTCTACGGGCGCAATCTCCCCAAAAGGGAACAAAAATTCCCCTTGCAACGTCTCGCGAGATTCAACGCAATTGACATTGCGAGCCGGGTAGGTCATGGCAGCAGGGTCTCCGGCTTTCAACGGTCATTCTGCGCCATGGCGAGCTGCTTTTCCAGCGCAGCGTGGCTGGGGGACCGCGCCCTAAGTCTCATTTTGGGCAAGTTTAGAGGGGTATTTGGCTGAGATCCACACCATTATTCACCCACACTTTTCTGGCCCGTGAGGTGTTTCTTCCCAGTCAATTCCACACTTTTCATCACTGTGGAGTTGAAATGCTAGCCAGACCAGCTCCTCAGAGACCCCCACACCCCCACTGACAGGCAATGTCACCGCCCTGCACACATGGGCATTACCCCACACATCATCAAGTGAGGATACACAGCTATGGGGTCGTTGAGGCCCCCCCCCCTTTTCAAGCCTCCTATCCCCTTTCAGGACCCTACCTTTCAGGACCCCCACCCTTGATTCTCCCCAACCTTGATGAGGCCCTTCACACCTGCCCTAAACCACCCCACCCTTCATAACCCTCTCATCCACCCTTTCATGGACTAGTTGCCCCGCAAGCCCTCACCCTTGGCAGTGTCACCCAGGCCCCTGGGCACCATGGCACTGCCACCTGGAAGTGCCTCTGCCAGCCTGGCAGTGTCAGGGCCAAGGTGTCAGGCTGCAATGCCAAGGTTTATTTTGTGAGGGCCACGAAGAATCTAACACGAGTTTTAAGGATACAAAGTAATAACATTTATTTGCAATAACATATATACATAACAGTAGCAGTAACTTCCCTTGCTACATACTCCTTCCTGCTGGTTCCTGAACTGGCCAGCTTTATTTATACTAGGAGTTTACTAATGGTTTCTCCGCCCCCCTCATTGGGGAAGCTCATACTCCCACAGGATTGTGGGATAGTCATTAGTCCCCAGCCAATGGTAAGAACAAAGAACAAAGAACAAAGAAATGTACAGCACAGGAACAGGCCCTTCGGCCCTCCAAGCCCGTGCCGACCATACTGCCCGACTAAACTACAATCTTCTACACTTCCTGGGTCCGCATCCTTCTATTCCCATCCTATTCATATATTTGTCAAGATGCCCCTTAAATGTCCCTATCATCCCTGCTTCCACTACCTCCTCCGGCAGTGAGTTCCAGGCACCCACTACCCTCTGCGTAAAAAACTTGCCTCGTACATCTACTCTAAACCTTGCCCCTCTCACCTTAAACCTATGCCCCCTAGTAATTGACCCCTCTACCCTGGGGAAAAGCCTCTGACTATCCAGTAGGCAGGTTATAACATCCCTCCCCCCCAAAGTCCAAGGAATCCACCGAAGACCCTGGCAAAGGAGGGCATCGGACTTGTTTGGCCGCAGGCCGGACACCATTTGCACGTGGCGCTGGATCAGGTGGCGTGTAACGAGACGGAGACCGGCGCTTCCGTGATGAACGGCGCAACAGTTGTACATCCACGGCCCGTGGACCCGAGGATTCCCCCTCTGATGCATCCTGTGTCTCCATCTCGGAGTCAAAGTCTGCTGCCTCCGTCATGTCAGCGTCTCTATCTCCATTCGGTTCCGTAACGACCTGCGCATGCTTCGAGTGAGGCACCAGTGGAAGATTGTGAGGACTACCTTCCCTTGTCTTTGGTCTCTGCGGCTGTAGAAATGAGCTCCGGGGGCGGGGAATCTTTTGAGGGGATAGTCTTCTGGACCGAACGTGGTCTACATGTTTTCGCTGGAGACGACCCTGGGCTTGCACCTGGTAAGATATAGGGCCCGTTTGGTGAAAGATTACACCAGGAACCCATTGGGCACCACCAGCAAAATTCCGAACGAACACTGGGTCACCGGGCGCAAACTGCCGAATCGGCCGATGCCGAGAAAATCCCTGTCCCTGCTGTTCTTGTGTGCGGCGTACTTTTGCGCCAATGTCCGGGGAAACCATACTAAGGCGGGTGCGAAGTCTCCGGCCCATTAGGAGTTCTGCGGGAGCTACCCCAATCACTGCATGGGGGGATGGTCCTGTATGTAAACAAAAAGCGAGCCAGTCTCGTGTCCATTGACCCGGAAGACTGCTTCTTTAGGCCTCTTTTGGATGTCTGCACTGCGCGCTCTGCCAACCCATTTGAAGCCGGGTGGTAAGTGCAGTGCGGATATGGCGGATGCCGTTCATCTTCGTGAACCTCGCAAACTCCTCACTCGTGAATGGAGTGCCGTTATCCGTGACCAGCACCTCGGGGAGGCCATGCGTACTAAACGATAAACGCATCTTTTCAATTGTTGCGCAGGACGTTGTCCCCTGCATCTTATGCACCTCTAGCCATTTAGACTGGGCGTCAATTAGTAGAAGGAACATGGATCCTTGAAAAGGGCCTGCAAAATCTGCATGCAAGCGTGCCCAAGGCCGCCCTGGCCATTCCCACTGATGTAGGGGCGCGGCCGGCGGAAGCTTCTGATGCTCCTGGCAAGTTTTGGGAGCAGTTTTGGGCCACCTTCTCAATGTCGGTGTCGAGGCCTGGCCACCAGACATAACTCCGGGCCAACATTTTCATTTTGGTCACGCCTGGATGCCCATTGTGCAAGTCTGTTAGTATCAGCTCCTGGCCTATTTCCGGGACAATCACACGCGTCCCCCACAAGAGGATGCCGTCTTCCACGCTGAATTCTGACAGCTTGGAGGAAAATGCCCACAACTCGCCTGGGAGCTGTCTATGCTGCCCACCATACAGGACGATGTGCCGAACCTTAGACAGGACTGGCTCCGTCTGGGTCCACTCACAGATCTGTGATGCCGTGACAGGCAAGGTGTCCATAAAATTTAGGGTTGCAACCACCTCACCGGTAGCGGGGGTCGACATGGGGCCGGTCGATAAAGGCAATCGGCTCAGTGCGTCGGCATTTGCTATCTGCGTACCTGGTTTGTGCTCCAGAGAATACTCGTATGCCGCAAGCAACAAAGCCCAGCGCTGGATCCGTGCAGAAGCAATGGGCGGTATTGGCTTATCCTCTCTGGAAAGTCCCAGCAGAGGCTTATGATCAGTCACAATAGTGAAATGGCAGCCATATACGTACTGGTGGAAGCGTTTCACCGCAAAAACCACTGCCAGGCCCTCCTTCTCGATCTGCGCGTACTTTTTCTCCGCTGCAGTCAATGTGCGGGAGGCGAAAGCTATCGGTCGCTCGGCCCCGTTCTCCATCTTGTGGGACAGGACGGCCCCAATACCATACGGGGATGCGTCACATGTGACGAGCAAAGGCTTTCCAGGATCATAGTGGGTTAGTAACCCAGACGACGACAATTGTTGCTTTACCCGCCGGAAAGCGGTTTCTTGCGGCTGACCCCAAACCCAGGTGTGATTTTTCTATTGCAGAAGGTGCAAAGGGACCAGCGTAGTTGCCAGATTGGGGAGGAACTTCCCGTAATAGTTTACGAGACCGAGAAAAGAACAAAGATGCGAAGTGTCAGCCAGGGCGGGGGCATGTTGAATTGCACGCACCTTCTCTGCGACGGGGTGCAAACCTTCGCGGTCCACCCGATAACCTAGGTAGACTACTTCCTTTGCCTGAAATACGCACTTTGTGCGACGTAAACGGACTCCAGCCTCCGAAAGGCGTCTAAGGACAGCCTCCAGATTTTCCAAATGTTCCTGCTCCGACGTCCCTGTAATCAAAACGTCATCTAGGTAGACAGTCACACGTGGTAAACCTCTCAAAATGCCCTCCATAACACGTTGAAAAATTGCGCAGACAGAGGATACTCCAAAGGGCAACCGTGTATATTCATACAGGCCCCGGTGTGTATTAATCGTTACATATGTTCGGGAGGCAGGGTCCAGCTCCAACTGCAGGTAGACGTGACTCATATCTAATTTTGTGAACGAGAGTCCATCTGCAAGTTTCGCGTAGAGATCCTCTATGCGAGGCATTGAATATCGGTCGAGTCGGGAAACCGTATTCACTGTAAGTTTATAGTCGCCACACAAGCGAACTGTGGCATCTGGCTTCATTACAGGTACAATTGGTGCTGCCCAGTCAGCAAAACGGACGGGCCTGATAATACCCAAACTCTCCAAACGAGTGAGCTCCCCTTCTACCTTCTCGAGCAAGGCGTAAGGCACTGGGCGCGCCCGGAAATAGCGCGGTGTGTCCTGGTCCGACTTGGATACGGGCTACGACCCCTTTTATTTTCCCCAAACCAGGCTGGAATACATCTGGGTATCGTCCTAGCACCTCAGTCAACCCTTCAGAAACTGTTTGGAGGATGTGCTGCCATTGCAACTGCAAATGGCGCAACCAGTCCCGACACAACAGGCTGGGCCCATGGCCGCTCACCACGATAAGTGGGAAACACCCCTCCTGGCGTCCATAAACAACAGGGGTCATTGTAATTCCTGCAATGTCCAGTGGTTCCCCCGTGTAGGTTCCAACCTGGCCTGTGAGCCGGTTAATTAAGGGTCTGTATACCCTGCTTGATGCGGTCGAATGTCCTCTGGGCGAACACGGAGACTGCTGCGCCAGTATCCAACTCCATCTCAAGCGGGTGGCCATTGACCCGTCCTGTCACCTTAATGGGGGCCACACGGGGAGCTGCCACACAATGCAGCTGCAGGCAGTCGTGCTCCGTCTCCACGTCCTCAGGAGTAGTCGCCGCAGGTTCATCCACATGGAAGGTACGGCCTCTGGGCTGGTCCCAGTTACGGCCCCTGGGCTGGTCCCAGTTTCGGTCAGAACGACGGCACCTCTGGCGCCCCCAGGATCGCCGTCCGCGGCGGGGTCGGCGCCAACAAGTCTGACACGGACATGGCTCCTCATCCATTGGCTCTGGAGAAGGCTCCCTTCGGGGAGGAATGTCCGACGGCCACTGGCGTCGGTCCAGACGTTGTCTCGCCCAAGGTACCGCAGGAGTGCGGGGGGACGTTTTCGGACGGAAGGGGTTGCGCCCCAAGGCATGCACTTCCATTCCCTGTAGCTCCTGTACTCCTCGTTATGCACTCTCCCGGGACAATACTATTTGAATGGCCTGTTGAAAAGTCAATGTTGGCTCCGCTAACAACTTTCTCTGGGTGGCCGCATTGTTAATACCGCAAACCAAACGGTCGTGTAACATTTCTGACAAGGTCTCACCATTGTCACAGTACTCCGCAATCCTGCGTAGCCTGGATAGAAAATCGGCAAGGGATTCTCCAGGGGTCCTCTCAGCGGTATTAAACCGGTAACGCTGGACTATCGTGGACGGGGTTGGGTTAAAATGTTGCCCCACTATATTCACAAGTTCATCAACCGTTTTGGTGTCCGGCGCAGCTGGGTACGTAAGGCTCCTAATCACCCCAAACGTATGCGGGCCGCAGGCGGTGAGCAATATGACCACCTGGCGCTCGTTTTCGGTGATATTGTTTGCCCGGAAATAGTAACGCATCCGTTGTGTGTACTGGTTCCAGCTTTCCAGCGCAGCATCAAAAACATCCAAACGTCCGTACAGAGGCATGGTATAATAGAAAACAACTTCCAACCTGTATCCAACAAAAATCCAGGGAGGTGGCTTCAGCAGTGTAGACAGCTATTCACTTTAACCTTCGTCGCCAGTTTTGTGAGGGCCACGAAGAATCCAGCACGAGTTTTAAGGATACAAAGTAATAACATTTATTTACAATAACATATATACATAACAGTAGCAGTAACTTCCCTTGCTGCATACTCCTTCCTGCTGGTTCCTGAACTGACCAGCTTTATTTATACTAGGAGTTTACTAATGGTTTCTCCGCCCCCCTCATTGGGGAAGCTCATACTCCCACAGGATTGTGCGATTGTCATTAGTCCCCAGCCAATGGTAAGTAGGCAGGTTATAACAGTTTATGGGTACCAGAGGGAGAGCCAGGCGACCACCCTGCCCTGTCACCGGCCACCCAGGTGTCTCCAATGAAAAAATGAAATGAAAATCGCTTATTGTCATGAGTAGGCTTCAAATGAAGTTACTGTGAAAAGCCCCTAGTCGCCACATTCCGGCGCCTGTTCGGTGAGGCTGGTACGGGAATTGAACCCATGCTGCTGGCCTGCCTTGGTCTGTTATAAAAGCCAGCTATTTAACCCTGTGCTAAACCAGCCCCTGTGGCGGGTAAAACTCCTCAGGTGCTGTTAGGCCTGCTCTGTATTTGTGTGGATCACTGCGAAACGGCACCTGGTCGAGGCCTCGCTGGGAAGGCCATTAGTTCCTGGGCGCCGGGTTAATCTGCGCACAGATCTAAATGTACCCGTATGGATCATTTAAGTATGCTGATCTGGATCTCGCCCAGCGAGGGTGAGAGCCAGATTGTGATTTCTCGTGAGGTTCAGCAGACTCTCATGTGACGTCTCAAGAATCGCAAATCTCGTGAGATTCAACGACCCCAAGTCGGGCGCAACGAGGCTGGTAAATCACGCCCAGCATCCTCAACATGATATAGCATTTTCACCGTACTGCAATTGCGTGCCATCCTAAATGTTGTGCTCATGTTTTGAACCAATGGCCTTCTCACTCAGGTGCAACAGTGCTCCCACTGAGCCGCATCTGACACTTAATCACAAACAGTAATAATGCGATACTGAACTGTTGAAACAAAAAGGCCTCCCTCTCAATCCTCACTGTAATAAGGCAAACAAACACAGATAGGCATGAGTGCCTCTAGGTAAGCAAGGGAGCAGGAATCAGCTTATTCTTGATCACGATTAAGAAATTCCCAATGAAAATTCAGGTGCAAGGATATTGAGGGCAGGGTCAATCTCAGCTGCCCCACCCAAACACATTGCCTACACTTATCATCTGGGTGCATTTAGAAAACAGTGACTTGAGCAAGGCAATGAAGGATAACTAGTGCCATGGCAGAATAGCCTAGAGAAGGTGACCCTGCCTCTGAGCTAGAAGCTTCATGTTCGAGTCTCACTCCAAGACTTGACAGCTAAGGAAGATGCATTCATATTGTGGTATTGACACTGGACTAGTAATCCAGAGACCCAGGATAATGATCTGGGGGATCCAATTCGAATCCCACCACGGCAGGTGGTAGAATTTAAATTCAATAAAATATCTGGAATTAAAAGCTTAATGATGACCCTGAAACCATTGTCGATTGTCGTAAAAGCCCATTTGGTTCACTCATGTCCTTTAGGAAAAGAAATCTGCCGTCCTAATCTGGTCTGGTCTACATGTGACTCCAGACCCATAGCAATGTGGTTGACTCTTAAATGCCCTCTGAACTGGTCTAGCAAGTCACTCAGTTGAATTCAACCAGTACGAAAACACCACAAAGGAATAAAACCGGACGGACCACCCAGCATCGAACCAGGCACGGAAACGACAACGGTAAACCCAGTCCTGTGGACCCTGCAAAGTCCTCCTGACTAACATCTGGGGGGGTGGACCAAACTTGGGAGAGCTGTCTCACAGACTAGACAAGCAACAGCCTGGCATAGTCATACTGACAGAATCAGTATAATAGGCCAGTTGCATGCTCCTCCTGTAGGATGTGGGTGATGAGGGATACCATCGGTGTCCCCGCTGACTATACCTGCGGGAAGTGCACCCAACTCCAGCTCCTCAGAGACCGTGTTAGGGAACTGGAGCTGGAGCTGGATGAACTTCGGATCATCCGGGAGGCAGAGGGGGTTATAGAGAAGGGTTACAGGGAGGTAGCCACACCCAAGGTACAGGACAAGAGTAGCTGGGTTACAGTCAAGGGAAAGAAAGCAAACAGGCAGACAGTGCAGGGTTCCCTCGTGGCCATTACCCTTCAAAACAAGTATACCATTTTGGATGCTGTTGGGGGGGATGACCTACCGGGGGAAGGCCCTAGCGGCCAGGTCTCTGGCACTGAGTCTGGCTCTGGGGCTCAGAAGGGAAAGGGGAGAATAGAAAAGCAATAGTAATAGGAGATTCAATGATTAGGGGAATAGATAAGAGATTCTGTGATCGCGAGCGGTATGTTGCCTCCCGGGTGCCAGGGCCAGGGATGTCTCGGATCATGTCTTCCGGATCCTTAAGGGCGAGGGTGAGCAGCCAGAAGTCGTGGTGCACATTGGTACCAACGAAGTAGGTAGGAAAAGGGGTGTGGAGGTAATAAACGAGTTTAGGGAGTTAGGCTGGAAGTTAAAAGCCAGGACAGACAGAGATGGCATCTCTGGTTTGTTGCCGGTGCCACGTGATAGTGAGGCTAGGAATAGGGAGAGAGTGCAGTTGAACATGTGGCTGCAGGAATGGTGTAGGAGGGAGGGCTTTAAGTATTTGGATAATTGGAGCGCATTCTGGGGAAGGTGGGGCCTGTACAAGCAGGGCAGGTTGCATCTGAACCAGAGGGGCACCAATATCCTGGGAGGGAGGTTTTCTAGTACTCTTCGGGAGGATTTAAACTAATTTGGCAGGGGAATGGGAACCGGATTTGTAGTCCTGCAACTCAGGTAGCTGATAATCAGGACGCCAAAGCGTGTAGTGAGGCAGTGGGGAAGGGAACACTGACAAAGGAGAGTACTTGCAGGCACGGAGATGGGTTGAAGTGTGTATACTTCAACGCAAGAAGCGTCAGGAATAAGGTGGGTGAACTTAAGGCATGGGTCGGTACTTGGGACTATGATGTGGTGGCCATTACGGAAACTTGGATAGACTAGGGGCAGAAATGGTTGTTGGAGGTCCATGGTTATAGATGTTTCAATAAGATTAGGGAGGGTGGTAAAAGAGGTGGGGGGGTTGGCATTGTTAATTAGAGATAGTATAACAACTGCAGAAAGGCAGTTCGAGGAATATCTGCCTACTGAGGCAGTATGGGTTGAAGTCAGAAATAGGAAAGGAGCAGTCAACTTGTTGGGAGTTTTCTATAGGCCCCCCAACAGTAGCAGAGATGTGGAGGAACAGATTGGGAAACAGATTTTGGAAAGGTGCAGAAGTCACAGGGTAGTAGTCATGGGTGACTTCAACTTTCCAAACATTGAGTGGAAACTCTTTAGATCAAATAGTTTGGATGCGGTGGTGTTTGTGCAATGTATCCAGGATGCTTTTCTAACACAGTATGTAGATTGTCCGACCAGAGGGGAGGCCATATTGGATTTGTTACTTGGTAATGAACCAGGGCAAGTGATAGATTTGGGGGAGCATTTTGGAGATAGTGACCACAATTCTGTGACTTTCACTTTAGTAATGGAGAGGGATAGGTGCGTGCAACAGGGCAAGGTTTACAATTGGGGGAAGGGTAAATACGATGTTGTCAGACAAGAATTGAAGTGCATAAGTTGGGAACATAGGCTGTCAGGGGTGGACACAAGTGAAATGTGGAACTTGATCAAGGAACAGGTACTACGTGTCCTTGATATGTATGTCCCTGTCAGGCAGGGAAGAGATGGTCGAGTGAGGGAACCATGGTTGACAAGAGAGGTTGACTGTCTTGTTAAGAGGAAGAAGGAGACTTATGTAAGGCTGAGGAAACAAGGTTCAGACAGGGCGCTGGAGAGATACAAGATAGCCAGGAGGGAATTGAAGAAAGGGATTAGGAGAGCTAAGAGAGGGCATGAACAATCTTTGGCGGGTAGGATCAAGGAAAACCCCAAGGCCTTTTACACATATGTGAGAAATGTGAGAATGACTAGAGCGAGGGTAGGTCCGATCAAGGACAGTAGCGGGAGATTGTGTATTGAGTCTGAAGAGATGGGAGAGGTCTTGAACGAGTACTTTTCTTCAGTATTTACAAATGAGAGGGGTCATATTGTTGGAGAGGACAGTGTGGAACAGACTGGTAAGCTCGAGGAAATACTTGTTAGGAAGGAAGATGTGCTGGGCATTTTGAAAAACTTGAGGATAGACAAGTCCCCCGGGCCTGACGGGATATATCCAAGGATTCTATGGGAAGCAAGAGATGAAATTGCAGAGCAGTTGGCAATGATCTGTTCACCCTCACTGTCAACAGGGGTGGTACCAGGGGATTGGAGAATGGCGAATGTCGTGCCCTTGTTCAAAAAAGGGAATAGGGATAACCCTGTAATTACAGGCCAGTTAGTCTTACTTCAGTGGTAGGCTAAGTATTGGAAAGGGTACTGAGGGATAGGATTTCTGAGCATCTGGAAAGACACTGCTTGATTAGGGATAGACAGCATGGATTTGTGAGGGGTAGGTCTTGCCTTACAAGTCTTATTGAATTCTTTGAGGAGGGGACCAAGCATGTGGATGAAGGTAAAGCAGTGGATGTAGTGTACATGGATTTCAGTAAGGCATTTGATAAGGTTCCCCATGGTAGGCTTATGCAGAAAGTAAGGAGGCATGGGATAGTGGGAAATTTAGCCAGTTGGATAACGAACTGGCTAACCGATAGAAGCCAGAGAGTGGCGATGGATGGCAAATATTCAGCCTGGATCCCAGTTACCAGTGTCATACCGCAGGGATCAGTTCTGGGTCCTCTGCTGTTTGTGATTTTTATTAATGACTTGGATGAGGGAGTTGAAGGGTGGATCAGTAAATTTGCAGACGATACGAAGATTGGTGGAGTTGTGGATAGTGAGGAGGGCTGTTGTCAGCTGCAAAGAGACATAGATAGGATGCAGAGCTGGGCAGATGGAGTTTAACCCTGAAAAGTGTGAGGTTGTCCATTTTGGAAGGACAAATATGAATGCGGAATACAGGGTTAACGGTAGGGTTCTTGGCAATGTGGAGGAGCAGAGAGATCTTGGGGTCTATGTTCATACATCTTTGAAAGTTGCCACTCAAGTGGAAAGAGCTGTGAAGAAGGCCTATGGTGTGCTCGCGTTCGTTAACAAGGGATTAAATTTAAGAGCCGTGAGGTGATGATGCAGCTGTACAAAACCTTGATAAGGCCACATTTGGAGTACTGTGTACAGTTCTGGTCGCCTCATTTTAGGAAGGATGTGGAAGCTTTGGAAAAGGTGCAAAGGAGATTTACCAGGATGTTGCCTGGAATGGAGAGTAGGTCTTACGAGGAAAGGTTGAGGGTGCTAGGCCTTTTCTCATTAGAACGGAGAAGGATGAGGGCGACTTGATAGAGGTTTATAAGATGATCAGGGGAATAGCTAGAGTAGACTGTCAGAGACTTTTTCCCCGGGTGGAACAAACCATTACAAGGGGACATAAATTTAAGGTGAATGGTGGAAGATATAGGGGGGATGTCAGAGGTAGGTTCTTTACCCCGAGAGTAGTGGGGGCATGGAATGCACTGCCTGTGGATGTAGCTGAGTCAGAAACATTTGCGACCTTCAAGCAGCTATTGGATAGGTACATGGATTACGGTAGAATGATATAGTGTAGATTAATTTGTTCTTAAGGGCATCACGGTAGCATTGTGGATAGCGCGGTTGCTTCGCAGCTCCAGGGTCCCAGGTTCGGTTCCGGCTTAGGGTCACTGTCTGTGCGGAGTCTGCACATTCTCCCCGTGTATGCGTGGGTTTCCTCCGGGTGCTCCGGTTTCCTCCCACAGTCCAAAGATGTGCGGGTTAGGTGGATTGGCCATGCTAAATTGCCCATCGTGTCCTAAATTGCCCTTAGTGTTGGGTGAGGTTACTGGGTTATGGGGATAGGGTGGAGGTGTGGACCTTGGGTAGGGTGCTCTTTCCAAGAGCCGGTGCAGACTCGATGGGTCGAATGGCCTCCTTCTGCACTGTAAATTCTATGAAATTGCCCTTTGTGTCCAAAATCGCCCTTATTGTTGGGTGGGGTTACTGGGTTGTGGGGATGGGGTGGAGGTGTTGACCTTGGGTAGGGTGCTCTTTCCAAGAGCTGGTGCGGGCTCGATGGGCCGAATGGCCTCCTTCTGCACTGTAAATTCTGTGATAACCTATGATTAATCTAGGACAAAGGTTCGGCACAACATCGTGGGCCAAAGGGCCTGTTCTGTGCTGTAATTTTCTATGTTCTATGTTCTATACCTTAATGACAGTGTCCCAGACACCATTATCACCATTCCTGGGTATGCCCTGTCTCACCAGCAGGACAGACCAGCAGAGGTGGTGACACAGTGGTATACAGTCAGGAGGGAGTTGCCCTGGGAATCCTCAACATCAACTCCAGACCCCATGAAGTCTCATAACTTCAGGTTAAACATGGGCAAGGAAACCTCCTACTGGTTACCACGTACTGGCACCATCAGCTGATGAATCTGTACTCCTCCATCTTGAACACCACTTGAAGGAAGGACTGAGGGTGGCAAGGGTGCAGAATATACTCTGGATGGGGAACTTTAATGTCCATCACCAAGAGTGGCTCGGTAGTACCACCACAGACCAAGTTAGCTGGGTCCTAAAGGACATAACTGGTAGACTGGGACTGCAGCAGATGGTGAGGGAACCAACAGGAGGGAAAAACATACCAGGCTTCATCCTCACCAATCTGCCTGCTGCAGATCATCTGCCCATGACAGTATCACTAGAAGTGACCACCGTACAGTCCTTGTGGAGACAATGCGTGTTCGCATTGAGGAAACCTTCCAACGTGTTGTGTGACACTACGACCGTGTTAAATGGGGTAGACTTCGAACAGATCCAGCAACTCAAGACTGGGCATCCATGAGGCGCTGTGGACCATCAGCAGCAGCAGAATTGTATTCAACCACAACCTGCACCCTCATGGCCCAGCGTATCCTCCACTCTCCCATTACCACCAAGCCAGCCAGGGGATCAACCCTGGTTCAATGAAGAGTGCAGGGGAGCATGCCAGGAGCAACATCAGGCATACCAAAAATTCAGGTCTCAATCTGGTGAAGGTGCAACACAGGACTACTTGTGTGCCAAACAGCATAAGCAACAAGTAATAGACAGAGCTAAACGATTCCACAATGAACACACTAGATCTAAGCTCTGTCGTCCTGCCACATCGAGCCGTGAATGGTGGTGGACAATTAAACAACTCACTGGAGAAGGAGGTTCTACAAATATCCCCATCCTCAATGATGGAGGGGCCCAGCACAGCAATGCAAAAGACAGCACTGAAGCATTCGCAACAATTTTCAGCCAGAAGTGCCGAGTGGATGATCCATCTCGATCTCATCCAGAGGTCCAGCATCATAGATGTCAGTCTGCACCCAATACGATTCACTCCGCATGATATCAAGAAACAACTGAAGATACTGGATACTGCAAAGGCTATGAGCCCTGACTATATTCTGCCAATAGTACTGGAGACTTGTGCCAGAACTTGTTGCACTCCAAGCCAAGCTGTTCCAGTACAGCTACAACACTGGCATCTACCCAGCAATGTGAAAAATTGCCCATGTCTGTCCTGTATACAAGCAGCAGGACAAATTCAACCAATTACCGCCCTATCAGTCTACTCTCCATCATCAGCAAAGTGATGGAAGGAGTCATCAACAATGCTATCAAGCGGCACTTACTCAGCAATAATGTGGGCGGCACGGTAGCATGGTGGTTAGCACTGTTGCTTCACAGCTCCAGGGTCCCCATGAGTCTCCACATTCTCCCCGTGTGTGCGTGGGTTTCCTCCGGGTGTTCCGGTTTCCTCCCATAAGTCCCGCTAGGTAATTTGGAAATTCTCAGTTCTGTGTACCGGAACAGGCGCCAGAACGGTTGGATTGGATTTGTTTATTGTCATGTGTACGGAGGTACAATGAAAAGTATTTTTTGCGAGCAGCTCAACAGATTATTAAGCACATGAAAAGAAAGGGAAATAAAATAAAATAAATAATAGGGCAACAGAAGGTACGCAATGTAACTACATAAACACCGGCATTGGGTGAAGCATACAGAGGTGTAGTGTTAATGAGGTCAGTCCATAAGTGGGTCATTTAGGAGTCTGGTAACAGCGGTGAAGAAGCTGTTTTTGAGTCTGTTCGTGCGTGTTCTCAGACTTTTGTATCTCCTGCCCAATGGAAGAAGTTGGAAGAGTGATAAGCCAGGTGGGTGGGGTCTCTGATTATGCTGCCCGCTTTCCCCAGGCAGCGGGAGATGTAGATGCAGTCAATGGATGGGAGGCAGGTTTGTGTGATGGACTGGGCGGTGTTCACGACTCTCTGAAGTTTCTTGCGGTCCTGGGCCGAGCAGTTGCCATACCAGGCTGTGATGCAGCCCGATAGGATGCTTTCTATGGCGCATCTAACTCACGTTCCACAGGCTGTAGTAAAATCTCACAAACCTGAAAATCACTTCAGGAGCGAAATTCTCCATCCCGCCCCGCCACATTTCTGCCCCGACCGGCCGGCGGGAGTCTCCGTAACACCGGCCGGTCAATGGGGTTTCCCATTGTGGGGCAGCCCCACGCCGTCGGGAAACCCCCGGGCGCCGGCAAAACGGAGACTCCCGCCGGCGGAGAATGACGCCCCAGATATCATTCTGGCATCTCAGTCCTCTTCTCAGTTTGGTCTGTCTTTACCGAACTGTGTTCTGTTCTAGTACCTTTCACCTCAAATTTCATGGAAACTGTTCTTCATTTCTCCAGCTTCTTCTCTTTCCCTTCTAAGTTTATTTTATTGTCTTGAGTTTCATCAGAAAAATAACTTCCTGCTGATGTACCATCAATGACGACAGACGAGAGTTGGAAGAATAAACTGTGGTTTTAATCAGCGAAAAGATACCTGCTGGCAGTCGGTCCCAGAATGAGGGCAGGGCTGGAGGTTAGCCACCTTTATACTTGAGCCTGAGGGGCGGAGCTACAGGCGGAGCCAGCAGGGAAAAACCCAGACATGTAACAAACAGTAAGAACAGTAAGTACAATATAATACAGTGGTTTACCACATTCACCCCCTCTTAAAAAAAGAGTCCGGCGGGGGTGAAGTGGATGGGTTGAATTAGCGATCGAGTCTGTCGGGGGCTTTGACCTTCCGCTGTGATCGCCTCAGTCCCGACTGTGGTGGGGACACTGGTGTCGGATGAAGTGTTGAGGCCTGCGTATCCAGGAGCGTGTCGTCTTCCGGATAAGTAGCAACGGAGGGAGACGGTGTAGAATCGTGAGTAACAACGGAGGGAGACAGTCTAGAGTCGGGGGTAGTGGTGATTGTCGCTGGGGAACTTGCGGGTGCCAAGTCCCGAAGGAAGACTGTGTCCTCCCGCCCATCATGGTGTGCCACGTAGGCATATTGGGGGTTAGCATGGAGGAGAAGGACCCGTTCGACCAGGGGATCCGACTTGTGACTCCTCGCATGCTTCTGGAGGAGGACGGGCCCTGGAACTGTCAGCCAGGACGGGAGCGAGACCCCTGAGGTGGACTTCCTGGGGAAGATAACATTCTCTCGTCAGGTATCGCATTGGTGGCGGTATACAGGAGTGACCGGATGGAGTGGAGCGCATCGAGAAGGACCTCCTGCCAGCAGGAGACAGGGACACTTCTAGACCGTAGGGCAAGAAGGACGGCCTTCCAGACCATCGCGTTCTCTCTCTCCACCTGTCCGTTTCCCAGGGGGTTGTAGCTGGTAGTCCTGCTTGAGGCGATGCCCTTGCTAAGCAGGAACTGACGGAGCTCATCACTCATGAAGGAGGAACCCCGATCGCTATGGGTGTAAGTGGGGAAACCGAGCAAGGTGAAGAGGCCATGCAGGGCCTTGATGACTGTGGCAGAGGTCATGTCAGGGCACGGGATGGCGAAAGGGAAACATGAGTACTCATCAACAATGTTGAGAAAGTACACATTACGGTCAGTGGAGGGGAGTGGCCCTTTGAAATCGATGTTGAGGCGCTTAAAGGGGCGGGAGGCCTTTACCAGGTGCGCTCTGTCCGGCCGATAGAAGTGTGGTTTGCACTCCGCGCAGACCTGGCAGTCCCTGGTCATGGTCCTGATCTCCTCGATGGAGTAAGGCAGGTTGCGGGCCTTGATAAAATGAAAAAAACTGGTGACCCCCGGGTGACAGAGGTCATTGCGGAGGGTCCGAAGTCGGTCTACTTGTGCGCTGGCACATGTACCACGGGATAGGGCATCTGGGGGCTCATTGAGCTTCCCAGGTCGATACAAGATATCATAATTATAGGTGGAGAGTTTGATCTTCCACCTTAAAATCTTGTCATTCTTGATCTTGCCCCGCTGCGTATTGTTAAACATGAAGGCAACCGACCGTTGGTCAGTGAGGAGAGTGAATCGCCTGCTGACCAGGTAATGCCTCCAATGTCGCACAGCTTCCACAATGGCCTGGGCTCTCTTTTCGAATTTCGGAGCCCTGCAGGGTACGGGAGAAGAAAGCCACGGGCCTGCCCGCCTGGTTGAGGGTAGAGGCCAGAGCAAAGTCAGACGCATCGCTCTCCACCTGGAACGGGATGGACTCGTCTACTGCGTGCATCGTGGCTTTGGCAATATCTGTTTTGATGCGGTTGAAGGCCAGGCGGGCCTCAGCCGTCAGGGGAAAAATGGTGGATTTAATGAGTGGGCGGGCCTTGTCCACATAATTGGGGACCCACTGGGCATAATAGGAAAAGAACCCCAGGCATCTCTACAGGGCCTTGGGGCAGTGGGTAGTGGAAGTTCCAGGAGGGGGCGCATGAGATCGGGATCGGGCCCTAGGACTCCGTTTTCCATAACGTAGCCAAGGATGGCTAGGCGGGTTGTGCGGAAAACGCATTTCTCCTTATCATATGTGAGGTTACGGAGCTTGGCGGTGTGCAAGAAATGTTGGAGGTTAGCGTCATGGTCCTGCTGATCATGGCCGCAGATGGTGACGTTGTCTAGGTAAGGGGACGTGGCCCGCAGCCCGTACTGGTCAACCATTCGGTCCATTTCTCATTGGAAGACCGAGACCCCATTGCTGACACCGAAGGGGACCCTGAGGAAGTGGTAGAGGCGGCCATCTGCCTCAAAGGCAGTGTATTGTCGGTCCTCCGGGCAGATAGAGAGCTGGTGGTACGCGGACTTCAAGGGCAGCACGGTAGCAATGTGGATAGCACAATTGCTTCACAGCTCCAGGGTCCCAGGTTCGATTCCGCCGGGTGCTCCGGTTTCCTCCCACAGTCCAAAGATGTGCAGGTTAGGTGGATTGGCCATGATAAATTGCCCTTAGTGTCCAAAATTGCCCTTAGTGTTGGGTGGGGTTACTGGGTTATGGGGATAGGGTGGAGCTGTTGACCTTGGGTAGGGCGCTCTTTCCAAGAGCCGGTGCAGACTCGATGGGCCGAATGGCCTCCTTCTGCGCTGTAAATTCTATGATAATCTATGATAATAGTGGAGAAGAATCTGCACTGATTGATCATGTCAGATATGCGGGGGAGAGGGTACGCAACGAGCTGCGTGTACCGGTTGATCGTCTGACTGTAGTCGATGACCATCCGGTGCTTCTCCCCAGTTTTGATGACCACCACTTGGGCTCTCCAGGGGCTAGTACTGGCATCTATGATCCCTTCCCGCAGGAGTCGCTGGACCTCCGACCGGATAAAGGCCTTGTCCCGAGCATTGTATCATCTGCACCTAGTGGCGACAGGCTTACAGTCCGGGGTGAGGTTAGCAAAGAGCGGGGATGGGGCGATCTTAAGGGTCGAGAGGCTACAGGTGGTGAGAGGGGGTAGGGGTCCATCAAACGCCAAGGTAAGACTTTTGAGGTGGCATTGGAAATCTAGACCTAGTAGTAGGGCAGCGCAGAGTTGGGGGAGGATGTAGAGCTTGAAATGTTTGTACTCGACGCCCCGTACTGTAAGGGTTGTGACACAGTACCCAAGGACTTCCACGGAATTTGATTTGGAAGCCAGGGAGATTTTCTGGATCGCGGGTAAAACTGGGAGGGAGCAGCGCCGTACAATATCTGGGTGAATGAAACTCTCCGTGCTCCCGGAGTCGAAGAGGCAGGTTGTTTCGTGGCCGTTGATCCGGACAGCCATCATGGATTGAGTGAGATGAGGTTGAGATTGGTCGAGGGTGATGGAGGCGAGCTTCAGAAGGTGGGTGGGCTGATCGAGGGTAGCGGAGGCCAACGTACGATCTGGTGAGCAGGGGTTCCGGGAGGCGGCGGGGTGATTCCAAGATGGCGGCCCCCACGGGTCGCAAGTGGCGGGTGGCGTCCAAGATGGCGGCCCTCACGGGTCACAGGTGGCGGGTGGCGTCGAAGATGGTGGCCAGGATGGCAGCCCCTACAGGTCGCACATGGCGGGTGGCGTCGAAGATGGCGGCCCCCACGGGTTGCACGTGGCGGATGACGTGGAAGATGGAGGCGGTCCCCGCGGGCCACTCGCAGTGCCGCTGGGTTTAGAAACAGGTCGGGCCTGGCAGACTTCAGAGAAGTGGCCCTTCTTTCCGTACCTGTTGCAGATCATGCTCCTTGCTGGGCTGAGTTGTCTGGGGTGCTTACCCTGGCCACAGAAGTAACATTTTGGGCCTCCAGAGTTGGCGGGTCGCTGCGCGGCACAGGCTTACGGCGCCTCTGGGTCGGGTGATGGCGGCGCGCACGACGTCCACGAGGGTGCCGCGTGGTCGGAGGTGTAGGCATCCATGTTATGGAAGGCCAATTCGAACGAGTCCGAGAGCTGTACTGTGTCTTGGAGGTCGAGTGTACTCCCTTCTAGTAGGCACTGGCGGATGTAATTAGATTTTATGCCTGCGACATAGGCGTCCCGGATCGGCAATTCGGTGTGCTTGACAGCCGATGCCGCCTTACAACTGCAGTTCCGGCTGAGTACCCGCAAGGCGCGCTGAAATTCAGCTTGCAATTCTCCGGGGCGCTGTCGCCTCATGGCAAGGAGCTGCCTAGCGTACACCTCGTTGACTTCCTTAACATACCGCCGCTTCAACAGCGTTATCGCATCCTCGTACGAGGTAGCGTCCCTGATAAGAAGGAAAACGCGCGGGCTCACCCGGGAGTTGAGGACTCGGAGCTTGTGGGTCTCAGCGACGGCGGCGGCGGAGGAATCAATGTAAGATTCGAAGCAGGTTAGCCAGTGTTCAAACGTGGCAGTGGCGTCGCCTGCTTGGAGGTCCAGCTCCAGGCGATCAGGCTTGAGCGATGGATCCATCTTAAAATTTTAGCTGATTAAATTGATGTGCCATCAATGACGACAGACGAGAGTCGGAAGAGTAAACTGTGGCTTTAATCAGCTAAAAGATACCTCCTGGTAGTCGGTCCCAGAATGAGGGCAGGGCTGGAGGTTAGCTACCTTTATACTTGAGCCCGAGGGGCAGAGCCAGCAGGGACAAACCCAGACATGTAACAAACAGTAAGTACAGTAAGTACAATAATTAAGAACAGTAAGTACAATATAATACAGTGGTTTACCACACCTGCATCTTGTACTCTTCTCATCAAATATCTGAGAGGGACCTATATTTTCTGTTAATGTTAGTGCCTCTGCTTCCACCGAGCTACAGTCATTTTGAACTTACATGACAAATGCTTTACCTCAGGCTAACAATTGTCATCATTCAATAAACTTCTAGCAATATTTTGCAGCGAGTTGCTGATTCCATTAATTAGTTGAAGTAACCAGTTCCAGAAATAAGTAAAACAGCACTATTGTACTTCAAATTTCTCTGCTGAGGATTTTGCTTCAGTGTTCAGGCATGGTTTGTTTGAATTTATTGTGGGTGTGTCAAATAAGGTTTCCTTTATATCAGCAAAGTTAATTTGCAAAGGCAAAACAGCATCTACACGAGCAGACCACCTCGTGTAACAAATTCTTTGGACTGTCAAATGTTTTTCATTTGAGGGCTCCAAGCATAATTGCAACATGTTCCACCAATGCATGGAAACCGAAAAAAGGCATACAAATTTTGAACAAAGTCAGGAAAATGTACAGTCCTCTCACAGATTCAGCTGCAGCATTGCAAATTAAATCCAAGTCACTACTAGAACATGGGATGAATGCACAGAGGCTTGCATTGTTCAGTCTTGCTTGTAGACCTGAATACTTTCCTGCCATAGTTGCGGCATTACTGAAGCTCTTCCTTCGATAATTTTTGATGTCCAAACCTACATTTGAAATGATTTCCAAAATCCAGACACTCAGAAGTGTAGGATTTCAACTAGGCAAAACAAAGAAATCACTCTTCAACTTCACCATCGCTGGTCACATTTCTTAAAATTAATGTTAATTGGGCCACATGACTTTCATCTGGTGGTGAATCAACTATTATGGAATAGTTTTTGGTATCTTTGACTTCATTAGTGAATTGGTTTCTAAGCCGTTCTGCCATTATAGTGATGAAGTCATCGTAGATTTGATACATTAAAAAGTTGGTCTTTCCTGAGCCACATATTGATAACTTTTCAAATGCTCTTTGAGAAGCTTGTCAAATTCACTGAGATATTCAAGACAGGCTACAAATTATTTCTTCAAGTTGACACTGATGACTCATCGTGTCCTCTTAAAGGAAGTCGCAAGGAAGACAGCAGTTTGACAACATGTCTTAGCACTTTCCTCCAATAAGAACACTCCTTTTCAAACTGAGCTGAAGACACAGAAGCAATTCCTTCAGATAATTTACACCTTTGAATAAATACACACGTAGCCTTAATATGAGCTTTGAAAGATTCATGATCGGCAATATCTTATAGTTTCGTTGTAATTTCAGAGTCAACTTCTTGTTCATTTTTTTCAGGTAATGTGGTATCTTTGGAATTCAAAAGTCGAAGTCATAAATTATTCGCTCAAACTTTTGGATGAGGATGAATGTGCGCTGTTCAAACTTCTAAAAGGAAAATGACAACTGTCTTTTTGTCTAGCTTTGTCCTCTTGCCTCGCCTTCAATTTTTTGCGTTTTTCACTGCCAGATTGATAGTGTCGGTAAGGGACATCTCTAACCGGCTTGAAAGGATATCGGAGTGGGAGGGGGAGGATCCAGTTGTTGTGGTCCATGTTGGGATGAACAACATATAGGCAAGACTAGGATAGAGGACCTGTTGGGAGATTATCAGGAACTAGGAACAAAATTTAAAAACAGGTCCTCAAGGGTTATAATCTGTGGATTATTACCTGAGACATGTGCAAATTGGCATAGAGATGAGAAAATTAGGGAAGTAAGCACATGGCTAAAGGAGTGGTGCGGGAAAGAGGGTTTCCATTTCATGGGGCATTGGAATCAGTATTGGAGCAGGAGGATCCGTTGGGATGGTTTCCACCTGAACCGATCTGGGACCAGTGTTCTAGAGGAAAAGATAATAGGGTGGTCACAAGGACTTTAAACTCGCAAATGGGGGGGAAAGGGAGAGGTCAAACTTAAAGAAGAAGTATAATGGCGAATGGGAACCAGAGCAGCCGGTCAGCATGTGAGGAGAAGGTAGAGGTTAATAGGATGAACAGGCAGGGCCAGTCTAATGACTATGGAGTGGAAAGGAAACATAGAAAATCAAAATGTAAGGTAACTGTGGGAGCGAAGGTTGGGGATGAGGCTGAGTGTCATCAAAGATTAAAGGCGAGCAGAAGGTTTGAAAAGTGTAGCGCACAAGAAAATTCCGCAATGGAATGACAAATCAGTAGGATATATTTAAAAATCTTGTACCTAAATGCATGCAGTATTCGGAATAAGGTCAATGAGCTGATGGCACAAATAGAGAGAAATGGGTATGATTTGGTGGGGACTACTGAAACATGATTGCAGGAGGACCGGGACTGGGAGCTAAATGTCCAAGGGTACTCAGTATATCTAAATGATAGACAGGATGGAACAGGAGGTGGAGTTGCTTTGTTGGGTAAAGATGGCATCGAGGCAGTATTAAGAAATGATATTGGCACTAAGGGCCAAGATGTTGAATTGATATGGGTGGAAATAAAAAACAAGGGAAAAAGCTCCTTGATAGAAGTAATTTACAGGCCCCCAAGCAATACTTCCAAAGTGGGGCATAATATAAACTAAGAAATAATGAGGGCTTGTGAGAAGGGCTACATTAGGGTTAGGGTAGCCTCGAGGGAGATTTCATAGAGTGCATGGGGTGTTTTTCTTAGAGCAATATGTTATGGAGCCAACCAGGGAGCAGGCTATTTTAGATTTAGTGTGATGTAACGAAAAAGGGTTGATAAATAATCTTGTCGTTAAGGATGCTCTTGAAACGAGTGATCACAGCATGCTAGAATTTCATATTCTGGGAGGGGTGGAGTTTCAAATTCTGGGTGGGGTGGAAGGGGGACAACTCTGCTGGCGCAAACCTCAGCAGCTTCCCTCATTGTGGCGGCGGCCATGCCTCTCCCTCACCGTATGCTCTTGCGCACGTTCACCTGATACCAACAACCGTTACTTTTTCCGCTCTTTGACACTGATTTTGCTCTGCATTTACTGCTGATAGGATTAAACAAATGAGTGTAACCAGCCTCCAATTGAATGCCCTCTAACTGATGACTCTGGCCGTGTCGAGCTTCCTCTTACCGCAGGTCGCCGACCGTGCTGAGGCATAGTGTGTTTCATTGTAAATCTGCCTTTGCGTATTGTATCATAATCCAATTTTTCATGTTTAATACATGTTTTTTTCTTGTTGTTAAAACTAATTAGAGTTCCTGTGACCCTGTTCCTTCATATTTTATAAACAAATATAAAAGTTATGCAGTGAAATTCTCCGTTGGCGGGATCCTCCGATCCGCCAGCAGTGCACCCACACCCATGGGTTTCCCAGTGGCATGCGGTGGCCACAATGGGAAATCCCATTCACGGGCTGCGGAAATGGAGAACCCCACTGCCAGCGGGGGAGCGCTGCGCCAGAAAACACGGCTGGCGGACTGGAGAATCCTGTCCATGGTCTTTTCTGGAATCTTCTCGTCCAGTTATAACATCAACTGGGATCGTAACCAGTAAAATGCACCAGCCCTTCTTCAAATGGCATCATGTGATCTTTTACATCTAAACAAGGTTTAGTGTCTCATCCAAGAAATAGCATCCGTGGCAATGCAGCACTTCCTCAGTATCACAATGCACTTTCAGTCTTTCTTGGAATGGTCCTGGAATAGACCTTGAACCTTAAATCTGCTCAGCAACAGACAGGAGTGCAGGCACTGAGCCAAGGCTGGCTGTCATATGGAAACAGAAGATATTGGGAAAGTCGGTCAGCAGCTTTAAGATCTGTTAAACAAACATAGAAAATTGACAGGCAGGGAAAGAATAGCTGGTCTTTCGAAGCCTTCATCAGAGCAACATGATTGGCCATTTTCTTCTCCGAGTCCTAGCTATGGAATAACCTGAGAGACAAACAGGATTAAGCCCAGGGCCACTAAGGGGATAAAATACTCTGGAAAATTTCTCTTCTCACAGGCTCCCACCCAGCTAGTCAAAATCAATCCAGGCAATCATTTAGCATCTCTTAGTTATAAAGTGAGGCTGGGGTTTTAGAACTCTGATAGAAAGAATTGTTTGATTGATTTTTCTGGCACTGTGATATCTGCTGTCAATCTCAAAATGTTTATTTACACAAGATTAAGAGATTTAATGTGCCAGCAATTGATACTTTAAATGCTCTGGATGATTGACATTTATTTTGCCTAGTCCCAAAATTTCTTTCGGAAAGTGGAAATTTATCAATGAATTACCTTTTTTGAAAGTTTTTTCGTACAACCTACTGTCACTATAAGGTTAATCGGGTCTTGTCAGCACTTAATGGGCATGGATGTACCACAGGTTTAGCATGGGGAGGCATGAGGGGCCAGAGGGGTTATTTTGGGGGCATAACATTCCATGGGGGGGATATGCGGAGCCATTGAAGTTGTTTGATGGGGCATAATTTGACATTGGGCATGAGGGGCCATAGGGGATGGGTATGGGCATGAGATGGCATTGGAATTGTGTGTGTGTGGGGGGGGGGGGGGTAGGAGGGGGGGTGAGGGCTAGAGGGCCTTTCTGTTTTTATTTTAACTGAGACAAAGCCCCACACCACCAAGGCCGGCCTTTAGGCAGCCCACATCGACTCCCAACAGCCCTTGTGGCTGCTTCTGAATTTTTCCGAAGGTCAACTTGCCCATCTGTAGCATGTACTCACCTCCCAACAATGAGGATCCTATCTTTGCAGGTTTGTTTTCCCAAAGTCGAGCTGGGAATTTTCCTGACTCCCAGTACCCACCTCGAGGATGAAAATCTGTAAGAAATGGAAGCAAGCTTGTACTGGAGGGTAAAAGAGTGGCCTTATGAAACACCCTTCCTCAGTCTTCACAGAGCGGGTGGGTATTGATATTGCAGAGCTATCAGTGATGGATTTAGAACAGTGAGAAGAGACTGGTGTTCAAAGCCAGGTGGTAGAAAAGGTACTATTCAAATTTAGTTTAGACAATGTAGCGCACAAAGACTCACGAGAGACGAATAGAGATGAAGTCGATGAGGCTTTATTAAGCATGAGTTCTCCCCCGCAGGCCAGTCTGTTGCTGAACTGCGGGGAACAAGTCAAGCTTAATAAAGCCTCATCGACTTCATCTCTATTCGTCTCTCGTGAGTCTTTGTGCGCTACAATTTATTAAGCGTGCTTAAAGGACTATGGAGCTCAGGATCATCCCGGAATGCCTGAGGATCAGCCCCCACGCAGTGAACTCAGCAGCAGCTTTCAAGCACTGGCAGACTTGTTTCGAAGCCTACCTCCGAACGGCCCCCGGCCGGGTCACAGAAGACCAGAAACTACAGGTCCTGCACTCGAGGGTAAGCCCGGAAATTTTCCCTCTCATAGAAGACGCAGAGGATTTCCAGACGGCGTTCGCAGCACTAAAGAGCATCTATGTTCGCCCAGTGAACCAGATCTACGCACGCTACCAACTCGCAACGAGACGGCAAAGTCCCGGAGAATCGCTAGACGAATTCTACGCCGCGCTGCTAACTTTGGGACGGGCCTGCAGCTGCCCGCCGGTAAACGCGATTGAACATACGGACATGTTAATTCGCGATGCGTTCGTGGCTGGTATGAACTCTCCCCCAGCAGAACCTGACCATTTACTTTTTAGAGAAACTAAAGAGGCTTTGAATAAAGTTTTCCACAATTTAATGAAAGAAGAGTTGTGCCAGTGTCTTTAAGGGTGAGATATGTAGTCATACAGGCCCATCTCCCTTTTAAACACAGACATGAAGGTGCTGGCTAAGGTGTTGGCTAGGCGGGTGGAAGGACGTGTACAGGAGGTGGTCACTGAGGACCAGACAGGTTTCATGAAAGGACAGCAGCTGCTGAACAATATTAGACGATTGTTGAATGTGGTTATGACTCCGTTGAAGGGTAAGGTGCTGGAGGATTTTGTATCCATGGATGCAGAGAACGCGTTTAGAGGTATCTGTTCGAGCCCCTGCGGAGGTTCGTGTTTGGGCCTACGTTTATCTCCTGGGTGCAGTAACTGTACGTTGCCGTCATGGTTAGCGTAAGGACAACCCTGATGAGATTAAAAGCTTTCTGGCTATATAGGAGCACAAAGCAGGGGTGCCCGCTGTCCTTGCTGCTGTTTGCACTGGCTATAGAGCATTTGACGATTGCGCTCTGGAACTTGATGATCATGATGAAAACCGGAGCAGGGCCGAATGTCCTCCTCCTGCTTCTATGATCTATGTATGTTTCTGTGTATGTTACCTCAAAAGCTTCTGACACAGAAAGGGGCTGGGTTAGCTCACTGGGCTAAATCGCTGGCTTTTAAAGCAGGGAGCTTTAAGGCCAGCAGCACGGTTCCCGTACCAGCCTCCCCGAACAGGCGCCGGAATGTGGCGACTAGGGGCTTTTCACAGTAACTTCATTGAAGCCTACTCGTGACAATAAGCGATTTTCATTTCATTTTTCATGAATGCTTTCGTCACCATCGGTATTTTCTCAGACATTTGTGTCCCATCTTTCCCTTCACATTTCCATTTCATCTCTCACCAGTCATGTTCCTTCCGTCATTCCACAGTCAGCCTGGCGACATTGACCCTTTAATTAAAAATAAGAGAGAACTGCAATGAAAATAAAACAAATATCCACGCGTTGCCAAAGCAGTTGAGGAGTAAATGAAATATTCTGAAGCCTTCACATGGCAGCCACAGATACACAATGTTATCACAAGCATGGGTGGACCAAGGGAAGGTCCATGGCTGCAGACAGTCAAAGCAAAGTCCTGCTCTTTTTGTTTTATGACACTTTAGACTGATTGAATGAGGTGCTGCTCCATGAGATATTAAACACACCTATTTCTGAGGCCAGTTTCCTGGGAGACTGAATGGACACTTTGACAGCACCTCTTAAAAGAAAAGAGACCGAAAAAAAACTAGATTTACACTTGCAACCAGCGATATTGTCAGTCACCACAAACACCCAACAACCCTTGGACAAAACAATAAGTACATTCATTGACATCCCAAAGCCCCGAAAACCCTCACAGGACATCGAATGCTTTCAAGGTAATTAATCATTCCCCTGCTCCCGCTAACTGGAGGAGTGCCTGCACGGACACTCAGAACAGGTGGCGTTTGTGTGTTTTTCATGTTCAACTACAAAAAGCGGTGCACCTGGATAAGCAGTGCCAGCAGGGAGTTTATCAGACTGATGAATGGCACTTTATAAACTCGGAGTAGTTTGTTCCAGTCACAATGGCTTGAATGTCACCCCTGCAACTATCAGTTAATAGCTGATTTGATCAACATAACAGACAATATCTTCTCTCAGCTAATCGCACTCTTACCTATTGATCAGAAGGCTCTGAGTTCAAGTCCAACATTAAAATCAAAACCACTTTGAATGAAAAAGCTGGTATCAATACAATTGATGGTGAAGCTATCAGTTTGCTGTAAAATCTCAACTGGTTCAGTTAGGAACTGGTCTTTTAGGAAATTTGGGCAGTACGGTAGCACAGTGGTTAGCACAGTTGCTTCACAGTTCCAGGCTCCCAGGTTCGATTCCCTGCTTGGGTCACTGTCTGTACGGAGTCTGCACGTTCTCCCCGTGTGTGCGTGGGTTTCCTCCGGGTGCTCCGTTTTCCTCCCACAGTCCAATGATGTGCAGGTTAGGTGGATTGGCCATGATAAATTTCTCTTAGTGTCCAAAAAGGTTAGGTGGGGTTACTGGATTACAGGGATAGGTTGGGTGCGTGGGCTTAAGTAGGGTGCTCTTTCCAAGGGCCGGTGCAGACTCGATGGGCCGAATGGCCTCATTCTGCACTATAAATTCTATGAATCCATGAAATGAAAACTACTTTCTTTATCCATTTCTTTATCCATTCTAGCCAATGTCTGTCGCTAATCGCATACCAATGTGGTTAGGACACAGGTTCGATCCTGCCCACGGGTCACTGTCCGTGTGGAGCTAGCATATTCTCCTCGTGTCTGCATTGGTCACAACCCAATGATGTGCAGGGTAGGGGGATTGGCCACACTAAATTGCCCCTTAATTGGAAAAAAAAATAATTGAGTACTCTAAATTTATTTTTTTAAATGCCAATGTGGATGACCACTTGTCCCTGGATGTATCCTAGCAAATCACTCAATTGGAAAATGCTAAATGTCGGTTTAATGTTTTCAGTCTCATTTGTGATTCGCTTTTTGTTTCATGCAATTTCCCTTTAAGGGACTTCCTTTAAGTTGTCCCTCAGTTAATTTGTTTTTGTTTATTATTTGTTGGTTAGTTATGTCAATCAAAATAGTTGGAAAAAGCCACGACTGGAGCAACCTGGATAGGGAATAAATGCAAACATAGAACAGACAGTGCAGAAGGAGGCCATTCGGCCCATCGAGTCTGCACCGACCCACTTAAGCCCTCACTTCCACCTTATCCCCGTAACCCAATAACCCCTCCGAACCTTTCTTGGTCACTAAGGCAATTTATCATGGCCAATCCACCTAACTTGCATAAATTGGACTGTGGGAGGAAACCGGAGGACAGGGAGGAACTCCACGCAGACACGGGGAGAACGTGCAGATTCCGCACAGACAGTGACCCAGCAGGGAATCGAACCTGGGACCCTGGTGCTGTGAAGCCATAGTGCTAACCACTGTGCTACCATGCTGCCCTTGTTAGTGATGCCCAAATCCGGAGACTGGCTAATAGAAAAGTTGCTTTGCAACATTTTGGGTGTGTGGTTAGTTCTTACTTCCTTTCTGTTTTCTTTCTTTCTATTATTTCATTTATTTTGACAGTATCCATAAGAATTGTCTATTCTAAGGTCTTTAAGACTCTGATTTATAAATCTCTGTATGGGATACCTGTTCCCACATCTTGGGCGTCATTCTCCGACCCCCCGCCGGGTTGGGGAATCGCCGGGGGCTGCCGTGAATCCCACCCCCACCGGTTGCCGAAGGCTCCGGCACCGGATATTCGGCGGGGGCCCCCCCGCTGGATTCTCCGGCCCGCATGGGCCGAAGTCCCGCTGATAAATTGCCTGTCCCGCCGGCGTGGATTAAACCACCTTTTGAAAGGCGGGACAAGGCGGCGTGGGCGGGCTCCGGGGTCCTGGAGGGGGGGGGGCGCGGGGCGATCTGACCCCGGGGGGTGCCCCCACGGTGGCCTGGCCCACGATCGGGGCCCACCGATCCGCGGGCGGGCCTGTGCGTGGGGGCACTCTTTCCCTACCGCCTCCGCCATGGTGGAGACCGTGGCGGAGGCGGAAGAGACTCTCCCCACTGCGCATGCGTGGGAAACTGTCAGCGGCCGCTGACGCTCCCGCGCATGCGCCGCCCCGAGATGTCATTTCCGCCCCAGCTGGCGGGGCAACAATGGCCGTTTCCGCCAGCTGGCGGGGCGGAAATTCCTCCGGCGTCGGCCTAGCCCCTCAATGTTGGGGCTCGGCCCCCAAAGATGCGGAGCATTCCGCACCTTTGGGGCGGCGCGATGCCCGTCTGATTGGCACCGTATTGGGCGCCAGTCGGCGGACATCGCGCCGTTTCAGGAGAATTTCGGCCCTTGTGTTTTGAACTAGCACTCAGAATAATTCAGCAGGGGCACTTTTTAGGAGCAGAGAGGGATTCAGTCACAATTTAACGAAAAAAAAGAGACCCGTTTTGGGTGCGAATAACAGGGTGATTCTCAGCGCCTAGAATGACCCCGCTACAAAACGAGACTTTGGGGGGGTTTTCAGGCCTTGGCGAGGAACATCCCGCTGAGGCCACATTTACCTCACTTGCTGCACTGATAAACTTAGTTTGTCAGTTCAGGAAGAGATTAGGGCACCATTTTTAAATGCCGCCCCAATCTCTCGATTCCCTCAGTCACCCCACTGGAGCCTCCAGGCCCCCCCCCACTAACTGCTTAGGGGGTCCTCCAGCTTCCCCCCTCACCCCACCTCTTTAGGGCTAGGTACTGTGGGGCCTGATCCTTGGTACAGGAAACATGGCACCTGGTTAACTTGGAATTGTTAGCCTGCCACCCTGGCAGTGCTCTGGGGTGCCCAGGTGTCACTGCCAGGGTGCCCAGGTGGCAGTGCCAAGGTGTCAGGCTGGCAGCACCAAGGTGCCCAGGTGGCAGCAGGAGTGCCAGAGTACCACCCTGCCCAGAGCCCAACCACCCGGGCACCTCTGATGGCCTGGGAGCCGCCCCCCCATGTGCCAATATCTGTGGACTAGTGCTAAATGGCGCCATGGTGCGATCTCCCATGCATGGGCATTCGATCCCTGGCCTCGGGATAATCGGGCACAGACGTACTTTAATGAGCCTAATAGCTCATTTGATTGTGTTAATCTGGATCATACTCAGCGAGGGCGAGATCCAGATCACGACGTCTCATGTGATCTCGTTATATCGCGCGAGGCGTTTGAAAGGTCGCAAATCCCACGAGAGGCCTCTCGCGAGATTTAACATCTTCATCATGTCACCAAGTTGGGCTCGACAATGTTATTTGATCGGCCCATTCGTTTAGTTGAAAGCAGGCTTGAGAGACTTAAGTCACGATCTCAGCCTTGGCTCAGCAGTAATGTTCTTGTACCTGAGTCAGAAAGTGTGGATTGCAGTCCAATACCATTGAGCTGAACACATCATCCAGGCTAACACTACAGTGCAGTACAGAGCAAGAGCTGCATTATTGGAGTTGCTGTCTTTTGGGTGAGATATTAAACCAAGACACCATCTACCCTTTGATATGGACATAAAAGATTCCACCACAATAATCAAAGAATTGCCAGGAGCATTTCATAAATTATCATAGAATTTACAGTGCAGAAGGAGGCCATTCGGCCCATCGAGTCTGCACCGGCTCTTGGAAAGAGCACCCCACCCAAGGCCAACACCTCCACCCTATCCCCATAACCCAGAAACCCCATCCAACACTAAGGGCAATTTTGGACACTAAGGGCAATTTATCATGGCCAATCCACCTAACCTGCACATCTTTGGACTGTGGGAGGAAACCGGAGCACGCGGAGGAAACCCACGCACACACGGGGAGGATGTGCAGACTCCGCACAGACAGTGACCCAAGCCGGAATCGAACCTGGGACCCTGGAGCTGTGAAGAAATTGTGCTATCCACAATGCTACCGTGCTGCATTTCTCTTTGTATTATCCCCAATATTATCCCTCAACCCACAGCATAAAAACAGATTATCTGGTCATTATCTCAGTGCTATTTGTGGAATGCTGCTGAACACAAATTGGCTACGGCGTTTCTCTACCATGCAGCAGTAACATTTCAAAAAGTACTTATTTAGCTGTAGAGTGCTTTAACACATGCTGAGGTTGTTAAAGGTGCTTTATCTATGCAAAATATTTATTTTGGCTCTAAGGATAGACTAGAAAAATTGTAGTTCAATTCACTGGAGTAGAGAGGGTTAAGATGTGGGTCCTTGCAGCACAGTGGGTCGTATCTCTACGTCTCAGCCAAGAGCTCTGGGCATTTCTGCCCCTCCCCCTCCCAGGACTTGATAGCCACAGAAGGTACATTCATAACATGGCCAAACGAGCTGATTATTAACCTGTAAATCTTTCTGCTACACCTATGGCGAGCTGGACAACTTCCTGGTTAGCCATCTGCAGAAGATAATGGCAAATGACTTCAGTATCTTGCCAAGCGTGGACCAACACAGAAGTCCATGGTCACCAATTCCATTTTGGGGAATGACAGAGAGAAGGCTGACAGGAGGACTGATATGGGTGTCCAAAATCATGAAGGCATTTGATAAGTAAATCAGTAAAAACGATAGGTATTTAGGCAGCAGAAGGCATCATTTTAAAATAAACACCAAGGAAATGAAGGGCGCCAACCAGAAAGCCTACTCTGAGGAGTGACTTCATTTATTCATTCATGTGTGCTGAGCCTGAAGGTAGGTCCTTGTTTGTTTGTCTGTTGATGCTTCATCCTCAGCCACATGGGTGGCACGGTAGCACAGTGGTTAGCACTGTTGCTTCACAGCAGCAGGGACCCAGGTTCGATTCCTGCCTTGGGTCACTGTCTGTGGGTAGTCTTCACATTCTCATTGTGTCTGCGTGGGTTTCCTCCGGGAGCTCCTGTTTCCTCCCACAGGTCCTGAAAGACGTGCTTGTTAAGTGAATTGGACATCCTGAACTCTCCCTCTGTGGACCCGAACAGGCGCCAGAGTGGGGCAACTAGGGGATTTTCACAGTAACTTCATTGCAGTGTGAGGCACGAACAATTTAACAAAGACTAGAGTTGGACACAACTGAGGCTTTATTGCTCTAAGATGTGTGGCCTCCCACAGCAGCTGGCGAAATGGCTGCTGAATGGAGGACACGCATATTTATACTCCGCCTACTGGGCGGAGCCAGCAGGCAGGGACTACCGGCGAACCTGTAGTACAGGTCCTACCTTACATCACCTAATACAGGTGCAACAGTGGTTTACCACATTCACCCCCTGTTAAAATTGAGTCCGGCGGGGGTGGTGGAGAACTATATACAGCAATGAATTTATATTTACAGTATTTGATCAGAAAAAAAATGTCTTTTGAAGTCCGGTGCCAATTAGAGATTTAACCGGTCTGGTGCCTTGATGTTCCGCTGGGAGTGACGTAGCGGTGGCGGCGATGTCGATGCTGGCCTGATGTTCGATGTCCGGGAGCGTGCCGAAATCCTCTTCATCCTCGGGCGTGAGCAGGGGAAGGACATATGTTGTTCATAGCGGTGCACAGTAGTGACCGAATGGAGTGGAGTGCAACAGGGAGGACCTCCTGCCAGTGAGAGGCTGGGAGGTTCCTGGACCATAGGGCCAGTTGGACAGCCCTCCATACCGTCCTGTTCTCCCTCTCTACCTGTCCGTTTCCCCGGGGGTTATAGCTGGTCGTCCTGCTGGAGGCGATACCCCTGCTAAGCAGAAACTGACGCAGCTCATCGCTCATGAATGAGGATCCCCTGTCACTGTGGATATAGGCAGGGAAACCGAACAGAGCGAAGATAGTGTTTAGGGCCTTGATGACGGTGGCAGACGTCATGTCGGGGCATGGGATGGCGAAGGGGAACCTGGAGTACACATCGACCACACTGAGAATATACGTGTTTCGGTCGATGGAGGGGAGGGGTCCTTTGAAATCTACGCTGAGACGTTCAAAGGGGCGGGAGGCCTTCACCAGGCGTGCACGGTCCGGCCGGTAGAAGTGCGGCTTGCATTCCGCACAGACCTGGCAGTCCCTGATGATTGTCCGTAATTCCTCGACGGAGTAGGGCAGATTGCGGGCCTTTATGAAATGGTACAACTGTGTGACTCTCGGGTGGCAAAGGCTGTCGAGCAGGGTCTGGAGTCGGTCTACCTGTGCGCTGGCACATGTACCTCAGGATAGGGCGTCTGGGGGCTCGTTGAGTTTGCCGGGGCGATACAAAATCTCGTAATTATAGGTGGAGAGCTCGATTCTCCACCGCAAGAATTTATCATTTTTGATCTTGCCCCGCTGTGTGTTACTGAACATGAAGGCTACCGACAGATGATCAGTGAGGATAGTGAATCTCCTGCTGGCCAGGTAATGCCTCCAATACCGCACAGATTCAACGATAGCTTGGGCCTTGTTTTCGACGGATGAGTGCCGAATTTCTGAGGCACGAAGGGTGCGGGAAAAGAATGCCATGGGTCTGCCTGCCTGATTGAGGGCGGCAGCTAGGGTGACGTCCGATGAGTCGCTCTCTACTTGAAAGGGCAGCGTCTCGTCTCCTGCGTGCATCCCGGCCTTGGCGATATCAGCTCTGATACGGGCAATTGCAATTTTGGGGTTACAATTTTGGGGTTGCCCAGGGGTGGGGCGGGGGGGGGGGCATGTTTGCGATCCGGTCGGGCCCCGGGGATCTGCGAGGACAGGTCAACCTTTCGGCGTGTTCTGGTCCTCGTTGGGGTCTTCGCCATTTTGGAGGTCTTTAGTCCAGGTTTGGGTCGCAGGCAGGGTCTTCCTGAGTCAGGTTGGGCCCAGTCCCATGATCGGTTCCAGCATTTGTTGTCTGGTCAGGCACTCCTGGATACAGGGCTTGGGTCGGCCTGGTTGGGCCTCCATATGGATTCTTCTTTCCTTCATCTGCCAGCAGGTCGGGGCGCTGGGCGGGCCTCTCCATGTCGGGGGCTGGGTCGGGTGTCACAGCGGCTGGATCAGGCAGTCCGGGGGCTGGCAGCGCTTCTCAGGCCAGGTTCGGGCGCTCTGAGGGCCAGGTCCCGTTCTACGCGAGGTCGGGATCGGACGTCGGGTTGGGCCTCATCCACTTTCAGGTCGAGGTCAGCGTCGGGTCATTGGAGGAGTCCTGCCGGCTCAGGTCGGGTATCTGGGTCAGTCCACGGACGTCTGAGGATCTTCAGACCTGCAAGGGAATGTAATAGACAAAGTTAGAGATAGTGTTAGAATTAAGTTTTAAAAGGTTAGTACAGTTATAAGAGATGTAGGAAGTGGATCTGTGTGAGCGAGTTCACAGAGTCGCCACACTCCAGTGCCACCTTGCTGCTGAGAGAATTGCATCTCCAACAGAGCCGAGGTGGTGTACCTCAGGTACCCCGTGGACTGCCACGGTCTGCGCCCCATAGGGTAGAAAGCCCAGACTATCCACCAAGCCCCGGTGCCAGGGGAGCCAACGGAACTTCGGACGTTCCTGGGGCTGGTCAATTATTATGGAAAGTTTCTCCTGGGATTAGCCACAAGATTGGCTCTCCTCCATCGACTTCTAAAGAAAGGACAACTCTGAGCAAGGGGTGCCAAGCAACAAGCAGGGTTTCCTCTTCAAGTCTGCTTACTTATATTGACCCCTCTAGGCCACTATTACTGACCTGCAACGCATCCCCTTATGGCGTTGGGGCCGTACTAGCCCATGGAATGGGAGATGTTTCCGAGTGACCCATCGTGTTTGCGCCTAGGACATTGGCCAAGGCGGAGAAATAGTACGCTCAAGTGGCGAAACGACTGGCCGTGGTATTCGGCATGAAACATTTTCACCAGTACATCTACAGGCACCACTTCACCGTCCTGATGGACCACAAGTCCCTTCTGGGGCTCTTCAAGGAGAATTGTGCGATTCCTCCCATACCTCTGCCAGCGCTGGGCGCTATTACTTGCAGCATATGACTACATATTGGAACACCACTCCGGGGTCCGCATACCCCATGCGGTCGCTTTGAGCTGCCTACCGCTGCCCACGAAGGCACTTACTCCTACCATGGCCGATGAGGTAATAGGTGCCCTCCATTTCATGGACTCACTACCTGTCAAGGCATCTTGCATCCGCGGCTGGACCCAAACCCACACACAGCTCTCCCACGTCAGGCACATGGTGCAGTACGATGCCCAGCACTGGGCTCTGCCCGAGGACCTGAAGGCTTACATGGGGGAAATGCAAGAACTGAGCATCGATGTGCTTTTATGGGACACCCGCGTGGTGGTCACCGAGCGTGGACATGTGGTGCTCTTACTAGACCTCTATAATGGACAATCAGGAGTGTCTAAAAATGAAGGTGCTCACCCGGAGCCACGTCTGGTTGCCCAGCAACGGCATGGACATTGAACAAGTAGTTGAGTGATGCCCTCAATGTCAGGACACCAATGATTACCCACGGCAGCCCCACTCCACCCTTGGGAATAGCTGGAATGCCTTGGGCCCTGGCTCATGTCGACTATGCGGGCCCTTTCCAGGAGGCAATGTTCCCGCTCCTGGTAAACGCTCACTAAGTGACTGGAATTTGTGCAGATGGGGCTGTTTGTCTCCCAGGTGTCGTCTTGGCGGCCACTGGGCGGGATCCTACAAGGTAGGGCAGGAATCCAATAGGCATATGGATCACCTTCAGAGTCGTGTGCCGGACGTCCTCGCGAACAGCACACCTCACCCCCCCCCCACCTCACCCCCAACCCCACACAGTCCTACCGCCCCTTTTACCATCACCACCGGCCCCGGTTCTGGCTCCAGTCAAAAGTACCCCAGCTGAGGACACTGTGATGTTAGACGAGGATCCACTCAGCTCTGACTCAGAGACCGAGTTGCACAGGCTGCTCCGCCCGAGGCACCTGCAGCTGTACCGGCTGTCGCACCGACATCTTCACCTCCACTTTGGCGGTCGTCACTCAAGGGCCTTTCTCCAGTCCGGTACACCCTCCCCTGGCCAACATAGACGACACCAGAGCATCAACCCGATCTAAATGTACCAGAGGCCCAGGACAGGTTTTGATAGACATGGACGTGTCTTCGGACTTGTTATAACCCCAGTGGCGGTCACGGGATAGGAACCATCAGATACCATTCATCCCTCCAGGATAAACTTCCCCGCTAAAGGGGCGGGGTTTCCCTTTAACTGGTGTAGCCCTTCTAGTATAAAAACCCCGACTTGAGAGACCCACTGGGGAGTGGTGGTGATTTGACTGTAAGTAATAATAAACCTCTTTGTGCGCTAACCTACTGCTTATGTGTGGCTTCTTACCTCGGATCTAACACTATCCATTTAGCCAACCAAGCTATCCAACCCTAGGAGTGAGTTACAGGACTTTGTATAGAACTTTTAAGATTGGAGAATATTCCAAAGTTCTTCTTCAAAATCTAATTCAATAAAAATTGACACTGAGCCAAAATAGGAGATAGTCTGAGGCTGGCTAAATGCTAGTCGTAGAGATGGTTTTAAGGAGAGCTTCCCGTAACAGCCTCCCCAAACAGGCGCCGGAATGTGGCGACTAGGGGCTTTTCACAGTAACTTCATTTGAAGCCTACTTCTGACAATAAGCGATTTTCATTTCATTACATTTCATTTTTTCATTTAAAGTAGGATTTTGAGATAGAAAGAGATTTAGCGACGGAATGCTCAGGGCTTGGAAGGTTGAAGGAATGACGGGTGATGGGAAAGGAAGGACTGATTTGGAGGAATGCAGTTACTGGATGGTATAAGCTGGCGGTGCTTTTAGGGTGGGTTTAGGGAAGAATAATGCTTCCTTTACATGAGTTTAATTTTCGGAGGAATTTCAAATTGTACTGAGCACTGCGAAATAATCTGCAAACATCCCCATGGTGGGATTTAAAGTCATGTTTACTGGATTACCAGTTCAGTAACATAATAACTACAGCATATGGGGCTGGATTAGCACAGTGGGCTAAACAGCTGGCTTGTAATGCAGAACAAGGCCAGCAGCGCGGGTTCAATTCCCGTACCGGCCTCCCTGAACAGGTACGGAATGTGGCGACTAGGGGCTTTTCACAGTAACTTCATTGAAGCTTACTTGTGACAATAAGCGATTATTATTATTATAAGCCTTAAGGGTGCGGGGGAAAGTGAAGATTGAAGAATATGAAATGTTTCACATTGGAAAGAATGAGTTAGGATGGCAGTCTGTACAACAAGTCACTATTTTAAAACAGTAAGAATCCCGGAAGGCAGAAGAATGCATGAGCTGGTGCGCAGGATTCCCCATTCCCCCAGCCTTGTGTTTCTTGGCAACACGCTGTTCGCTGGAAGCGGGATTCTCTACTCCCGCTGCTGGTCAATGGGATTTCCCATTGAAGTTACCCCCATGCAGCCGGGACACCCAAAGGCACGGGTGTACTGCTGATGGAAAAAGGGAAACCCGATGGCTGGAGATATTTGTTGTTGAGGAGGAACAGTACGTGATTATTATTGGGAAGAGTGATCATTGTATCAATAAAAAAGGAAGAAAACATTGTGAAAATGAGGTTGGAGACAAATGTCTATGCCATTTAAACATGGCTCGGTGCAAGGCAGTCTGTTCTCTATAGATTATTTTCATTCATTAATGTTCACAGAATCTGTGATCCCTTTGGAAGCAGGTCCAGTCAACACACTGGATAATTGAAGAGATGTTGTCAACAGCCAGATCTCTAGTCAGTTGTGCTGTAGTTGTTACATCATCTCCATGCCATAATTTATATCCCTCAACAAGGCAGCACATGATTTAGGAATGTAACTCCATGGATGTATGCTGGGTTCAGCCAGGAATAGCAAGGGTGGGGGGAATTACAGAGCATTTCCAAATGTATGCACAACTTTTCCAGGCAATCGAGACTGCCGTTAACCAGAACTAACTGCGTTCTGTTTTATGTGGAATAATAGATATAGCTCGAACATGAGAGGGATGATAACTGTGTAAATTGAAAGCATTATGCAGTTTAAAACACCATTGGAGGCCTTCAGACTGAGCTGGAGCTGTCCCAGGTATTTTTTTTCACATAGTAGATAGCTGGCTTTGAGTTACAGGCTGGTAATTTGTTTTGAGCAGTTCCCAAGCCATCGTAAAGTTCGAGACTACGACCAAGGGAGTGGTTTTACCAATGTCAGCAGAATCCAGAGATTGAATTACTGCCTACAAGTCACTGCCAGACACTTGTTATTCTTTATAATGTATTGTTCCATGGAATTGGTAACATTTTCATGAAGAGAGAGAAAAAAACTGGCCTGTAGAGAGTTTCAGGAAGACTGCATATTAAAAAATAAATTCAGGAGAATTTTCCTGAAGGGGTTCGGGGTAGCTATCAACTTTCATAAAGTTAGCCCAAAGACATTTGCGTGAGCAGCAGATTGACTGTTTTGAATCTCTGATGATATAGAAGGAATGATCATATTGTAAATTGTTCAACGGACCTGGCAAGGCTAAATAATTTCATGTGATAAGTACTACTTATAGGCCAGGGATTGATTATCTAGTACAATTTTGTCTTCCTGAGTTCAACATCATCAGGTGCCCCGCCCTTAAGGCCTACTGTGACTAAGCATTGCCACAATCTACAGTAGATGGCTGAATGAAAAAGGCATTCACCTGCATAACACACCATTTTATAGAGCTTCCCACACCAAGCCAATGTCCATTTTAAACGGAGATAATGGCTAACTGGGGGTGAGATACAGACTGGGATCTAAGGGAGTTCTTGTATAGAAATAGATACACGGCAGTGAGTTGCAGGCTAAAATCTTAGCAGGGGTTTAACTGGTTTGGATAGAGAGTAATCGATACCTTTTGTATGTGCAACAGCGAGTGGGGATAAGGGGTTCTTTTTCACGTTAGTGACCTGTAACCAATGTGGTTCCACATTGTGGATCAGTGCTGGGACGCAACTGTTTACAATATATATTAATGACTTGGAGGAAGGAAGCGAATGCATTGTAGCCAAATTTGCAGACAACACAAAAATAGGTGGAAAAGTAAGTTGTGAGAGGGATACAAACAGTTGCAAAGAGATATTGATAGGTTAAGTAAGTGGGCAAAAAGTTGGCAAATGGAGTATAATGTGGTAAAAGGTGAAGTTGTTCATTTTGAAAGGGAGAACAAAAGAACAGAGTATTATTGAAATGGAGAAAAACTGCAGAAAGCTGCAACACAAAGAGACTTGGGGGTAAATGTAAAATATAAAGGTCGCCATAGTCCTGGAAGACCGTAGGCTGCTCTCCCATCTTGAGAGAGGTCTGACTGGTGGTGATTCAACCTGAGGGTCACCACACCTCAGACGAGGGGCAAGGTTGAGAAGGTGGCTCTTCATGAATAACCTCAGCCAGTACGGGAATTGAACCTGCGCTGTTGGTGTCACTCCGCATCACAAACCAGCTGTCCAGCCAACTAACCTAAGGTGCACGAAACACAGAAAGCTAGCACACAGGTGCAGCAGGTAATCGGGAAGGTTAATGGAATGTTGACCCTTATTTCAATGAGGTTGGAGCATAGAGTAGGGAAGTCTTGCTGCAACTGTACAAGGTATTGGTGAGACCACAACTGGAGTACTATGAGCAGTTTTGGTCCCCTTATTTAATGAAAAATATTGGCGGGGATTCTCCGTCCATTCCCGACAGCTGGATTCTCCAGTCCCGCTGCACTGAATGGGAGATTTGGCTGAGTGCCAAATTCTCCATCCTCACGAGCAACTTTAACAGGGTGGACCCACAATGGAGAATCCCGGCCATTATTTCATTGGAGGCAGTTCAGAGAAGGTTCACTAGGATGACCCCCGGTATGGAGGGATTGTCTTATGAGCAAAGGTTAAACAGGTTGGAACTCTCCCAATTAGAATTTGGAAGATTGAGAGGTGATCTCATTGAAACATTTGGATTCAGTTTCTTGGACTTTCCTTGATGTGAAGATCACGTCCATTGTGCCTCTTGATAGACGGAATCTGCATTGGGACTCCGGCATGAGCTATTCAACTGCGTGGAGAAAGCAATTGAGAAGGTCTCTTGCAATGACCTTCCCTGTGGCGGACAGCAACGTACACCTCTGTAGTTGCTGCAGTCAGTCATGTCTCCTCTTTTTGAAGATTGTCCTGATTGCAACATCTCGGAGATCCCCAGCATGTTTTCGTCCTTCCAGATTAAGGGTAGACTGTTCAGGAAAGATGTTAGGAAGCACTTCTTCACCGACAGGGTGGTAGAGGTTCGGAACTCTCTCCCACAAACAACAGTTGGAGCTAGAGAAGTTGTTAATTTAAAATCTGAAATAGATAGATTTTTGTCAAGCAAAGGTATAAGGGATTATGGCCAAAGGCTGGTATATGGCGTTCGGCCAAAGTTTTGTCATGATTTCATTGAATGGCAGATAGGCTCGAAAGGTTGAATGGCCTACTCCTGTTCCCATGTTCCTCTGAGATGAGGTCATGCATTCTCTGCCGCACTTTAGCACTTCAGCTGACTGAAGAAAGGGGTGTTTCATGACAAAGTCTACAGGGTCTACAGGGCTGCAGTGCTACCTGCCCTATTGTATGTGTTAGAGACATGGAAAATGTACAGCTGATATCTTCAATCCATGGAGAAACATCACCAGCATTTATTGTCCATCCCTAATTTGTTTTTTAACTGAGTGGCTTGATATTTCAGAGGGCATTTAAGAACTGCGGGTCTGGAGTCACATGTAGAGCAGACCAGGGAAGGATGCAACATTAATGAATTAGCTGGGTTTTTATAACAATTGACAATGGTTTCATGGACATCATTAATTCCAGGTTTTTTTTAAATTTAGAGTGCCGTATTATTTTTTTTCCAATTAAGGGGCAATTTAGCGTAGCCAATCCATGTAACCCGCACATCTTGTGAAAACCACGCAGGCATGGGGAGAATGTGAAAACCTCACACGGACGGTGACCCAGGGCCGGGATTGGAACCCGGATCCTCAGCGTTATAGGCAGCAGTGCTAACCACTGTGCCATGTGCCACCCCTTTTTAATACCAGGTTTTTATTGAATTCAAATTTCACCATCTTCTGTGGTGGGATTCGAATCTCGGTCTCCAGAGCATTATCCCTGGTCTCTGGAATACTAGTCTAGTGACAATACCACTCACCACCATCTCCTCTATGCTTCAACTATAGGTTGAATAGTTACCACTGGTCCTGTAGAGTAGAACATAGAACATAGAACATACAGTGCAGAAGGGGGCCATTCGACCCATCGAGTCTGCACCAACCCACTTAAGCCCTCACTTCCACCCTATCCCCGTAACCCAATAACCCCTCCTAACCTTTTTTTTTGGACACTAAAGGCAATTTATCATGGCCTATCCACCTAACCTGCACGTCTTTGGATTGTGGGAGGAAACCGGAGCACCCGGAGGAAACCCACGCAGACACGGGGAGAACGTGCATGCAGGCTCCGCACAGATAGTGACCCAGCGGGGAACTCTCGTGGGGAGCTCCATGTAGATATCACACAGGAAATGTGGGAATCTCTTGCTTGAGACCATGCAAACTGGAGAAGGCGCCAAACATTTCAAATGCCTCCGACAGGCCCAAGTGCAGGCCCAGCACAAACAGCGCAAGGAGCATACAAAAATCTGAGCATCTCATCCAGCCACACCTTCAAACACTACGGCCGGGATTCTCCGATCCCGCGGCCAAGTTCTGACGCCGGTGTCAAAAGCGGCGCGAGCCACTCCGGCGTCAACGGGCATCCAGGCCCAGGTATTCACCCCTTCCTAGGGGGCTAGTATGGCGCCGGAGTGGTGTCTGCTGCTCCGCCGCTCGAAAGCCAGCCCGCCATGGCCAGCTCGGGTCTGCGCACGCGCGTGGTTTCCCGTCTCCACGCCGGCCCCAGGCAATATGGCGGAGCCCTACAGGGGCCCGGCGCGGAGGAACATAGGCCCCCCACAGAATTAGCCTGCCCATCGATCAGAAGGGCCCAATCACGGGCCAGGCCATCGTGGAGGCCCCCCCCCGGAGTTGAATCCCCCCCGGCCCCTCCCCCCCCCCAACCAGGACAGCCCCCGCAGCCAGAACTCCGAGGTCCCCCGAGTGGGACCATACATAACCCACGCCGGCGGGACTCGGCCGAACTTGGCGGGCACTCAGCCCATCGAGGCGTGGAGAATCACCGGGATGGCCGCTTTCACCGGCCCCCGACCGGCGCGGCGGCAACCCCACGGTTACCTGAGAATCCCGGTTACCTGTCCCACTTGCAGCAGTCAGTGCAGATTCAGCATTACACTTTGTAGTCACCTCAGGACCCACAACCCCAGAGTGGAACAAAGTCCTGCTCAATCCCAAGGGGTAACAAAGAAGGAGAAGCTTCCTCTATGGATCAATGGTATGCACAAAGTCCTATATCCTGCATTCCATTACGTTTTTGGCCTGCATGAATATTAAATTAGGCCTATTCCTCTGGGCCGTACAAAGTAGTGAGATCTCAGAGAAAGGTTTGTCTTTCACTGTGAGGGATTTATTTTCAGCATTACCAGCTGGTTCAGAGGGAAAATATGCTGCCCAACACTGAAACATACAAAATCAAAGGTCACACATTTCGTTATTTTACTGTGCTCCGGTCTCAGATTTCAGATAGGGCAACAGCTACATACACTGATTGACACCAGTGGCTTTGGGTTAGAATGAGGGTGAAATAAGGTCAGCCAGGGTTTCCATTCCTAATCCAATGACCTGCACTGGAAAGCGAGAGTGAGGTGAGGATGTTAGATGAGACTAAGGACAGGCTCAATTCTGCAGCTGAACCAGGAACCACTCAATCTCGGGCTCACGTATGATGGACAACCACTTGAGTGAGATGGCTATAATCAGAGTGGACTTTGATCAATCATGATTCAGTAATGCCTCAAAGAACAAAAGTAGAAGGCAAAGATGCCACTCATTCGATAGAAGTACTGTAGGAGCCACTTAAGGGCAACCTGAATAACTGGCACATCTTCCATGATGATACATAGGAACATAAGGACAAGAGAAGGCTCTTTGAGCCTGCTCTGCCATTCAACCTGATCACGCCTGACCAGCAATCTAACTCCATATACATAATCTTTGTCTCATATCCCTTAGTTCCTTTATTTAACCAAAATCTATCACTCGCAGTTTTAAAATTAACATTTGGTCTATCGCCAATTGCCATATTCGGAAGACAGTGCCAATCTCCGCCCTGCACCATTCTCTGCCCTAGGATTTTTTGTTTCACCTAGAGGGTGCTGGGAATCTGGAATTCACTGCCTGAAAGGGTGGTAGAGGCAGGAACCCTCACAACATTTAAGAGAGATGAGCACTTGAAAGGTCATAGCATACAAGGCTACGGACTAAATGCTGGAAAATGATATTTGAATGGACAGGTGCTTGATGGCTGGCACAGAGACGATGGGCCGAAGGGCCTCTTTCTGTGCTGTGAACTCTATAACTAAGACTTCACGCGATGGACCATCCTCAGGATTAGTGTAGCATGAAATGCTGACCATGCGTTTAGTATAGATAATGCCTACTATCCTGGCAAAAGATAGCTAGCTTGTGAGAGTGAGCAAATGGCTTGATGGTTGCCTGCAGGAGCCAATAGTCGCTTGGAGGAGCCAAGAGATTGTTATTAGCAGATAAAGTTGAATGTTTGCATGACTGTTCTATTCCTTAAAAGTGCTATCGAGTTGCAATAAACTGATTAAAGACCGTTAAATAGAGGACAGTAGAATGGCAAACAATGCACTAACCTCTGTCCACTAATATTGTTGGTGCTTTTTAGGTTTTACCTTATAAAATCAATGGAAGTGGCACTGGTCAGGCATGATTTGAATATTTCATTCAGTTTTGGGCCTCCTATCTTATAAAGGTTATCCTGGCCTTGAAGGTTGGCTTTGAGGTCACTAAATAGCAATCAGGAGCAGTAGATGGATAACATTCTCCTGCTTCCTATCCCTGTCGGAGGAATCTCAGCACAGAAAGAGGCAGAATATGGAACCAGGTGTACAGGACTCAACTCAACAATGAGCTGTTCAGAGAACATTAGCTGTAACAGGCCATTTGCTCTGATATATTAAATCCAGCTGATTCACTGGCCTTTATGTGTTTATTTTGGGGTGGTCACCTCTGTTTGTGTACTTCATTAAAACCAGTTTTATTATGAGCTTTGACCCAGAGCTAAGATAACGGTAGAGACTGAAGTGAAAGGTCCCAGATAAGCCTGTGATAAGGGAAGTGGGTTGGGGGTCGGGGGGAGAGATTAAATGCACAAAGCAAAAGAAAAGTCCAGGTTTCAGAAGCCTGACAGGAAGGCCAACTGATTATAATGTTCTAAAGTAACAGGTAGATCTACTGGTTCCGTGACCTTAGAGGAGCACAGAACAGTTACAAACATACAGGGCACGATTTACCTGCAGGCTTTCAGGATCCTGACATACGGAGCAAATGGGGGTCCCAAGATCACAGTCACTGGTGGGGAAGCAATTGTCCTGGAGACAGCCTGCTAATTGACCACCTCGTCATCCTCTAGAGGACAGCAGGTGGGCACTTGATGCAGCTGGTCTAATCACATGGTCGGCAACTCTAGCGCCTCAGCTGCCTGACTAAGAGATCCCAGACACAGCTGAGGCAGGTAGGTGAACACAAGGGCCACTGGCATGGTAAAACTAATTAAATTCCTCGGGGAGGAGGCATGTGGAATAAAGTGGTCCTGTCAATGGGTCATAAAGCCTCCAACACCAATGGTTCCTCAATGTCCTCATAGTGAAGCTGTCTCCATTAAGCTGGCAGCCTCCATATGGGGAAGGGGGATGGGGGGGGTGGGGGCGGAATGGTCGCTGGGAAAATGCTGGCAAGCGGTTTAAATTGCACCTATTTGGAGCCTTCGATGTTTAAATTGGCTGCCTGCCTCCATCCAGTGGGCAGCCAATCTACAACCATGCCTGCCACTGGGAACGTTTCCCAGCAGTGGGAATGTGTCAAAAAGCCACCCCAATGCAGTTCATCACTATTTTCCCGACACCCCCGCCACCTCAGACAGGGAAAACTTTGCCCAAAGTGTGAAAAATGAAGCATTTTTGTCCATCGAGTTATAAAATTAAGTTTGATTTTGTGTACTTAATTAAGACTGTGTGCTCAAGGTCTGTCAGTGGTCTGCAATTTGATCTAATGAGTTGAAGTTATCTGATGCTCTCTTCCTTACCGGATCTGTTGTGCAATTTTCAGTGTGGTGCTTAGCTGTACTGACTAGGAGGTTCCAGGTTCAATTTTTGACTTGTGCCAAGTCAGCCAGGGGTAGGGATACCAGAGCTTCTGTCATCATCTCTGGGCACAGGAGAGAAGAAATCATTCAGCACTCACTTTCCTGATCAGTGTCCAATGACTCCAACAGAGAAAGATTGGACCTTGCTTCAATGCCCTCATAGTTGAATAGGCTGCCAGCACTCACAGGCTAGGCTCACACATGAAGAACAGTTACTTGGGTTGGGTGTCGGCCCCTGTGGAGCTGTATCAAGGAAAGGAAAACGTGAGCTTCTATAAAGTATCTAAGAGTTTCTCAGCAGGCTGCTAGAACTGCATGATAAATCTGAGGCAGCCCTATCCCTGCACTAGCCAGTTTAGTGTTAACAATTGGGTAGCAACCCAGTACAAGTAATACCACAGGAAATCTAATATGAATATTACTAGGCTTCGTGATTGCATTCTTTATTTATTTTGAAGATTATTTTGAATCTGTAAAGTGTGACATTCGGTGCATATGACATCATACAACATCTGAAGGACTAAAACTAGATAGAAAACTGTTATATGTAACCTCCTTGGACGCTCCATGAGATAAAGTGGATAATCTGCTGTTTTATAAGCTTTAAATATAAAATACGCAATGTATTAATCTTCTGAAAAGTTGCAGATGTCCTTCAGTTAACTAAGCCTTACAATAGGGATTGTGAAAAAAGCTTTGTCACCCACAGACAGTGAGGAATGGTGGTAAGTCAGACATGGTGGGGAGTTGAACATCGGAGGTCGGGAAGGAGGTTGGGAATCGGGGGCGGGATTCTCCGATCCCCCCGCCGGGCCAGAGAATCGCCGGGTGGCGGCGTGAATCCCGCCCCAACGCCGGCTGCCGGATTCTCCGGCGGCGGTTTTTCGGCGTGGGCAGGAATCGCGTTGCGTCGGTTGGGGGCCGTTGGCAGTGGCCCCCCCCCCCGGCAATCCTCCACTTCACGATGGGCCGAGTGGCTGCCCGTTTTCGGCTAGTCCCGCTGGCGTAAATCAAACAGGGTTCTTACCGGCAGGACCTGGCTCTGCAGTCGGCTTGCGGAGTCCTTGGGGGGGTGCAGAGGGATCTGGCCCTGGGGGGGGGGGGGGGGGGCACGGTGGCCTGGCCCGCGATCAGGGCCCACCGATCTGTGGGCGGGCCTGTGCAGTAGGAGCACTCTTTCCCTCAGCGGCGGCCGCTGTAACGGTCCGCCATGGCGAGCGCGGAGAAGAACCCCCCCTGCGCATATGCTGGAATCTAGCCAGAACACACTGGTGCTCCCACGCATGCGCCAACCCGCTCCGGCCAGCGGAGGCCCTTCGCCGCCAGTTGGCGCGGTGCCAACCCCGCCAGCGACGGCCTAGCCATTGAAAGTGTGGAGAATTCCACACCTTCCGGGCGGCCCAATGCCGGAGTGGTTCACGCCACTCTTCAGCGCTGGTATGGCCCGCCCCACCGGATAGTGGAGAATCCCGGCTGAGGGGTCTAATCATAGGTTTCATCTGGAGCAGGTCGGAGACGCCCGCCAAGGGTATCTCAAGCAACAGGGTATGGAAGGCAGCAGGCTGCCTCCACTTCTGATGTGCTTCCTGGGAATGTACCGAGATGTAGTGGGTGGGTTAACGAGTGTAAAGAGTTGTAGGGGCACAGGGTGGGCCCACGTCATGTTAGGCACAGATAGTTGGGGGTCATTATGAAATGTCACAATTGCATTTGTCACCTTATTAAAACCTCTTGTTGTTCACAACCTTAATGCCTCACTCTCGTTGACCCTTCTCTCACTAGGATAGGTCTTCACCCCATCTGGACGCAGCTTTTCTCACAGGCCCTCATGTAATGGAAACAGTTAGGCCCACTCAAACCAAGAGTAACACACATCCTAGAAGGACTCAAGATTAAACAATGAATCCTTGACCCTCACCCCTAATCCCCTTCCAGTGCCATGGGAAAAAAGCAGCACGGTGACACAGTGGTTAGCATTGCTGCCACACAGCGCCAGAGACCCGGGTTCAATTCCGGCCTTGGCTGACTGTGTCGAGTTTGTACATTCTTCCCATATCTGCGTGGGTTTCCTCTGGGTTCTCTGATTTCCTCCTACAGTCCAAAGATTAGGCGGATTAGCCATGCTAAATTGCTCCTTATTGTCCAAAGATGTGCAGATTAGGTGGGGTTACGGAATAGGGCAGGGAGTGGGCCTAGATAGGGTGCTCTTTCAGAGGGTCAGTGCAGACCTTATGGGCCAAATGGCACTGTAGGGATTCTATGCATGGGATTCTATGGAACCTCACTCACACATGAGCCAGTGAGTCAGCATGCTGGCAGCATGCAGACAGGAGTCAGACATAAGCAAAAGCTGAGGAGTATCAGAGTTTTCCTCATTATGAGTGAGTAAAAACCTCCTGCATTGATCGGCTAAGCAGGAACAAGGACTCCCCAGGCCCAACACCCTGAAGATTTAGTTTTCATGTGGACTTCCTGCCTTGGTTGCAGAGGGGTCACGAGGTTCTTGGGGGTAATGACGTTTTAGAGTTGTTGGGACAACAAGATGGCCCTATTTTTTTTTTAAGTCTATTAGAACATAGAACATACAGTGCAGAAGGAGGCCATTCGGCCCCTCGAGTCGGCACCAACCCACTTAAGCCCTTACTTCCACCCTATCCCCGTAACCCAATAACCCATCCTAACCCCTTTTTGGTCACTAAGGGCCAATTTATCATTGCCAATCCACCTAACCTGCACGTCTTTGGACTATTGTGCAAAGCAGGAAACAATGAGGGCATCCTTGGTCCTCCTGCCCATGCAAACCCTTGCCAACACCTGGCCTCCATCATCCGGCTCCTCTTCGGTCTCTGCCCCACTTATTCCTGGACTTCCTCCTCACCCAAGACGACGATTAACCTCCTGATTGTCAGCCATCAAGAATATCGTCCCACTGCTGCGCCAAATTATGCACAGCAGATCATGTCGATGCGGGACACCCTCTGGAGATTGTACAGGACCTGTCAAGGCATTAGAAGCACATCTTAAGCAGCCCCATGCTGCTTAAGACCTGAATTATAACAGACCTCATTGTAACAGGCCTCTGCATCAACCTCAGGATTCTGTCCTAGTGTCATCAGCGAAGATCTCAGAAGGTATCCTGTCCCGAACAAACCATCCCTGCAGCCTTGTGTGATCCTCAAATATCCCAGGGATTAGAGATTGCCCATGGATGAAGCTGTCATGCACGCTTCCTGAAAAATGAACACATCCATGCTTGATCCTCATCTGGTAGTTACAGACCATCTGGAAATTAAGGGAATGGAGCTCCTTCCTGTTAATAAATTGGATTTCCTGATGCCATGGGGCACGTAGAGCCCCATGAATGCCATTAATGGCCCAACACCTGTGGGATACCAGCTATGGTTATGATTCCCACAGCCCTCTCATCCTGATAGGCCTAGTCCAGGTCAAAATGAATGTAGCCCGATGTCCTAGTATAGAGCGCCTCCGTGACCTCACGGACACATTTGTGGGGGAAAGACTGTGAGATACGACATAGGTCACCCGTTTAGCCTTGGAATGATCCAGTAGAGGCTTAGGGCTGCTGTGTCATTCACGGTCACAGGGAGTGCGTGCCTTCTTCCTCCATGTGGCGGCAAGTTGGCAAGAATGTTGCACAATTGCAACAGACCTCATTGTAACAGGCCTCTGCATCAATCTCAGGGCTCTACACTAGTGTCATCATCTCCCTTTGGAGGCAGAGTCTCCTGCAGCACATGTTGTCCAACAGCTCCATGAAGGACACCCGGGTACTGTGAACTCTCGTCCTCCTTCTTTACCTTCAAGTTCAGTTTGTGCTGCATCCAAGCCCTTGAGCCTGCCCTGTGGCCCCCTGGCTTCCTGGCACTGGATTCTCCCTGGATCAGGCAGCCCATTGCTGCTGGTATCTCTGCTCCTCCAGTACCGTTATAAGCAGAATTGCCAGTTCTCAGAAAGCTGTGAGGAGAGAGAGAGTGAGAGAGAGTAATGGGGCGGTAGCCCGAGGTCATTCATGATTGAGTTCTGTATAAAGTCAGCCAGGTATGGAACCGACAAGCATACCTGGCTGGGATCTGATGTATGTTGTAAATATAATTGCTTTGCAATAAAGCTCGTTTTCTTTTGCCAACTTGATTTGGACTTGTTTGTACCCTTCCAACATCATTGCATAACTGGCACCGATCAATGCCCTCGCCTCTCCAGAGTCGCTTGTGGACATCTGTTAGTTTTCCCCTACATTAATATATGCACCACTGGGGGTTCTGACTGACTATTCCAACGGTCGCCTGTCCCTCATGGGCAGGGTCAACTGGACGCTTATGTATACCTTGAGGGCTGATGGATCCTCGATGGGAGGTATGGGGATCTGGCAATTATATTTCATATTCCCTCTCAATCCCCTGCACCCAACCTTATATCATTGAAATATGAGTTTTCATCCATATCATTGACATTCAGAATGTGGACAGCTGACATTGTTAAGGGTTAACTCATGATGGCCAATTATTTCGACGAGTATGAGTCTCAGGAATATTAGAGGGCACAATTACTCTCTCAATCAGGCATAGGCAAAATGAAAAGGCACCGTTCTTCCTCAGGCTGCAGCATCTCATTGCTGTCAGACCTGTACATTTACGGACAGCCACTCTGAATTTTCTGTCAATACAGCCTGCAGACTGACATAGTGCTCTGAAAACCTTTTAAAATACACAGTCTGCAGCCTGACACAGCACTCCAAAATACTTGTAAAAATACACATCTGTTGGCCTCAGGACCACTCTCACCAGCAGCCATCTCCACCCCGTAGGAGACACCCAACCTCCCCCCACCCCGCTCTGCATCGCCCAACACCCTTGACCTATCTCCCCTCGAGTTGGCCAACAAGAACCATCCCCTTGTCTACTCTGGTACAAGGTGGAGAGGGGGCACATCTTTTTAGAACATAGAACAGTACAGCACAGAACAGGCCCTTCGGCCCTCGATGTTGTGCCGAGCTTTGTCCAAAACCAAGATCAAGCTATCCCACTCCCTGTCATTCTGGTGTGCTCCATGTGCCTATCCAATAACCGCTTGAAAGTTCCTAAAGTGTCCAACTCCACTATCACAGCAGGCAGTCCATTCCACACCTTTACCACTCTCTGAGTAAAGAACCTACCTCGGACATCCCTCCTATGTCTCCTACCTTGAATCTTATAGTTATGCCCCCTTGTAACAGCTACATCCACCCGAGGAAATAGTCTCTGAACGTCCATTCTATCTATCCCCCTCATCATCTTATAAACCTCTAATAAGTCGCCTCTCATCCTCCTCCGCTCCAAAGAGCCCTAGTTCCCTCAACCTTTCCTCATAAGACCTATCCTGCAAACCAGGCAGCATCCTGGTAAATCTCCTTTGCACCCTTTCCATTGCTTCCACATCCTTCCTATAGTGAGGTGACCAGTCTCCTTCCTCCCTTCGGAAGTTATTGGCAGCTGGTTTCCCTTTTAAAAATCTGTAGTAATTTGCGTCTGCGTGATATCACGCTGGTGGATGGGAAGATTCAATGAGATCTGAAGATTTTACTTTAAACTCACCAATTAGATTAAAATGCATTCAAATTCATTCAAATTGGGTGCCCTTCCTGGGCGTGTACATGATCGCGGCCCGGGAAGATAGCAACCAGTAATCTTGCAACCACAAATCCCATTTTTGGCCTCTCTCGATATTTTGTAGGCATTACAAGATTTGCGCCAGCAGCTAACAGGCCCAACAAATCACACCCATTAACTGTGTTTCTATGTTCACACATATGGCCTGGCCTGCTTTCCAGCATTTTCTGATATTCTTTTAACAGCTTTCTCAACATGACCTGTCACCTCCTTTCAGGCTGGCCACTCCTAAATCCTTTAAAAATTGAACCATTGAGCTCGTATTACCTCATTCTTCCTATCAAAATTAATCACTTCACACTTCGCTGCTTTAAACGTAATCTGTCCTGTACCTGCCCATTCACCGGACTGTCAGTGTGATCCTGATGTCTGTCAGTGTGCTCTTCATTCACTTCAGTGGGCAAGAGGAATGAAAGCATTACAGACTCAGGAATTTTAATATATTATTAGGCAATGTCTCATGGCACTGCTGATGGAAAACAAAGTTATAGATGTAGCTCAGTGGTAGCACTGTTGCTTCTGAATTAGTAGATTGTATCACAGACAGAATGTATGTGACCTTTTACTGCCTATAATCAGTATGTTTGCATGATAAAAGTATGTATTTTCCTCTTGGAATTTGCTTTCTAATTAAATAATTCAGCATCAACCTTCCATTAGTTAAAATAAAGAAGAATACCTATTCTCATACACTTACCCCGAATGAATACAAAGTCACACACACATGCACACGCATAAAGATTGGATACAGATAATGATTGTGCGCTTTAACAGATACAGTTAATTCAATCTCAAACTTACAATTTTTGCTTTCCCACGTGGCAGGCCTGTGGTTTCTCGAATGGATTTGATGATTTAAAATTGAAGTGAGGGAAGGGGTCTGGGATTTTCTGGCCATTCACACTGGCGGGATCATACGGTCCCTCTGACGGTGCACCCGCAGCAGTTAGGGATGCATTCAATGGGAACCAGAAGGCGCCGCCTCTGGCCAATGGCGATCTGCCCTCTGCTGCTGCAGAACCCGCAGTGGAGGGGAAGGAAAACCCCACCCAGGGTCTTGTAAAGTGAAAGGTTCATAGGATGACATTTCACATAGTCAAGTGTCTGGGAGGTTAGTTCTCAGGTGAACTTTGAAACTGGAGCAAGCTGTGTACTTTGGGCTGCTTGATGATTTTGAGCTAGTTTCAGAGCATGGTTCTCTGGTTGACGATGGATGGTTCTGATGGATCTGCCGGTTCTCAGGGTAACAAGTGTGCAGTCCCTGAAAAACAGCTTCGACCATATGACCACTGCATTAACATTTCGGAGGCCAACCCAGACCGGTTTAGATGGGGGAGACGATCAAGAATCCCGCCCAAGCTGTCTGGAAACTCCACAGTCTTTAGGCGTTGGCCCATCCTTAAACAATGATATGTGTGAATTCTACTAATGGCTGTGAGGTACCCTCACCTATGTCCATATTTAATTAGATATTCATCAGAGACTTGATACTATCTGTAATCCGAAGCCAAAAATCACATGATTTGCAGCAGCTTATTTAACAGCTTATTTGTGCCAATCTTTAAAATGTATTGTAAGTCACTAGTCAATGAAATTCATGACAGCTTCTTGGTCGGCTGAACAATATTTATCCTGCAATTTACGCCTCTAAACAGATTACAAGGTCATTATTGTTATTATTTATCTCATTGTGGGACCTTACTCTGCACAAATCGACTGCCATTGCAACAGTAACCATGGCCAGACTCTCCTGTTATGGAGGTTATGTTTGGTGGTGAATGCAGAGGTGGGAGTGATTTCCACTGTGGGGCAGGGTGGCTGACTAGGTGCGATCTTGCGCTGTTCAGATGATTAAATATGCATCCATGAGGAGCATGCCACAGTCACCATCTCCGGCGCCACCTCATGGAGTTGATGGTCCGGGTGATGTATTTCCAGGGTACCCTCCCTTCCACCTTTACCCTACCACTGCTTCCCTCTTCCCCGCTATCCCATGCTCCCTTGGTCACCCTCCATGCAACTTGCAGAGGACAATACAGTGGCAACTCAGCATTAATCATGGAAGAAGTCTATTGGACCAGGTGTATGGCACTCATGTGTAGTCATAAAAGCGAACATTCAAATTTCGCGCTGGCGGAGAACTTAATTTGGAGGGAGAATTTAATTCCGATGAGGTGGACTTTTGATGAGTTACAAAGGGGCTTCCTGACATTGATCGTTGAGAAGCTCAATCCGCCTTTCACCTGCCTTTAACCCGCCTTTAAAGTCCCGAGAGCATAATTACTAAAGTTTGTCCCACCGATTCCCGCAAAATTAAATTTTCTCACCTGCCAAGCTTCCTGCTGTTAGTGGGACTGGAAGTTTCTGTATAATTCAGATGTGTTTCATTGGTAGAAAAGTACTTTAGGCTGGTCAGGAAAGACCAGATCATAATGTAAGTATTTCTCTCAAAGACTGTTAAACTGAAGAATGTGGTGACAGGAATCCTTAAAGCAGTCTAAGACAGAACATTCCATGGGACCAGCACTGTTGTTCTAGGGCATGTATTTGCTAGTGTGGTTGGGCAGGGTTTAAACCAGAATAGCATGAGTGTGGAAATCTAAGTATGGTGACAAGGGAAAGAGAAACAAGAACAGTAATAAAAGAAAGAACAGTAAAATGCAAAAATGGTAGACAGGATAATCAAGGGCGAGAGGCAGATAGGGTCACAGTACAAAACAAGTTGGAATGATTAAAAATAGCAAAAAGGCAAGCCTAAAGTCTTTGTATCTTAATGCACAAAACATTCAGAATAAGGTAGACAAACTGATGGCACAAATCAAGGAAAATGAATATGATCTCATAGTCATTACGGAAACATGGTTACAAGGAGATCAAAACTGGAACCTAATGTTCAGCGATATTTGACCTATCTGAAAGACAGGGGGATGGAAACGGCAGTGGGGGAGCACTGTTAAAAGAGACTAAATTCGGACAATTGTGAGAGAATCTAGACATGGATGAGTAAAGGTTAAAAACAGCAAGGGAAAGAAGACATTGGTAGGAGTAGTGTATAGACTCCCACCAGTAGCCACACTGTAGAAAACGGTATAAACAAATAATAAGATTAAGTAAAAAGAATAGAATAATAATTATGGGTGGTTTTACTTTCATGTTGATTGGGTTAATCAAGTTGGAAAGGGTAACTATGACAATAAATTCATTGAGTGTATTAGGGATAGTTTCCTGGAGCTATGTGGCATGGAGCCAACCAGAGAACAGACTATCTTAGATCTGGTATTATGTAATGAGGCAGGTTTGATAACTAACCTCAGAGTAAGGGGAGACAATGGCATTGTGGTATTGTTGCTGGACTAGTAATCCAGAAACCCAGAGTCATGCTCTGGGGACCCAGGTTCAAATCCCACCAGGGCAGATGGTGAAATTTGAATTCAATAAAAATCTGGAATTGAAAGTCTAAAGGTGACCATGAAACCATTGTCGTTTGCCGTAAAAAAACCCATCTGGTTCACTAATGTCCTTTAGGGAAGGAAATCTGTCGTCCTTACCTGATCTGGAGTTGTGATCATAACATAATAGAATTTAATATTCAGTTTGAGAGTGAGAAACATGGGTCGGAAACAACTGTGTTTAACTTAAATAAAGGGAATTACAATGAAATGAGTTAGCTAAAGTGGACTAGGCAGATATATTAGCAGAAAAAAGAGTTAACAAGCAGCGACAGACATTTAAGGAGGTAATTCATGACTCTCAGCAAAAATATATCCCAGTAAGGAGGAAAGATTTTACGAGAGTGATGAATCAACCATGGCTATTAAAGGAAGTTAAGGACAGTATTAATTTGAAAAAAAAATCATATAAGGAGGCAATAGTCAGTGATAGCTCCGCAGACTGGGATAAATTCAGGTCCAGCAAAGGAGGACTAAAATGATAATAAAGAGAAAGAAATTAAACTACAAGAACAAACTAGTGAGGAATATAAAAGCTGACAATAAGAGCTTCTTTAAATATATAAAAAGGAAGAGAGAGGTCAAAGTGAACATAGGCCCCTTATAAATGAATCTGGGGAGATAGTTATGGGGAACAAGAAATGGCAGAGGAGTTAAATAGATATTTTGCATCAGTCTTTACAGTAGAAGATACTTCGAACATCCCATTAATACGAAAGAATATGGGGAGGAATTAAATGCCATCACCATCACTGGAGAAGTAGTATTAAACAAACTAATGAGGATAAAGGCATTTAAGTCTCCTGGCCCTTGTGGCTTGCATCCTAGGACCCTAAAAGAAGTAACTACAGAGATAGTGGATGTATTGATTGTAATTTTCCAAAAATCCTTGATTTCCAGAGAACAACTGGAGGATTGATAAACTTCCAATGTGACAACCTTTTCAAAAAGGGAGGGAGGCAAAATCCGGGTAACTATGGAATCAGTTATTAAGGAAGTAACAACAGCACATTTGGAAAATCATAATCCAACCAAGCAGAGTCAGCATGACTTCATGAAAGGGAAGTCATGTCTGATTAATTTATTAGTATTTTTCGACCAGTGTGGACAGAAGGGAACCAGTAGATGTGTTTTATTTGGACTTCCAGAAGGCTTTCGACAAGGATGGCATAGATGTGCCAGCTCACCAGAGGGCTGTGATGCCAAGGACTGAGATGAGGACTTTGATGGGCCAACCGACAGAAAAAGGATAATGAGCACATGCAACAAAATATCTGGTGCATTGGGAAGCCTGTCAGAAAGACGGCGTCAACTAAAGAAGCATGAAGGAGTCCAGCACGGTTTGGCACAGGATTGTGCACAGAGCTTCGAGCTCATCCTTTCAGGGTTGAAAGTAGTGGCCAACTCCATTTGTGCACTTGTAGATCTAACAATAGTGCAGTGTTTGATGGCTAATGTTGCAACATCCAGTGCAGTACAAGTAACAACCACACCATGCCCGAGTGCTGCAGTGGAAGCTCAGACTGCTGCCATTGCCATGCCTGTGGTTCACTTTGAGCAAAGGGATTCACAGGGCATCACAGCAAACTGTCTGCCAACAGATCACTAAGATTGCAGAGGCACCATCCCATGGCTCCTTAGAGTTAATGGCTCCTTGGAGAAAGAACTTGCTGTCATTTTCCAGGAAGATATTACTACAGAAGCTACACTTCAAAAGTTCTTTATTAGCTGTGACGTGCCTTGGGATGTACTAAGGTCAAGACAGGTGCTTTATAAATGCAAAGTATATCGATCTAACTTTTCTAAATACAACAACAACATGGATTTCACAGAGGCAATATGGAACAAAATAACAACACCAAGCCAAATAAGGAAACATTTGGGGAGAAACTTGGTCATGAAGAAGGTTTTAAAAGTGTCTTGAAAGAGGAAAGCAAAGTAGAGAACCAGAGAGATTGAGGAAGGGAATTGCAAAGCTTAGGGCACAGGCAGCTGAAGGCCTGAGCAGCAATGGTGGAACATTTAAAATCAGGGACCAAGAGACTGAAATCTCCAGCTACAATAGAACAGATTATGAATGGGACCTTGTGAGCGCATCCACCTAACTGATGACTATGGAGTGGAGTTGAAGGACGATGGTGCAATTAACCATGTCAATGGTTGCTGACAGGTTGAGAAGAGCAAGGAACATAGTTTATTCTGGCACAATCACAAAGGATGGCATTTTTGATAGTGTGGCAAGAACTGAAACCTGATTGAGGGGATTCAAACATGGAATTCTGGAACGATGATCATGAATTTGGGAGGTGACAATAATTCATAATAATAATAATCTTTATTAGTGTCACAAGTAGGCTTAAAGTTACTATGAAAATCCCCTCGACACCACTACGGCGCTTGTTTGGGTACACAGAGGGAGAATTCAGAATGTTCAATTCACCTAACAAGCACGTCTTTCAGGACTTGTGGAAGGAAACCCATCCAGACTCAGGGAGAACGTTAAGACTCCGCACAGACAGTAACCCAAGCCCCGGGTCCCTGGAGCTGTGAAGCTACAGTGCTAACCACTGTGCTAAATTCAAAGACTTTGAAGAGGAAAGGAAAGTTGTAGCTGAGGCAATATTTTACAAGGATGGCTTTTTGAGGAGCTGGATAATGACAGATGTGAAGAATAGGGGGAGAATCTGAGGAGATAGAACATTTAATAATGTTAGCTAGCAGGGGAGCCAGGAAGGGTGGCCAGGGGCGGATTCTCCGACCACCCGCCGGGTCAGAGAATTGCCGGGGGCGGCGTGAATCCCGCCCCCGCCAGCCGCCGAATTCTCCGGCACTGGAGATTCGGCGGGGGCGGGAATCGCACTGCGCCAGCCGGTGCCCCCCCCCCCACCCCGGCGATTCTCCAGCCCGCAATGGGCCGAAGTCCCGCTGCTGCTATGCCGGTCCCGCCGGCCTGAATCGAACCAGGTCCCTTGCCGGTGGGACCTGGCGGCGCGAGCGGGCTCCGGGATCCTGGCGGGGGCGCGGGGCGATCTGGCCCCGGGGGGTGCCCCCACGGTGGCCGCCCCCACGGTGGCCTGGCCCGTGATCGGGGCCCACCGATCCGTGGCGGGCCTGTGCCGTGGGGGCACTCTTCTACTACGCATCGGCCGTGTAGGTCTCCGCGATGGCCGACACGTAGGTGAACCCCCCTGCGCATGCACGGAGATGACGTCAGCAGTCGCCGACGCTCCCGCGCATGCGCGGACTCCCCCCGGCCGACGGAGTCCCTTCAGCCCAGGCTGGCGTGGCACCAAAGGCCTTCCACGCCAGCCGGCGGGGCGCCAACCACTCCGGGGCGGGCCTAGCCTCTAAAGATGCGGGCTTGGTCCCTAAAGGTGCGGAGGAATCCACACCTTTGGGGCGGCCCGACGCCGGAGTTGTTCATGCCACTCCATCCCGCTGGGACCCCCTGCCCCGCCGGGTATGGGAGAACCCCGCCAATGTAGTTTATTGGGATTGGGTCAAGAGAGCAGGAGGTGGGTCATATGGACATGATGAGCTGAGAGAGAAACTAAAGAAAGATACAAGTCAAGGCCACAGGATCTTAGAGAAAGGTTGGTCTGAGGGGAGGGGAAGGCAAAGACATAGGCTGGTTGGATAGTCTTAGTCTTTCTGACAAAGAAATTCGTGAACTCTTTGTCATAGTTTTGATGGAGACAGGGGAGATGGTCTACAGTAGGAAAAAAAACTGAGAGTTACCTTTGCATTTCAGAATGATCTTCAAAAGGTGAGTAGCTTTCACAGTGCTTTCTGTGATCCAGTCAGACTTGGCGATGAATGGTTAAATGTCTGGTATATTCATTTTAATGGAGACAAAGGAATCAAAGGTGGAGGGAAGGGAGCAGTTCAGCAAATGGGAAGCTGCAAAAATGTTTTGGTGAGCAATGGACCAGATGCTAGGTGGTTGAGATTTTGAGAATACTGTTGTAGGTAAAGTTGGGGAGAAATTTTTCCAGGCGCATACAAATGGAAGTAGAATTTGGAGGGGTAGGTGAAATATGTGTGTGGGGATAATGAGACAAAGAAGTGATCAGAGATAGTATTAGCCATGATTGATACTATAGGAGTAGCAAGGCCATGTGAGACAGGAAGGACAAGGTGATGTCCAGATCTAAGAATTGGGCCGTTTTCATGGAGGGTGAAATTAAGGGAAGATAGGAGGGTAGCGCATTCAGAGGAAAGAAAACATTATGAATTGATATGGAGGTCAAAATCAACAAGGATGAGGAGTAGCTCACTGTAGATGGAGGAAAGCAGATAACTCATTGAGAAAATTGTCATGGTACTTGGGCAGGTGGTAAAGGACCAAGATTTCAAATGACAATTGAGAGGGGTGGAACAAGGTGAGATTTGGGTAAAAAGTAACAGAAGAGTTAGGGGACAGAATAAGTGGTGATTTGGTGATGAGAGGCATGATTATCATAGAATTTACAGAGCAGAAGGAGGCCATTCGGCCCATCGAGTCTGCACCGGCTCTTGGAAAGAGCACCCTACCCAAGGCCAACACCTCCACCCTATCCCCATAACCCAGTAACCCCACCCAACACTAAGGGCAATTTTGGACACTAAGGGCAATTTATCATGGCCAATCCACCTAACCTGCACATCTTTGGACTGTGGGAGGAAACCGGAGCACCCGGAGGAAACCCACGCACACACAGGGAGGATGTGCAGACTCCGCACAGACAGTGACCCAAGTCGGAATCGAACCTGGGACCCTGGAGCTGTGAAGCAATTGTGCTATCCACAATGCTACCGATGCAGCCCCGGGGAAGCAAGTGGTGCAAGATATAGACAGGACAGGAGGCTACATTTAGGGGGAATGTATAAATTATCCCTCAGCCAGAACTCAAGGCCTTGAGGTTGGTGCAATGATCCACAATACACTGATAGATTGTAAGGGCTTTGTTCATGGGTAAACAGATGTCCTGGAGGAAGGCGCACAGAGAAAGCGATAGCTGGATCACTGACAGAGTGAGCTGAGGTGACAGTGACTGTCCTTAACCTCAAGGCAGCATTTGACTGATTGTGGCATCCAAGGAGCCCGAGCAAAATTGAAGTTGATGGAAATCAGGGGGGAAACTCTCTACTGGTTGGAATCATACCTAGCACAAAGATAGATGGTTGTGGTTGAAGAATGTCAATCAGTTTAGCCCCAGGGGTTCCTCAGGGTGGAATAAGTAGTGGCCCAAACAACTTCAACTGCTCCATCAATCACCATCCCTCGATCAAAAGGTCAGAAGTAAGGATGTTTGCTGATGACTGCACAGCCTTTAATGCCATCCATGGCTCCTCAGATACTGAAGCTGTCTGTGTCTATAAGCAGAAAAACCTGGACTGATAAGTAGCAAGTAATGTTCAGGCCACACAAGTGCAGGAAATGATCTTTTCCAAAAAGAGAGAATCTAGCCATCTCCCCTGATATTCAAAAGCATTACCATCATTGAATCCTCCAACATCCTGGGAGCTACATTGAGCAGAAACTTAACTGGACCAGCCATATAAATACTGTGGCTACAAGAGCAGATCAGAGGCTGGAAATTCTGCAGTGAGTAACTTACTCCTGATTCTCCATAGCCTATAAGGCACAAGTCAGGAGTGTGGTGGAATACCCTCCGGGATGAGTGCAGCTTCAACAACATTCAAAACCCTCGACACCATCCAGGACAATCCAGCCTGCTTGATTGGCATCCCATCCAGCACCTTAAGCATTAACTGCAGCACTGCTACACAGTGGCAATATACAGAGTGTGCAAAGCAAGTCACCAAGACTCCTTTGATATCACATTCCAAATCAGTGAGCCATACCATCTCGAAGGACAAGGGCAGCAGAAACATGGGAAGACCATCGATTGGAAGTTCCCTCAAAGCTACACACCATTCTGACATGGAACTATCTCACCGTTCCTTCACTGTTTCAAGGGAATTTAGGAATGAGCAACGATGGGCTATGAGAAACAAATGCTGGCTTTGCCAGCGATACACACACACCATGAAATAACTTTTTTAGAGAATTGACATCGGGAGGGGTGAGTTGGAATGGGAGGAGAGTGATGAGATCAGCTCCGTGCTAGCACTTTGGGCCGGAATACCGATGAGACATTAGAATGGGGCAGTTGTGGTTACTGCTCATAAGAAGCCAAGGAATAGAGAGAGAAGAAATAAAAAGTGGGAGGGAAATAATAAAAAGGAAATGGAAGTGATGGGCTCGGGTCCAGAACTGCACCTAAAGTATGCATGCGAATGAACCTGGGGAAAATTCAAGATACAAAGGTCTGGTTACACAGCATTAATGAGGATATATGTACCAAACAGTAAACAGAGAATAGAGGAAACAATAGAAACAAGTCCAGAGGTAATGTCATAAGCCCATAGTGGGTTAAAGTTGACGTAGGCAGATGGGGTTAGCGTGGAGCATTGACCAACTGTTCTCCAAGTTCAGAGATAGGTATGATGGACAAGTGAAATCCAGAAGCTGTTTGAAGGGTAGATTATCAGAAGACATGCTACTAAGGAAATTCCCATTAGAGTGAAGATCCAGCAGCCATGCAGAATTGGTTGCAGGGTAGGAAGATGACTGTAAAGTAAGGAGTCAGCATGATATCCAGCTTGTTGTCTACAAGATTATGAGGGGCATGGAAAGAGTGGATGGGCAGGCACTCTTTCCAGGTTGGAGGGGTCAGTCACCAGGGGGCATAGGTTTAAGTCCATGGGGCAAAGTTTAGAGGAGATGTGCGAGGCAGGTTGTTTACACAGAGGGTGGTGAGTGCGTGGAATGTGTTGCCAGGGGAGGTTGTGGAAACAGATACATTAACGGCGTTCAAAAGGCATCTTCACAAACACATCGATAGGATGGGTATAGAGGGTTATGGCACAAGGAAGTGCTGAGGGTTTTGGCAAAGGTTGGTATCATGACCGGCACAGGCTTTTAGGGCCGAAAGGCCTGTTCCTGTGCTGTATTGTTCTTTGTTCTTGGAAAATGTTGGACTGCATAATGGGAGAATTCTCCATTATTTTTCAAATAGTGCCAAGAAATCTTTAACATTCACCTGGATAGTAAGTGGGGTTTCAGTTTAATGTTTTATTGGAAAAATGGCACCTCCAACAATGTAACCCTCCTTCATTTCTAAAAGGTGCTCATGTCCCTACAATGGGCCCTGTACCCTGATATTATGACTCAAGCTCTGCTACAGAACTTGAATCCACAGCCTAAAGTTCTTTATTTTCTGACTGGCAATAAAGAGTGTTGCTAACTATACTAAACTGACATGTTTGCAAACAAAACTTCACACAAAGCTGTGGAAAAAAGTTTGCGCAAAGGTGACCAAAAGCTGGGTCAAACAGCTTCAAGAAGCGTCTTAAAGGAGGAAAGCAACTTAGAGAGGCAAAGAGGTGTAAAGCAGGAATTCCAGAGTTCAGAGCCATAGGAGCTGAAAGTACGACCACCAAATGTGAAGCAATTAAAATTGGACATGCTGAAGAAGGCAGAATTAAAAACAACATTGATATTCTGGAGGATTGTACATATGGAGGAGATTAAGCAAGTATGGAAAGGTGGCAAGGGGCAAGGATGTTGAAGGATGTGAAAACAAGGAGGGTGGTGGGAATCTGAGACTCACTGCCTGAAAGGGTGGTAGAGCTCTCACAACATTTAAGAAGCACTTAGATGAGCACTTGAAACACCTTAAAAAACAAGGCTACACACTGAAAAATGGGATTAGATGATTGATGGCCAGTGCAGATACAATAGGCTAAAGGCCTCTTTCTGTGCTGTAAACTATGGCCCTAAGGATGACAATTTTAAAATTAAGACGTTGCTTATCAGTTTGATGTCAATTAGTGAGCACAGGGACTATGGGTCAATGGGATTTTGTGCAAGTTAGAGCATAGGCAGCAGAGTTTTGAATGAGTCCAAGTTGACATGGGAAGGCAGCCAACAGTGTGTTAGCATAATCAAGTCTAGAGATGGCAAAGGCATAAAAAAGGGTTTAAGCAACAGATGAGCTGAGATGGGGTGGAGTTGGAAAAGGTTATGCAGGTGGAAATAGGCAGCCTTAGTAATGATGTGGATATATGGTTGGAAGCTCAATTCTGCATCAAATATGACACCCAAGTTGTGAACAGTCTAATTCAACCTCGGAACTGTTTCCAGGGAGAAGAATGGAGTTTGTGGCCAGAGAGTGGAGTATGTGATGGGGACTGATGGCAATGGCATCCCAATGATTAGTTGGAGAACATTTCTGCTCATCAAGTTCTGAATATCAGAGGAGCTGTCCGATAATTTAATATCTGATATAGTACCCTTACGTAACAAATGTGGAAGATGGTAGTGGACCTTTTCTTGGAACACTGTCATCTAGATGACGAAAGTACTCCCAGACACTATTACGTAGGAACTTTAATGGTTTGATCTAACTGAATATCTTGCTAGGCCAGCTCAAGGACAGTTAAGAGCCAACCAAGTTAGTATTGGACCGTAGTTGCATGTCGGCCAACACTAGGTTTCCGAGTGACTCAATGAGGCTTTTAGAAGAATCTGACATGTGATGGTCAATCTTACATATGCCAGCTTTAAACTGATGGATTTTTGTTTAAAATTCTGTAACGATGCAATTTGAACACATATTCAGTGATTAGTCCCAGCATCTGGAGTGTTGGTCCAGTAAAATAACCATTGCACAACCATACGCATTGAGCCCTATCATTATACCAGCCCTACCTTTTTCCTGCCTGTTATAACATCTATAATAATTTATTAACAGGAAATTGTCCAGTCCACAGTCATTATATACCAATAAAGATGAAAATTATTTTGTCCAAGCAGGCACATGTTGGCAGAGTGAAGTTTCTTGAAGCCAATGGAGTAAAAGCTGCTAAGCCTGCCAGGGCTAGAATTATATGATGCCTGACGATTGTGAACCCCATAGACTGGCAGTATAAAAGCTAAATATTTATCGTCAGAGGTTAATCTCCTACTTTTTTTTCATTGTAGCATTTTGTCTGAAGTTTCTGCCCTCTCTTCTCCTTAAAGAGTGGAGTTAATTCCTGTGAAGAACCCGTGGCTGGCAAAAGCCACTATTGATATCCTAACCAACTGAATATTCTTCATATATGATCACAGCAAAATACCAAACCTGATTGAAGGCAGGGTTTGAGGAAAGAAGATTCACAGCCAAACATGATCCTGACAAAATGTCTTTTAACTGGGACCATGAGAAATTGAAGCAGGAGTAGGCCATTTGGCCTCTTAAGTTGCTCTGCCAGTCAATAACATCAGGATCTGATTGTGGCCTTAACTCCATTTTCCTGTCCTCACCTCCCCTTAGCACTTGACTCCCTTGTAGGTTAAAAATCTATCTAATGCAGCTTTGAATCTGTATAATGACCCAGCCTTCACTGCTCTCTGGGGAAAAGAACTTCAAAGATGATAACCCTCTGAGAGAAGAAATCCCTCATCTCTGTCTTAAATGAGAGACCCCTTATTTTCAGCTGTACCCTCCAGTCCTAGGTTTCCCCATGAAGTCAAACAGCCTCTCAGCGTCTACCCTATCAAACCCCCCTCAGAATCTTATGGGGCGAATTTATGTTGTTCGGCGTGGGCGTGTGTCTGACATGGAAGTGGGTCGATTGTCGATTCCTGACCCCGCCTTTGAAAGTTGCCCGATAATGCGTCTGTCATCCAATTAAAGGTCTCCCAGCAGGAAGCCAGCCAAATGCTCAGGAGAATGATGGGCACTGTGCCCAATCAGCAGGTCCAGGGGTAGATGGCCAATCAAAGCCATCCATTTAAAGTCAGCCCTGGCACAGGTGTGTGGTGCCAGCAGCAGAAATCCTTATCCCTGAATTATTACCAGACTTTCCAATGCTTTGCACTATTGTAGCATCTTGGTTTTTAATGCGGATAACATTTGTGCTAGTAGTGAATCATTCAGGACCATTGCCGGGGGGAAAGAACATTTGAAGACACCTGACCAATTCACCTTATGAATATCAAGAGTGTGTGGGAAGACTTGAATTCAAACCTTGAACTCTCTTTTTCTCTCCACTGATGAAGGACAGAATGGACCCACCAGCTGGTCAGGGGTCCAGATCCAGGACAGCTCCAGGGTTTGATGATGACTCTTTGTGAGTGCTGCACCAGGCTGTGTGTTGAAGACAGAAATAGTAGACCTCTCCGCCAAAGAAAACCAGCCTGAATGGAGATTGCAGCCATGGGGACATCCAGAAGCTGCAGTATCAGAAAAGACTCAACTCCACTGGAACCTCTGCCACATACCTTGAAAATGAAATGAAATGAAAATCGCTTATTGTCACGAGTAGGCTTCAATGAAGTTACTGTGAAAAGCCCCTAGTCGCCACATTCCGGCGCCTGTTCGGGGAGGCTGTTACAGGAATTGAACCGTGCTGCTGGCCTGCCTTGGTCTGCTTTCAAAGCCAGCGATTTAGCCCTGTGCTAAACAGCCCCTTAAAAATCGCTTATTGTCACAAGTAGGCTTCAAATGAAGTTACTGTGAAAAGCCCCTAGTCGCCACATTCCAGCGCCTATTCGGGGAGGCTGTTACGGGAATCGAACCGTGCTGCTGGCCTGCCTTGGTCTGCTTTCAAAGCCAGCGATTTAGCCCTGTGCTAAGATCCTTGCATTGTACGTCCAGCATCTGCCGTCTGATTAATGACTCCAGAAGCTCGTGATCAGACTGGAGCTCAGGATCTAGGTTGCCTCCAGCACTCCTCCGAGTACCAGAACCGTGCTCCAGCTCAGTCTCTGACTGCTAGTCTGGCGACTGTGTTGTGCTTTCACCAGTGTGTGGATCGCTTATAGCTGAGTCACGCATTCCCATCGAGGTACTTGTATCTGCGCTGGTGCTAGATCTGGAGATCTGCCAGGGTGAGTGTCTCACAAATTTGGAATGGACTTAGATGGAAGGGTGTGAGGATGTGAAGTGGCTTGGATGTGGGATTACCTACTTTATTGGCCAAGTGTAGAAGGAGGCTTGATGTAGGCATGGCCACTCTGCATGACACACGGGGTGGTGGGGGAAAGCTTCTGATCTGAAACAATTGTTAGGGGATTTGAGAAATGTTGTCCCCAGCAAAGTACATGTTGGTCACACATTTGAAGGCATGATTGCAGCACAGCATAGCCATCACAATGTCCTTCTTCATTTCGAGGAAAAGACGATGCATATGTGAGATCCCATACAGTCCTCCAGATGAGACCTGGAAGGACCCTGTGACACAAAACATTCAGGGCCACTGTGACCTTAAAGGCCACAGGCATTGGGTGTCCAGTTGCACATTAGATGTAATGTCAGCAGCCAGCATGTCACAAATTCCTCTGACTGTCTCCCTGGAAAGCTAGAATATTCAGAGGCACTGGAGCTCTGCATTTGCAAATATGTGGGCCTTAGCCAGCCAGCTATATTGCCTGGATGGTGTCTTCTCCTCTATTTGCCTGGCAACTGGAAAATTCCCATTAGAACCAAGAACACCAGCTCCAAGTACAGCTACACCACATTTTGAAAAACATACAGTAATGTTCATTATAATTGCTGCCATCCACAATTTTGCAGGTGAAGAATGAGAGGCAACCTTATTGAGACATATAGGCTTCTCAGGGGACTTGACAGGGTAGATGCTGCAATGTGGTTCCCCCTTGTAGGAGAGGCGAGGACCAGAGGGCATAATCTCAGAGTAAGGAGTCGCCCAATTAAAGACAGAGATTGGGAGGAATTTCTGATCTCAGAGGGTAATGAATCTGTGGAATTCTTTACCACAGGAGGCTATAGAGGCTGGGTCATTAATTATGTTCAAGACTGAGATAGACAGATTTTTAATCAATAAGGGGATCAATGGTTATGGGGATAAGGCGGGAAAGTGGAGTCAAGGATTATCAGATCAGTTATGATCTCATTGAAAAGCCGAGCAGACTCGATGGGTCGTATGGTCTAATTCTGCTCCTACATCTTATGGTCTTCTGGTTGTTCCCCATCCATCAGGAAATGGCCTAATAGAGTTTTAAATTGAAAGAAAAATAAATGCCACTGCAATTTACTCCACGGCATATCAAGAAATGGCTGAAGGTGCTGAAAGCTGCAAAGGCAATGGGTCCTGACATTTCAGCAACAGTACTAAAGACTTGTGCTCCTGAACTAGCCATGCCTCTAGCCAAGCTGTTCCAGTACAGCTATATCACTAGCATCTGCCCAGCAATGAGGAAAATTGCCTAGGTTTGGCCTATCAACAGTCCAAACCAGCCAATTAGTCTATTTTTGATCATCAGCAAGACAGTCATGGAAGGGGAGCATTGACAGTACTATCAAGTGGCACTTAGTCAGCAATAATCTGCTCACTGACACTCAGTTTGGAATCATCCAGGGCCACTCAGCTCCTGACCTCATTAATCCAAACATAAGAGCTGAGCTCAAGAGATGAGATGAGCATGACTGCTCTTGACATCAAGACAGCATTTGACTAAGTGTGGCAGTAAGGAGGCCTAGCAAAATTGGAGTCAATAGGAAGCAGGACGAAAACTCTGCAGTGGAAGGAGTCATACCTTGTAGCATAATAATATAATGCAATATAGTACCATTTACAGTGGTACAAAGAAAAATGATTGTGGCTGTTCTAAGTCAAACAACTCAGCCTCAGGACTTCAGAGGTTGCTCAGGGCAATGTCCTAGGCCCAATCATCTTCAGATGCTTCATTATAAGGTCAGAAGTGGGGATGTTCACTGATTTAAAAGAAAAAAAATTTAGAGTACCCAATAGGCAGCAAGATCAAGACAACTACAGGTGTGTGCTACTAAGAGGCAAGTTACATTCACACCAGACAAATGGCAGGCAATCGCCAGATCCAACAAGAGAGAATTTAACCATCTCCAATTGACATTCAATGGCATTACCATCATGAATCCGCCCTTATCAACATTGACCAGAAACAAAATGGGAACAGCTTTATAAATTCTGTAACTACAAGAGCAGGTCAGAGGCTGGTAATTGTGTGGCGAGGAATTCGCCTCCTGACTCATCAAAGCCTGTCCACTATCTACAATGCAAAAGTTAGGAGTGTGGGAGAATACTTTCCACATGCCTGGATGAGTGCAGCTCCACTAACACATGGCTTCTTCCAAACCTGCGACCTCAACCACCTAGAAAGACAAGAGCAGGAGATGCACGGGAACACCACCACCTGCAAGTCCCCCTCCAAGTCACACATCACCCTAACTTTGAAATATATGACTGTTCCTTCAAGAAATGTTAACATTTTCCTGACCTGGTCTGGTAAAGTCAACCACAGTTCTGCTTGCAGCCTTTATAATGCATATTTGCAGTACTTCCCACTGAAAAATATAACTCCTACCAAACATGTTCTTGTGCACCTACCATATTATGGCGTGGGTAAGGCATAATTTGAGTCAATTGGCTTATTAACAAGCTCAATTGCCCTCAAATTATTTTCTTTAAATGTGAAGCTACCAATTTTGATGTCGGTATTATAGGAAATCGGCATGATGGTGTCGTATTCGTGACCTGACATCATCACGCCAGATTTTACACAAGTAGGATGACAGCAGGTCTAACTTCCACACATAAAATCCACCCCAATATGTTTCAATAAGATCACTGCTCATTCTTATGAGCTCCGATGAATATGGGGCCAACATGCTCAATCCTTCCTCCCATGCTAACCCCTTCATTCCAGGGATCAGTCTAGTGAATTCGCCTTGGAACTGCTTCCAAAGCAAGTATATCCCTTCTTAGGTAATGGGGACAATACTGTCATAGTATCCTAGGTGTGGTGTTATGATATGACAGATGGTAAGTACCAGGCTGACCCAAAGGGAAACTTAGGCAAGCTATCACAGCCATTTTCAATTTGTATTTTATTGAGAAAGTTATAAGCACTGAAGTCAGAAGTAAAAATTTTAATGCCATTTTGGGGATTTTAAATATTAAATTAAACATTTATGGACAAAAGAAAAGAAAACATAAACACACAAGATTACAATTACACATTTAAAACTATTCTTACCAACATTTCCCAAAATATTTCTACTTAGTTAGACTCAGAAAGACACTTTTCCAGGCAACAGTCCCTATGTACTTAAGCTATAAAAAGAAAACCCTATAATATTACCACTAGGCACCCCTGTGGCTATAGATTAGGCATTTCACAGGGCCCCTCTCCCTCTCACTCAACAATGTAAACCTAAGGCTTGTAACAAAACCTTGCTTTCTGGAACAAAAACATTTCTCTGGAGGTGGCTAGAGGCTGCTTACTTCACAAGTCTGTTCTCACACAGCACATTCTTCAGGAAATCAAAGAACAAAGAACAAAGAAATGTACAGCACAGGAACAGGCCCTTCGGCCCTCCAAGCCCGTGCCGACCATACTGCCCGACTAAACTACAATCTTCTACACTTCCTGGGTCCGTATCCTTCTATTCCCATCCTATTCATATATTTGTCAAGATGCCCCTTAAATGTCCCTATCGTCCCTGCCTCCACTACCTCCTCCGGTAGTGAGTTCCAGGCACCCACTACCCTCTGCGTAAAAAACTTGCCTCGTACATCTACTCTAAACTTTGCCCCTCTCACCTTAAACCTATGCCCCCTAGTAATTGACCCCTCTTACCTGGGGAAAAGCCTCTGACTATCCACTCTGTCTATGCCCCTCATAATTTTGTATACCTCTATCAGGTCGCCCCTTAACCTCCTTCGTTCCAGTGAGAACAAACCGAGTTTATTCAATCGCTCCTCATAGCTTATGCCCTCCATACCAGGCAACATTCTGGTAAATCTCTTCTGCACCCTCTCTAAAGCCTCCACATCCTTCTGGTAGTGTGGCGACCAGAATTGAACACTATACTCCAAGTGTGGCCTAACTAAGGTTCTATACAGCTGCAACATGACTTGCCAATTCTTATACTCAATGCCCCGGCCAATGAAGGCAAGCATGCCGTATGCCTTCTTGACTACCTTCTCCACCTGTGTAGCCCCTTTCAGTGATCTGTGGACCTGTACTCCTAGATCTCTTTGACTTTTAATACTCTTGAGGGTTCTACCATTCACTGTATATTCCCTACCTGCATTAGCCCTTCCAAAATGCATTACCTCACATTTGTCCAGGTTAAACTCCATCTGCCATCTCTCCGCCCAAGTCTCCAGACAATCTAAATCCTGCTGTATCCTCAGACAGTCCTCATCGCTATCCGCAATTCCACCAACCTTTGTGTCGTCTGCAAACTTACTAATTAGACCAGTTACATTTTCCTCCAAATCATTTATATATACTACAAAGAGCAAAGGTCCCAGCACTGATCCCTGTGGAACACCACTGGTCACAGCCCTCCAATTAGAAAAGCATCCCTCCATTGCTACCCTCTGCCTTCTATGGCCTAGCCAGTTCTGTATCCACCTTGCCAGTTCACCCCTGATCCCGTGTGACTTCACCTTTTGTACTAGTCTACCATGAGGGACCTTGTCAAAGGCCTTACTGAAGTCCATATAGACAACATCTACTGCCCTACCTGCATCAATCATCTGGCTTCTCCTCCTAAAACAGATTTTAACCTTCCCTTAAATATGTTTTTTCTTTTTCATCTTGAAACCCAACTCTTAGCTTTCTTTGGAAGTTACCTTTCCCAGAATATAAAAATTGTTCACATTGTCTTTATGGCCATTACTTTCGGGAAAAATAAACCTAATAACTAGGCTTTATTCATTTATGAACTCTGCCAGTTTTAAACCTCCCTTTTATTTTTCTTTGAAAATTCAACAGGTAAACACAAACAAACCTTATTTATCTCCTTGTGCAAATTTCCATCCATATTGTTTACTTATTCCATCTTAGCTTTGTTCAGCTTCTTTTCAAATTGCCTGCATCTACACCTAACCCTTTCTTGACTTAAACCTTGCAGTCTGACTGTCTTCAGTTTAAATAAATTAGTCCACACATATAAACATACACACAGCTTGCACAGGCCTGCTCCACATAACACCACAATAATATTGAGAATATTGACATGTTCTTTACAGTGATCTCATCAATCACCTGTCCAGCTGTGGCAAAACTTCCCTACTTTTGTACTCAATATCGTCTTTTTTAAATTTTCCAGCCCAGTGGATACTTTCCCACATTATTCTCCACTGGCAGGTCTTTGCCCACTCATTTAACCTATCTATATTCTTTTGTCGACAACGTGTGTCCTCTTCCCATCTTACTGTCCTATTTTTGTGTCAATAGAAAATTTAGCAACCATATATCTTTTGTCCATGAACTCTCAAACCTGGCATTCTTTTAGTGAGCTACTGCAACTCTGCAGCAACAAACAAAAATAAGACCAATATTAGTAACTTAATATAGTTGCAGGAGGAAATATGATTTTCATTGAAACAGGAAACCTAATCCCTGTGGGGGTCAGTGTGCATTTTGCTCTCGAAGCATTTCTGACTCAGAAAAAGGCTTGAGGAAAATGACACAAGGTTGGAATGCAGAGGTCAATCATATCTCTTCTTCAAAAAACTGAGTGGCCATTCATACACTGAAATGTGCCTCCACACCCAGATCCAGTCAAAGACTAATGGACAAATTACAATAAAATGTTGTACATAAGTAAGATATAGACCAAGTAAGAATGCATTAGCTCACTGCTGCCTCACGGCGCCGAAGACCCGGGTTCAACCCCAGATGCGAGTCACTGTCCGTGTGGAGTTTGCACATTTTCCCCGTGTCTGCATGGGTCTCACCCCTACAGCCCAAAGATTTGTAGGGTAGGTGGATTGGCCATGCTAAATTGCCCCTTAATTGGAAAAACAACATTTTTAAATTTAAAAAAAAGAATGCATTAGCTTTAGCCAAAGATACAGATCTGGATCCAGATCCTGGAATTGTTTAAAGGATACATTAGCATTGGGTGAATTGCCTTTTGTTAGAGTGTTGTAGATTGTTTTATTTACAATGTTGTTGGTTGGTTTAGAATATTGTGGAATTTGTCACAGCAAATGTGAGCAGAGTTTTCAGAGCAGGTTTGTGGATGTGGATTGGACTGAAGCTTCCTCAATTAGAAGGAAGCTCTCAATAAAATGATTTATTTTTCCATCTTTGAAGTTACAGGGTATTAACTCGGTGGGGAAATGTCTCAAGGAAGAGTTGTTTAATAGTAATGGCATTGAGTTAACACAGGAGGGCAGATATGCACTCCATTGTGTGCTTTCTTCACCTATTACTTGTTGTAGCTGTATGCTAACCATTTATTCTTCTTCTACAAAGACATCCAATCCTTTTGTACCTCAACATTCTGCATTCTCTTTCCATTCTTCATGCCAAAATGGACAACCTCATATTTTCCACATTATATTCCATCTGCCAAATTTTGCCTACTCATTTCACCTGTCCATATCTCTTTGCTGACTCTTTATACCTCCTCACAACTTGCTTTCCTACTTTTGTATCACAGCAAATTTGGCTGCAATACAATTGGTTCCTTCATCTAGGTTATTAATATAAGTTGCAAATAGTTGAGGTTCCAACACTAATCCCTGTGGCACCTCACCAACCTAAAAATGATCCATTTACCCTAACTCTCTATATCCTGTTAACTACTCCTCTAACCAAACTAACATATTACATCCAAAACCATAAACTCTTAAGTTGTGTCACCTTACCGAATAATTTCAGGAAATTCAAATACCCTCGATCTACTGGTTCCCCTTTATCCACCCTGTTTGTTACATCCTCAAAGAACTCGAATACATTTATCAAACATGATTTCCCTTTATTCAAACCATGTCAACTCTGTCTGATTGTATTATGATTTTCTAAATATCCTTCTACTTCTTCCCTAATAACACATTTTAGTATTTTCCCAATGACAGATGTGACTAGCTAAAAGGTTTTCTGTTTTCTGTCTCCCGCCTTTCTTGAATAGACATGTCACGTTTGCGTTTTTCCAATCCATAGGGCCCTTGCCAGAATCAAGGGAATTTTCGAAGATTATGGAGCATTAGAATGCATCCATTATCTCTGTACCCAATTCTAACTTTAGAATGCAGGCCATCAGGTCCAGGGGACTTTTCCACCTTTAGCCTTTAAACCCATTAGTTTTCCCAGTACCTTTTCTCTTTTTCTCCAATATATAGGTTTCGGAGCAGAAACACTTCCTGCTTTCCCTTTCCTCCCTTACTTTGATCCAGGAGCATCTGAGGCCAATTACTAGCCTTGTTTGACATTAGCTAATTCACCACATCTCCATACAATTATGAATAACGTGTGCATTTTGTGAAGCAAAGATTTTAAAAGAACTGGGATTGGGAAGGGTTAAGGAATCCATCATGGGAAAATAAGTAAATGTTTTGGTGCTCCTAAATCAATCATCTAGTGTATGATCAATTAGAAAGCACATTTGAGCATTGACTAACTATGTAACTTGAGGAGTCAACAGTCCTTTTCCCAGAGATGTCAAAATGTGCTTTTCCTCCGTAGTAGTCAAACACCAGCTGGGTTTATCGCTGGAGCCTAATGACTTCTGTCAACAGTCCATTTCACTTCACTAAGGAAAATATGTACCAACGCCACAGATTACAGAAGAGCCTCTTCAGAAAAGAGAGTGTACTCTTGTCACAAGGGACAAAGCATGGTGCGAAAAGCAAAGAGTTTGGTCTTTGATGGTGTGTGAATGTGTGAGCGAGGCAGGCTCTCAGTTTTCCCGTCAAGCAACTAAAGCAAGGTCAGGATGGAAGGAGGAGGGTATGGAAAGGATGGAGGGCACTTTCAATAACCTGATGGATGAATATATCCCAGGGCTCAGTTCCACACATCAGCAGGGTTCCAGGATCCATTCTCATTCTCAGCTGATATTTCCTCATTTGAAATTTAAGGCACATTTTTCTGACATTGCGCTTTCAGCATGAATCATTGCTGGAGAATTATGTGCAGTACCTGCCTGAATTTCTGATATGCTCTTCCTGCAGCGGCCCTTCTGACTGAGAGGGAAGTCAGAAAATCATCACATTCGCGGATCCCAATCTTTCTCTCACAGTCCAATGAGAGAAAAGAGAGAGACCAATTTTACGGGGGCTGTTCGTGGCACGCATGTGGATATGCATGTGTGTGTGCATGTATGTGTGTGTTTATGTGTGCATATGTGTGGTTGTCATTTGACTTGTCAGGCACATCTACATTGACCACTATGGAAGTTCTGGTTTGGAGGGGAGGCTATTGGTTGACTGTCCAACTTCTTGGACCAGTGGCGCTGGCAGGAGGTCAGGAGGAAAGGAAACCCTCTGGAGAGTGTGTGGAGCAAACACATTCTCAATAAGGCAAACAGGAAGTATATGGAACAGCCATAGGCAAAACACTTGGGGATTGGCAGCTAGCATTCGAGTCTTCCAATGGTCTGGCAGAGTAGGTGCCTGGCACTATCATCATAGAGATTCCAGTCTAATGAATGCTGAATAGGCTGTTTGTTCGTAAGGTGTCCCATTGGTTCCTTCTTGGAAAACATTAACATTATATTTCTCATATTACCAATAATTGCCCAAGAAACTGTCTTTCACTGTTATATTATAGAAATGCAAGACCTGAAACATTGTTTAAAGTTGTGAGCAAATAGAGAGGACTGCTACCCTCCCTCCTCACACTGTTTGTCTCTCTCCCTCCTTCAGATGGAGTGTCCCTCAGGGTGAACAGGTATTCATCAGAATAAAACCCAATCCTCTCAATGGCCTTTATATTTTAAAGTGAGGAGAACACAAAGTTCCTCATCAATGTAACTCAACACATTAATAAGTAGCTTGCTGGGTGCTCAGGCACAGTATTGGTGTAGCTATGCAGGAAGCGGATCTACCTGAGCAGTTCTTTTTGCCACTGTAACTTTGTCAGAAATCCATTTAGACAATTGAATCACACATCATAGAAGGAGGCTATTTGATCCTTCGACCCCTTGCCAGACCTATGAAAGAGCTATCCAATTAGTCCCACATTTCTTCTCTTAACCCAAAATCCTATTTATTTCCTCCCCAGGTACATATCCAATTCCTTTTAGATGGTTACTATTGAATCTGCTTCTGCTACCCTTTCAGATTGTGCATTCTAGATTATAACAACCTGCTATGTAAAACATTTCTTCCTCCATTTTTTTTAACCTACTATCTTAACTCTGTGTCCTCTGATTATTGACCCTGCTGCCAGTGAAACAAGATTTACTCTACTCTATCAAAAAGCATTGTTATTTTGAAAGCATTGTTATTTTGAACATCTATTTTAAATATCTTCTTAGCTTTCTTAGCTCAATAGGGCGGCACAGTGGTACCGTGGTTAGCACTTCTGCCTCACCGTGCCAAGGTGACTGTCTGTGCAAAGTCTGCATGTTCTCGCCATGCCTGTGTGGGTTTCCTCCAGGTGCTCCGGTTTCCTCCCACAGTCCAAAGATATGCATGTCAGGTGGATTGGCCATGATAAATTGCCCCTTAGTGTCCAAAGATGTGCAGGTTAGGTAGGGTTATGGGAGTAGGGTGGGGGATTGAGCCTCTGTAGGGCACTCTTTCAGAGTGTCGGTGCAGACTCAATGGGCTGAATGGTCTCCTTCTGCACTCTAGGGATTCTATAAAATATTTTAAAAATAATCACAATTTCTCATGTCTATTTATGGAAAATGTACAGAAGTGCCATGGAAGAACATCCCCCACACTCCCCCACCCCACGGCTCCCCAACCCCACTTTACTGCGTTGTCACTCCTCTCCCCTGGTGGAGGGTTGCCCACGTCCTTCATTATCAGCGCAAACATGCACAGTTGTGTGGAAAGGTTGTATGCTATCAAATGGAGGTGTGTTGGAACTTCACACATGGTTCCACCACACAGGAGGCCATTCAGCCCATCATGCCAATCCACTTTACCTATTTCCCAGATGGTTCACAGGGTGATTATTGAACAGAATTTGACACAAAGCCACATAGGAAATTTTAGGGTTGATGACCAATGGATTTGTCAAAGAAGTAGGTTTTAATACGTGTCCAAAAGGAGGAAAATGAGGTAGAGAGATGAAGAGGTTTAGCGATGGAATTCCAGAGCAGAGGGCAATGGCAGTTGAAGGCATGGCTGTCAATGACAGTGTGGGTTAATATTGGGGATACTCCAGAGGCCCATGTTAGAGGAGAGAAGGATCTCAGAGGGTTGTAGGTCTGAGAAGATAGGGAGAAGGAAAGGTATGTAGAAATTCGAAAACAAGGATGAGAACTTCAAAATTAAAAGGGTGCTTCATTGGAAGTTTGTGTAGGTTAGCGACCGCAATAGTGATGGGTGAATCAAATTACGTAAAAGTTAGGATGAGTGGTGCACCTTTGGATAATCTTGTTATGATCCATGACACGATCCCCAAATTTTGTTACAATCTCAGTAGAGACCAGTAACTTTTTTTAAAAAGTAAAAGAATTCTGAAATCCAATTATTTACTCAAAGAATGAAGGCACAAGGTTCCATGGTTTAAAACAGTAGAATCTTTACTATACAAGAGTCAAACAAAGGAAACACTACTATCTTAGTTAATCAACTATACTCTAGAATGCAAAGCGAACAGTACTTAAACATGAATTAACAGGCAAATTGCAATAAATTATAAACTATAAATTGCACAGTAAATGGTAGATATAATTAAAACAGGTCTTCCAAATTGGCTCAGCAGTCTCCTCAGCATATAGTTCGTAAAGTCACATAGTCCTTGAAATCTCTGTCCTCCTCATGAAGAATTTTAGCTCCTCTTCTTCAAGGAGGTAGGCTGACAACTCCCCATCCCCCCGACAGCAGTGCACATCCAACCCCAGCTCCACATGGATGGTCTTCACCAAAAATAACATATATCTGCACAACTTTCTCAATTCGACCTGGATGACATGCATTCCCCAAATCTATCTGTAAGTAACAAAAACAACTGCAGAAACTACTGTCTATTTTTAGCTTCTGGACTCAGCCTTTGTCTTCTTCAGCTTGCCCATAATTCACCACAGGACTCATCAACTTCTAGTGTGCTCTGGCGGCTCTGTCTCCTCATAGATAGTTTCAACCAGAAGTTTTGGTTTCCAATCTCAGTTTCAATCTTAATTCCTTTAGCAAGTTCATTTTCTTTTAGAATCTTTATTGTCACAAGTAGGCTTACATTAACACTGCAATTAAGTTACTGTGAAAAGTCCCTAGTCGCCACATTCTGGCGCCAGTTCGGGTACTCAAAGGGCAAATTCAGAATGTCCAAATTACCTAATAGCACGTCTTTCAGGACTTGTGGGAGGAAACCGGAGCGCCCGGAGGAAACCCACGAAGACACAGGGAGAACATGCAGACTCCTCACAGACAGTGCCCAAGCCGGGAATCGAACCTGGGACCCTGGAGCTGTGAAGAATCAGTGCTAACCACCTGTTTCCTTTCTCAGTTTCCTTTTCAAGTAGGGTCTGCCTCAAAGAAATACAAACATTGTTCACGGTTTCCATCACAACCACATGTTTACAGAGAATTGAACATGGGAGGCCAGCAATGAAAGAGCATTAGCACCACTAAATCTAGAGATAATTGAAGTATCGATCAGAGTTTCAGTAGCAGATGAATTGAGGCAGGAGCAGAGTCAGGTAATGTTACAGAGGCGGCCTTAATGATGATTTGGATTCATGGTCAGAAGTTCATCTTTATGGTCAGATATGATATCAAGGTTGCAAGCTGTCTGGATCAACCTCAGCAACTGCCAGGGAGGGGTATGGAGTCAGTGACGAGGGAACAGAGTTTATGACAGGATCCAAAAATGATACCTTTAGTCTTTCCAATGTTTACTTGCGGGAAATTACTGCTCAACCAATAAGGAGTCTAACAACTTAAAGGCAGTGGATGGGTTACGGCAAGTGGTACGGAGGTACAATGTGAGTCATCAGTGAGCATATGGAAACTGATATGTTTTCAGATTAAGACACTGAGGGCAGTATGTAGACAAGGATTGGAAGGAGCCAAGGTTAGCTTAATGGGGAACACCAGAAGGAACAATGCGAGCATGGAAAAATAAGTCTTTACAGATAATTTCTTGGCTATAACGGAATGCATAAGAATATAACCAAACAATTGCAAGCCCAGTCAGCTGAACTCACATGGAGGGATGTTGGAGGAGGATGGTGTGGTTAACTATGTCAAAGACAAGTCAATAAGGAGGGATTGTTCACCACTTTGTTTACCACTTTGACAGTCACATAGGTCAGAATTTTTGACTTGGGTGCTTGTTTTGTTTTGACACGATGGCAGAGTAGAAAACTGGTTGGAGGGATTCAAGCACATGGAACTCCAGGAAATATGGACGTGGTTTTGGAAGGTGATAACATGTTCAAGGACTTTGGGAAGAAAAGGGAGGTTGAAGTGATTGGTTAGGTGCCAGGATCACAGGTTTCTTTGAGGCGAGGGCTGATGGCGGTACATTTGAATAAGTGGGCGCTAGCTGAAGAGAGAAAATAGTTAACATGGAAACACATGGGGCGAAATTCTCCTACCCGCCCCGCCACATTTCTGCCCCGACCAGCCGGCGGGAGTCTCCGTAACACCGGCCGGTCAATGGGGTTTCCCATTGTGGGGCAGCCCCACGCCGTCGGGAAACCCCCGGGCGCCGGCAAAACGGAGACTCCCGCCGGCGGAGAATGACGCCCATGAAGGGAGGTTCCCGCTGTTAACTTTTTTCCTGCCCTTTCACTTTCATTTTAGAACATCTTTTGGTTTCTGCTTCAACCATCGATTCTGGTCAATGCTCCCTATAAAAAAAACTCCAGCTAATCTATTCATTTGTTCTTTTGATGCTGATTTTAAATTGATGCCCTTACAATCACAGATCATGGGCGTCATTCTCCGACCCCCCCGCCGGGTCGGAGAATGGCCGTTGGCCGCCGTGAATCCCGCCCCCGCCCCCGCCGAAGTCTCCGAAGGGAGAAAAGTCGGCGGGGCGTTAATGGCGCCGCTGCCGCGGAGAATGTCACGGGTCTGCGCAAGGCAGCCGATTTTCGGCCTGCCGATATTCTCCCTTCCGGATGGGCCGAAGTCCCGTCGACGTGATGACCGTTCACGTCGACGTGAATCAAACCTCCTTTTCATCGGCGTGACCCGGTGCTCCAGGCTCACGCCGACCAGCGAGGAGGTGAGTGACGGCCTGGGGGGTTGGCTCTGGGCAGGAAATGGCCTGGCCGCAGACTGATTGCGTGAGGAGAGGTGTGTCTCGGCTTGTGTGTGTGTGCGGCGGGGGGGGGGGGGTGGTTAGAGTAGGCTGGGCTCCGGGGGAGTGCCGGGAGGGGGTCCGTGCCGGGGTGGAGGTTGGGGGGGGGGTCCGTGCCGGGGTGGAGGTTGGGGGTTGGGGAGGGGGTCCGTGCCGGGGTGGAGGTTGGGGAGAGGGTCCGTGCCGGGGTGGAGGTTGGGGGTTGGGGGGGGGTCCGTGCTGGGGTGGAGGTTGGGGAGGGGGTGCGTGCCGGGGTGGAGGTTGGGGAGGGGGTCCGTGCCGGGGTGGAGGTTGGGGGGGGGGGTCCGTGCCGGGGTGGAGGTTGGGGGGGGGGTCCGTGCCGGGGTGGAGGTTGGGGGTTGGGGAGGGGGTCCGTGCCGGGGTGGAGGTTGGGGAGGGGGTCCGTGCCGGGGTGGAGGTTGGGGGTTGGGGGGGGGTCCGTGCTGGGGTGGAGGTTGGGGGGGGGGTCCGTGCCGGGGTGGAGGTTGGGGGTTGGGGAGGGGGTCCGTGCCGGGGTGGAGGTTGGGGAGGGGGTCCGTGCCGGGGTGGAGGTTGGGGGTTGGGGGGGGGGTCCGTGCTGGGGTGGAGGTTGGGGGGGGGGTCCGTGCTGGGGTGGAGGTTGGGGGGGGGTCCGTGCCGGGGTGGAGGTTGGGGGGGGGGTCCGTGCCGGGGTGGAGGTTGGGGGGGGGTCCGTGCCGGGGTGGAGGTTGGGGGTTGGGGAGGGGCTCCGTGCCGGGGTGGAGGTTGGGGGGGGGGGGGGTCCGTGCCGGGGTGGGTGATGGGAGGGCAAATGAGTTGGTCCACCTGGCCAGGTGCCAGCCTCCAACAGTTGGACCCATGCGGTCCATGCCACCTGGCTGGGGGGAGGAGGGGATATGGGCAATGATGACATGTCGTCGTTCCCCTCCCCCCCACCAGGCCGTCATGTTTTCAGACCATCCAGCGATGTTGGCCGCCGTGGTGGCAGCCGCTCATGTCTATGTTGCCCTGGATGAGGAGGAGGAGGAGGAGGAGGAGGAGGAGCGTGCCAGAGAGGCGGCGCAGGCTGCCGCAGAGGGGCAGGCGGCAGCCGCCCAGGCTGGAGGGACACCTGACCGACAGGACGAGGAGGGGGAGGAGGACGTCGCGGCCCCACGGCAACGGAGGCACCCGAGGGCGCCCCGTGTGTACCGGCCCCGGCAGTCATACCAGGACCTCACGGACCGGGAATGCAGGAGGAGACTCCGGATGAGCCGGGAAACCGTGGCACACATCTGCCACCTGCTGGCACACCTGTCACCGCGTGGCACTGGCGGGGGGACACCCTCTCCCCGTGTCCGTCAAGGTTACGGTGGCCCTGAACTTTTATGCAACGGGGTCATTCCAGGCACCGAGTGGGGACCTGTCCGGCATATCGCAGACATCGGTGCATCGGTGCATCCGGGCAGTGACAGATGCCCTTTATGCCATGGCGCACCGCTACATCCGCTTCCCCGTGGACCGGGCCAGCCAAGATGCCCGGGCCGTGGGCTTCTCTGCCGTTGCCGGGTTCCCCATGGTCCAGGGCGCGATCGATGGGATGCACGTCGCCGTGCGGCCACCTGCAGAGAACAGGGCCGTGTTCACTAATAGGAAGGGGACCTATTCAATGAACGTACAGGTGGTCTGCGACCACCGCATGATGATCCTGCACGTCTGCGCCCATCACCCAGGCAGTGTACACGACTCATTCGTGTTGTCGCGGTCATCCATCCCCGGCATGTACGAGGGACGCCATCCCCGGCTGAGGGGCTGGTTGCTGGGCGACAGGGGCTACCCATTGCAATCGTGGCTGATGACGCCTATACGGAGGCCACGCAATGAGGCGGAGAACCGCTACAATGATGCCCATGTAGCGACAAGGGGAGTGATCGAGAGGTGCTTTGGCGTGCTGAAGATGCGTTTCAGGTGCCTGGACCTCTCTGGGGGCGCCCTCCAGTATCGGTCAGATAGGGTCGGCCGCATCATTGTGGTGTGCTGCGTCCTGCACAACATAGCCCAGCAGAGGGGCGATGTGCCGCAGGCAGAGGAGGGCGGAGTGGAGGAGCAGCAGGAAGAGGCCCAGTCCTCCCCAGATGAGGGGGATGGGGGCAATGGTCAGGGCAAACGGGGTAGACACAGACGGGTGGCTGTCCACCGTTACCGGCTGGCCCAGCGGGCACGGGACAGACTGATAGACGCCCGCTTCACTGACTAGATGGGCGTGGGAATCGGGTAGTATGGCCACAGACCGCACACCATGACAACAGCCGACCACCCACACCCCCCACCCATCCACCCACCCAGCACCCTCACCCCCCTCCCCAACCCCACACACCCCACCCGCATGCACACCACCCCCCCACCCCCAATTGCCGATCCACCGGCGGCACAACGGGCCGGGCTCACCCAGTTGCGGGTGGACGCGTGTCTATCGTAGGCCATGGAGAATGATGACAACCCGCCTCCGATGAGCTCCTGGCTCTACATCGTTGGACTATGTCTGACCCATGGCCACAGTACCACCATCCACCCGGACCATCCCTGCATGCGGCTGTGACACTGCAGCGCACGGTCCCGTCCTCTGCCCGGGGGATGTTGATGGCGGCCCAGGGGGAAGGGGGCAGACTCACCTGGGGCTGAGGTAAGACCACCCCTCACACACACACTTGCGCTCAACGTACATGACACACCCGCACACTTTGGACAGAGCACAAAGGCAGCTTCGGTAGGTGTAACATTGACTTTAATAACCAAAGGAGTTCATGCACGTGCCCTAGCGCCTAAAACTCATCTGTGCCCTGCACCCATGCCAACTTACTCAGTGTCTAATTGTTTGGCCTTACGGGCCCTTTGACTACGTCTACGTGGTTCCCCAGACGGTACAGCAGAACTGGAGGTGGACTCCTGTGATTCCTGCCCTCTGACACTGGATCCCTTTGGCGGCCGTTTCCTGGGGCGTCCTGGCCTAGATGGGCCAGGCTGCGGCCCGGGCGACTGGGATGGGGAGCTGCCAGCCTGTCCTGCCCGTTGCCCACCCGATGCACCTGGGACGGAAGGGGGGGAGTCCGAGGTGTCGCGGTGTACTGGGACCTCCCCTACAGGGGGAGCCGGGACGGACCACACCACCTCCTCCTCCCTCGGGGTGCCCGATGGCCCCCAGGCCTCTACATGGGTGGGGGATGCGAACGGACTGGCCATCCGACGCGCCCCCGACATCTGGCGCTGCCAGTCCTGGAGGCCCGTGCTGGTATCGACAGGGGTCTGCAGGTTTGCAGCCATGGAGCCCAGGGGGTTGTCGAACCCTGTCTGCGACAGTGCGACGCCAGCTCGCACATGGCCACTGGCGCCGATGCCCTCAGCGATGGCCTGCTGAGACTGGGCCATGGCCTGCAGAGACTGGGCCATGGCCTGCAGAGAGTGGGCTATGGCCTGCTGAGACTGGGCCATGGCCTGCAGAGACTGGGCCATGGCCTGCAGAGAGTGGGCTATGGCCTGCTGAGACTGGGCCATGGCCTGCTGAGACTGGGCTATGGCGTGCTGAGACTGGGCTATGGCGTTGAGCGCCTCTGCCATCTGGCGCTGGCACTGGCTCATGGCCTCCTGTGAGAGGGCAGCCATTTCCTGGGCCACAGACGCCGCCTGCATGGAAGGCCCCAGGCCTCGCAAACCGTTCCCCATGTCTGACACCGTCGCACCCATTGCCTCCACCGCGGACGCCACCCGTGCGGTGTCAGCCTGGGTGGCACGCATGACCGGGACCACTCCCAGCTCCTGGACGCGGGTGGACTCCTCCACCTGCGACTGCAGCCGCCGCAAGCCACCCGTCACCCTATTCGCTCGTCTCCGTGTCAGTGGTTGCATCGGATCTATGTGTGGGTGTGGTAACTGCAGGAACCCGGGATCCATCTGGGCGGCAGATGTTCGCTTGGCCTGGGCTGCCCTCCGACCGCCCGGTCCCTCTGCTGCTCCTACCTCCACCTGCTGTACCGGGACGGCTGTGTTGTGCGCACCAGTGAGTGTACCAGACGCCTCATCACTAAAGTGCCCAACCGTGGTGAGTGTTTCTGCGATGGTGGAGGGTGTTGGTGACAGCAGTGGCGTTGTGTCGTGCTCTTCGTCCCACTCTGAGTCCATGGCACTTTGGGGTGGGGGTTCGTCTCCACCCATCCACTCTGAGTCACTGTCCGGTATTTCGTCTTCCCGGGTAGGGGTGTCCTGGGTAGTGCTGTCCCGGGTAGTGCTGTCCCGGGTAGTGCTGTCCCGGGTAGTGCTGTCCCGGGTAGTGCTGTCCCGGGTAGGGGTGTCCTGGGTAGTGGTGTCCCAGGTAGGGGTGTCCTGGATAGTGGTGTCCTGGGTAGTGGTGTCCTGGCTCGGATGTGACGGGGGCCTGTGGCTGCCCCCCTCATCGCTGGGTGGTCGCTCCCGCACGTGACGGGGGTGTCGTCTCCCTGTTGCTCCAGGTCTCTCCGTCTCCCGTGGTGTGCGAGGGGCATCCTGCGGGCGTCGCATGCTGGAGGGTGCGGGTCTCTCCGTCTCCCGTGGTCTCCGAGGGGCATCCTGTGGGCGTCGCATGCTGGAGGGTGCGGGTCTCTCCGTCTCCCGTGGTCTTCGAGGGGCATCCTGCGGGCGGTCTGCATCTGCGGGGATGGGTGCCTGGACGTTTGGTCCTGCGATACACAATGAAGCATGCATGGTTAGACATCAGGCAGTGATCAGGTGATACGGGGGAGGGGGATATAGGGGAGGGGGGATATGGGGACGGGCTGTTGGTGGCTCACTTGCTCGTGGGGCCCCGACCTCTGCATCAGCAACCTCCCGGTCCTCAGGTCCGCCAGCCAGTTCCAGGGCCCTTTCCTCGTGTACGGTCAGTGGCCTCTCATCAGCGGGCCCTCCTCCAGTCCTCACATGCTCCCTATTGTTGTGTGCGCGCTTCTCCTGGGGGGGGGGGGGGGCAGGGGTAAAAGGCAACAGTGTTAGGCAGGTATATGAATGCACGCCATCGGTTGCGCGTGCATTGCAGAGGTTAAGGTTAGGGCTGGATTCACTTGGGGATATGGGGGATATGGGGGAGGGGGGGATATGGGGGAGGGGGGATATGGGGGATATGGGGAGGGGGGATATGGGGGAGGGGGGATATGGGGGATATGGGGGAGGGGGGATATGGGGGAGGGGGGATATGGGGGAGGGGGGATATGGGGAATATGGGGGAGGGGGGATATGGGGGAGGGGGGATATGGGGGGGATATGGGGGATATGGGGGAGGGGGGATATGGGGGATATGGGGGAGGGGGGATATGGGGGAGGGGGGAATATGGGGGATATGGGGGAGGGGGGATATGGGGGAGGGGGAATATGGGGGATATGGGGGAGGGGGGATATGGGGGATATGGGGGAGGGGGATATGGGGGAGGGGGGATATGGGGGAGGGGGATATGGGGAGGGGGATATGGGGAGGGGGGATATGGGGGAGGGGGGATATGGGGGATATGGGGGAGGGGGGATATGGGGGATATGGGGGAGGGGGGATATGGGGGAGGGGGGAATATGGGGGATATAGGGGAGGGGGATATGGGGGATATGGGGGAGGGGGGATATGGGGGAGGGGGGAATATGGGGGATATGGGGGAGGGGGGATATGGGGGATATGGGGGAGGGGGGGATATGGGGGAGGGGGGATATGGGGGATATGGGGAGGGGGGGATATGGGGGAGGGGGGGATATGGGGGAGGGGGGGATATGGGGGAGGGGGGATTTGGGGGAGGGGGATATGGGGGATATGGGGGAGGCTCACCCTGCCTGCTCTGACGAGGTCGTTCACCTTCTTGTGGCACTGGGTGCCTGTCCGTGGTGTTAGGGCCACAGCGGTGACGGCCTCTGCCACCTCCCTCCACAGACGCCGGCTGTGGCGTGGGGCAACTCTGCGGCCGTGCCCGGGATACAGGGCGTCCCTCCTCTGCTCCACCGCATCCAGGAGCGCCTCCACATCGCGTGACTCGAACCTCGGGGCTGAGCGACGGCCAGCCATCAAGTCGGGTGTTGCGGTCGGCTGTTCCGGTCGGGTGGGGGGGAGCTGCGCGGCCTTATGAGCCATCACGCCGTGCAGCGCGTATGACGCTGCACGGCGTGAACCACTGCGCAAGCGCGGATCCCGTTACGTCGCTGCTAGCCCATTTCGGGCCGCAGGAGTTTCCGCCGATAACGGAGAATTTCGCCCCATGTTTGCAAACAAGCCCACATATATAAGTATACATAAATATACACACACACATATATATTTTCCACACACACATCCAGAAAAATGCACGCGCACAAATATAGCACTCAAGGGAGAGAATGTTTTGTCTCAAACCCAGTTCTTAGTGGATTGCTGGATAAACCTGGCAATATTTTGGCACATGCTCAAAAATCCTACTTTGGAATTGGCCAGTGTGTGAGCTGGAAAATGTTGCATTGGTTCATTGATTAACCTTAACGAAAATGCCTTATAATTTTGAAAGCATCATTGAATCCCTACAGTGCAGGAGGAAGTCATTCATCCCATTGAGTCTGCACCAATCCTCTCTATACCTTGGCCCACTTCCCCACCCCATGCCTGTAACCCCATCCAACCTTTTGGACACTAAGGGGCAATTTATCATGGCCAATCCACCTAACCTGCACATCTTTGGACTGTGGGAGAAAACCAGAGCACTTGGAGGAAACCGTCGCAGACATGGGGCGAACGTGCAAACTCCACACAGAGTGTTCTCTGTTGTAACGTTTGAATTCCTCATTCTCTCTGCTGCTTGACTTAAAGATACATGTCCATTAAGCATCCATGGATCAAAAATAATAGCGACAAAAATAAAGAAAGGGAAAATAAGGGAATCCATAGGAAGGACCGTTACAAGACAGAGCTGGATAGATTTCTAAATATTAATGACGTCAAACGATATGGGGATAGCGCAGGAAAATGGTGTTGAGGTAGATGATCAGCCATGATCGAGTTGGCAATGGAGCAGGTTCAAGGCGATAAATGGCCCATTCCTACTCCTATCTTCCGATGTTCAAATTTAAGACCCGCGATTCAGTCCTAACTAAATCACTCAAATGCAGAATAAAATGTTACGATTTTATGATCACTCTTCCCACCCTGCCAACCATGGGTTTTCAGAGAACAGTATCCTATCTTCACATGGCCGAGGCATAAAGGCTCTTTTACCACAATTTTATTAATTGACTCATTCTCATTGCACAATACTAGATCTAAAATAACCTGTTCCCTATCAGGTTCCTTGACATACTGATCGAGAAATATATATTGAATATTTTCCATAACCACATCATGTTAAAGGCTATAAAACTAAAGGTGATAAATTAATCTCTATAGCACAGTCTTCAGTAGGGCTATGGAAGGCCAGGGCCATTTTGCTGGAGCTTGCAGCCTCACTAGCCATCAGCTGTCATAGGAATTTTATGCAGTTCTCCGTCAGGAAAAGAGCATCACAGTGCGCATCAGCGCTATCCTGACATCGTGCAACCTAACGTTTCGATGTGGTACTAGAATACATAATTTGGACCAAGCAGGATCTGGCGACAAATTTGTTCACCACACTATTCTGCTGTAAGTTGGACCCTGAACCAGGGCTATTTAAAGAGCAGCACGGTAGTTAGCACAGTTGCTTCACAGCGCCAGGGTCCCAGGTTCGATTCCCGGCTTGGGTCACTGTCTGTGCGGTGTCTGCACGTTCTCCCCGTGTCTGCGTGGGTTTCCTCCGGGTGCTCCAGTTTCCTCCCACAGTCAAAGATGTGCGGGTTAGGTGGATTGGCCATGCTAAATTGCCCTTAGTGTCCAAAAAGGTTAGGTGGGGTTACTGGGTTACAGGGATAGGGTGGAGTGGCCTTTACAAGGGCCGGTGCAGACTCGATGGGCCGAATGGCCTCCTTCTGCACTGCAAATTCTATATTCTATTACAAGTTGTAGGCGAGGTGTTTACTCCCTTGAGCTTGGGCAGAGTTTGTGGAAGCACTCTGCTGGATTTTTGGAGGAACCTTTTGGTGATTGGTGGTAACAGATTGGGAGGGCAAATGAAATGAAATGAAAATCGCTTATTGTCACAGGTAGGCTTCAAATGAAGTTACTGTGAAAAGCCCCTAGTCGCCACATTCTGGCGCCTATTCGGGGAGGCTGGTACGGGAATTGAACCGTGCTGCTGGTCTGCCTTGGTCTGCTTTAAAAGCCTGCGATTTAGACCAGTGTGCTAAACCAGCCCCATGTAAACCTGACCCAGGTAAGGGAGCAATTTTTGTGTGAGCCTTGGCCTGCAACATGACTGGGACATGGAGTGATGGAGGATGCAAAAAGGGGAAACTGTGCCTTGGCGAGAGAGGAGACATCCCCACAGAAGGCTCTGCCCACAAAGCGTTTTGAGACAACAGTTAACCTATCTTCACCTGACCAAGGAATATTGCTCCTGTGTCCTCCGAGCTGGGAACTGAGACTTGCAAACCTTTCCTAGTCTGACTCTCATTACAACTTTGAGAGGTGACAGAGCCTATAAATGCCAAACATGAGACTTCATCATCTTCTTGCTTAAGAGGATGAAAACACATGTAGCTTCACCAAAATCATGGGATTTGTGATGCTACAAATTTCCCATGTCAACAAGCAGAGGTAGAGGAACTGAAAGGGCTTCCATTCGATAAATATGCCATCAGTATGTGACACACCGAGACCTTGAATGTCCAGGCAACATTGCCCATGGCGCTGACCGCCTCTGCCAGCTGTGCCCAGGCACAGCGAACGGCTCATCATCCCTGAACCATGGTGCTGCTCTCCTTCCAGCCATCTTGTTGGCTGGGGCAGTGCGTAGGGAGGAATAGATTGTTTAAGTGCGGCTGCCGCATGTGAGCCTCACGTGCGCCAATCACGGTCCCGGCGAATCCGGCGCCATTTTGCATGGGATTGATTGCGTTCCAGGTTGCAAAGGTGCTAGCCCATTTAAAGCTCCTGTTGTAAAATGCCACTATTCCCACGCTGGCGTCAGCACTTAGTTTCAAAATCAGAGAATCCAGCCCACGTTTTCCAAAAAATGTTGTTCAGCATAAACATGACTTGCTGGCTTCTGAAATCTGTGGATGAACACCAGACTGTTCGCCTTTGCCAATCTATGGTTTGAAAATCACCTTCTTGTCCTACCCGTCACCTTAACAAGATTCTCAAGAAGTATATCAAGGAGTTGATTGGAGGCAAGTGGGCTGCCGTGTCCCATCCCGTCCCCCCACCCCGCCATCTCCCACTTTACAAATAGCAGTGCAGGACCTCAGGACATTAGAGGCAGGACTTTATGTTTTTAATTGATTTTCAGAATATAGGCATTGTTGACAATGTCAACACTTATTGCCCATTCCCAGTTACCCTGAGAAGGTGGTGGCGGATCTTCTTCTTGAACCATTGCAATCCCGGTGGTTCGTAGCAACTGGCTGCTTTGCCAGACCATTCAGTGGGCTGTTAAAAGTCAACCATTTTGGTGTTGCAGATGAGTTACACACAAATCAGATTAGGTAAGGACAGCAGGATACCACCTTAAAAAGTGGACCAGTCGGATTTTTACAATAATTCGCCAGCTTCCTTGTCAGTATGATGGACACCAATTTTTAAAAATGTTTTAAATACCTTTTTAAGCAGCATTCAGCTTCAAACATTGCTATGATTAAATTTGAATATGGGTTCTCTGGATTACTAGTTCAACAAAATAAACACGGGCATGACTGCAATCAATTAGACTTTAGGTACCATCCCAACTTTCACAGTTTAATGTTAAAGTGTCTCTGTGGATCCCTTTTGCCATATGTGAGCTTTGAGATCCAATCTGCATCACAGGCCAACCACTGAGAATGGCCTGACCTGATCACTGAAATGATTACGCCAGCGTGCTCTTAAAAGCCAAGCAACAGTCATTCTTTTACAAACCAAGGTCAGGCTGTCTCAGCACAGAACCTAATACCAGAACTGTCACCGAGACAGAGCCAAAAGAAAGAACAAAGAGCTGGAGACTTCTCAAGTTTATCCAGCCATTATTTAAGATTTGTGCGTGCGTATTGAGGAGTTGCTTGAATGTTCGCTCCATGGCCTGTGTTTTCAGGGAACCAGATGCTGTTGATTTACCGTGAGGGCTTTGGCCTCTGTAGCAATATCTATAGATTCTGATCACTTGTTTGTATTATGTGAAAAGACAAACTCACACTTATGCAAAAAGGGCAGCCATTTTGCATGCAGCATTGTGATAAACATCATAGAATCATAGAATTTACAGTGCAGAAGGGGGCTATTTGGCCCATCGAGTCTGCACCGGCTCTTGGAAAGAGCACCCTACCCAAGGCCAACACCACCACCCTATCCCCATAACCCCAACCAACACTAAGGGCAATTTTGGACACTAAGAGCAATTTATCATGGCCAATCCACCTCACCTGCACATCTTTGGACTGTGGGAGGAAACCGGAGCACCCGGAGGAAACCCACGCAGAGGATGTGCAGACTCCACACAGACAGTGACCCAAGCTGGAATCGAACCTGGGACCCTGGAGCTGTGAAGCAATTGTGCTATCCACAAGGCTACCGTGCTGCCTCAAGTTAACCTGGTTGTTTTAATGGTTTTGGACGAGGGCGAAATTTTGGCCAGGAAACAGCGACAGTGACTGCTCAATTTAATGTCCCATCCAAAGGAGTGGCATCTTTAGCAGTGCTATATTCTTTTGGGATATAAACAACAACTTATATTTAGATAACTCCTTTAATGGGAGTATTATAGAGCAAAATATTACACCAAGCCACGTAAGGAGCTATTTCAGTTCGGATGAAAGGTCACAGAGCTGAAGCCATAGAATCCATAGAATCACTAAAGTGCAGAAGGAGGTCATTCAGCCTATCAAGTCTGCACTGACCCTCTGAGAGAGCACCCTACCTAAGCACTCCCCCGCCCTAATCCCGCATCTCCACCTAACCTGCACATCTTTGGACAGTGGGCGGAAACTGGAGCACCTGGAGGAAACCAGAAGAATGCGCAAGCTCCACACAGACAGTCACCCAATGCTGGAATTGAACCCAGATCCCTGGCAGTGTGAGGCGTCAGTGCTAACCACTGTGCCATGGTGCCGCCATAACTTTTTTTCCTGTTAATCACAGGTGCTGCCAGACCTGCTGAGTATTTCCAGCATTTTTTGTTTTTACTTCAGAATGAAAACATCTACATTATTTTGCTTTTGTAAGGCGATATTAGGTCAGATGAACAAAAGGTTTGTCAAAGTAGTAGATTTTAGAGAGTGTGTGATGAACGGTTACTGCCTTATCATCATGTAAGGTGATGTCCCCTTTAAGACCGGGCTTGGAACCCTGGGGACTCCACCCATCTGTGAGCCATATATAAAGGGCTGCCTCATGGGCTGTGCAGCAGTCAGCACATGTCTCAACTCCAGCATACTTCTTAGTCTAATAAAGCCTTCTTTACCGTTTACACTCTAAGCGTCGTTATTGAGGGTACCTCAGAGTGTCTTACAGAAGGAAAGTGAAGCTGAGAGGTGAAGAAGTGTAGGAAGGGAATTCCTGATCTGAGGACTTAACAGCTGAGGGCATGTCCATCGATAGTGGAGTGATTAAAATGGAGGTCTCTGTGGTGAATGTATTACGACAACCATTCACCACTGTATTGCATTGTACTGTGTTGTTGCCCTTGTGGGCTCCACCTATGGACCATTGTATCACATTACATTGCATTGTATCATGTTGGTGCCCTTGTGGGCTCCGCCCCTGGCTCCGCCCCTCGGGGAGGTATATAGATCTGCTGCCCTGCAGGCGGCTCTCAGTGCAGAGCAGTCGCAGGCAGGCACAGTTCTAGCTGAATAAAACCACTGTTCACGTCAACTCTCCGTCTTGTGTGAATTGATGGTCGCATCAATTTAATCAGCTACATCATTGTCATGATATTCAAACACACACATCATGATGGACACACTAACAGGCAAATCAGAGTACACAACACCACAACCAATCACAGACAAGAACACCAACCACATAAAAAGCACGAGCACGACACCTGGAGGTCAGTAGGTCTGGGGAGAAGGAAACAAGAAAGAGCTGTTGAAACACCACAAGCAGGGAGCCCCCCACGTGCAGAGTGCAAAGACCAAGTTGTAAATAGTGAGTTTAAATAAAGAAGCGTTGTACCATATGCAACTGTGTTGGCTCTTCTGTGTGTCAGAACACCCAACACCACATGGTACAGGAGTGGATCGATACCTGCCTACCAACCTGCCATTCTGGACATGGACCACACCGGCAAACCGCAGCCGATGCAAGTCACGGGGAACCTAGGCACCAACTGGAAGCTCTACAGGCAGCGATTTGACCTGTACATCCGTGCCACCGAAAAACAGAATGCCTCGGATGATTCGAAGATTGCAATGCTCCTCTTCTACGCAGGCCCCCACCCAAACGATGTCTTTAATTCACTGGTGTTCGAGGAAGGCGAAAACCAGGCCAAATATGACACGGTCATCCTCAAAATGGACCAGCACTTTCAAACTGAAGTAAACGAAACTTTCGAAAGATACATCTTTCAGCAACGCCTGCAAGGTAAGGAGGAGCTTTTTCAACCCTTTTTGACGCACCTCCGGATTCTAGCGCAGTCCTGCGGTTACGGCACCACTACAGAGTCCATGATCAGGGACCAGATTGTTTTTGGCGTTGCCTCTAGTGGCCTACGCCAGCAGCTTCTTAAAATAAAGAGCCTCACCTTAGCGTCTGCTGTGGAAGCCTGTGTCCTCCATGAAAATGCTACCTGCCGTTTTGCCCGATTTCAGGCGTCCGAGTTGGCACGGAGGGGGTCCCCAGCCGTCGAATCGGCAAGCCAGGCCGCCCACGACGTTGAACGCATCCAGGCCGTCGATTTCTTCCCGCCCCACGGCCCGGACGACAGCGGCCGCTTCCCGCGCTTTTCGCGGTCTCCCGCGCAGGTGCGCGCCAAAAATAACGGCCACAACGAGGGACGCACTGCGCAGGCGCGCCCACCGCAAGATCGCACTGCGCATGCGCAGTGGCGCAACGAACGTCGTGACGTCATGACGTGCAGCAATTGTGGAGGTCTACACTTAAAAGGGCAATGTCCTGCAAAATACCGACAGTGCAACAGATGTGCCATGATAGGCCACTACGCAGCCCGCTGTCGTGCGGCTCAACCCATGGATCCGGCGCATCCTCGACAACCTCGCACACGAGTCAGGACCATCCAGCCCACGCATCACGACTTCCAGTTAAGTGATGCAGATGACCAGGATGACTTCCGAGTTGCCGTCATTGATGTCAACAAGGTCAATGCCATCAATCCAGACGATGAGTGGTGTGCCACCCTGACGGTCAACCGATCGCGCGTCGCCTTCCGTCTGGACACCGGCGCATCCGCCAACCTGATTGCTTACTCTGCAGTCCATGCCATGAAGGTCAAACCACCCATCACACCATCCCGGCTTAAGATGGTTGACTATAACGGGAACGTTATCCCGTCCGTAGGATCTTGCCAGCTACAGGTGACTCACAAGAGGTACACGGCCACACTCCCCTTCGAAGTTGTGGGCTCATCAAAGGACTCGTTACTGGGCGCACAAGCGTGTAAGGTCCTTCACCTGGTACAGCGCATCATGTCTCTCTCTCCAGATGAGATATCCGACTTCCCGGATGCTGAGTTCCACGCGAATCTCCATTCCCTCCTCGCTCACAACCAGGAGGTTTTTGAAGGCATGGGGACATTGCCACACACGTACAAGATTCGACTCAGACCGGACGCCATCCCTGTCGTTCACGCACCTCGCAGGGTTCCTGCGCCTCTCAAAGACCGCCTCAAGGCACAACTGCAGATTCTTCAGGACCAAGGGGTCCTATCCAAGGTCACGGAGCCCACGCCATGGGTCAGCTCCATGGTCTGTGTAAAGAAGCCCTCTGGCGAGCTCCGTATATGTATAGATCCAAAAGATCTGAACAACAACATCATGCGGGAACACTATCCCATCCCGAAACGAGAAGACCTCACCAGCGAGATGGCGCGAGCCAACATATTCACTAAATTGGATGCGCCCAAAGGATTCTGGCAGATCCAACTGGACCCGGCCAGCCGAAGACTATGCACATTCAACACCCCTTTTGGCAGATTCTGCTACAACCGGATGCCATTCGGCATCATTTCGGCATCTGAAGTATTCCACCGCATTATGGAGCAGATGATGGAAGGCATCGAAGGGGTACGTGTATATGTGGACGATATCATCATTTGGTCCACCACTCCGCAGGAACACATGCATCGTCTTCGACGTGTCTTCACCCGCATACGGCAAAATGGCCTGCGTCTCAACCGTGCGAAGTGTGCTTTCGGCCAGACGGAGCTGAAATTCCTCGGGGACCACATCTCAAGGTCTGGGGTCCGTCCCGATGCAGACAAGGTTAGCGCCATCACAGCCATGCCACGACCGGCTGACAAGAAGGCTGTCTTAAGATTCCTGGGCATGGTCAACTTCCTTGGGAAGTTCATTCCCAACCTGGCTTCTCATACAACAAACATGCGCCATCTCGTAAAAAAATCGACGGAATTCAACTGGCACCAGTCGCATCAGCGGGAATGGGAGGAGCTCAAGCACAAACTGGTCACGGCACCAGTGCTGGCCTTCTTTGACGCGACTCGCCCTACAAAGATCTCAACAGACGCCAGCCAATCTGGTATTGGAGCGGTACTCCTGCAAAAAGACAGCACGTCATCATGGGCCCCGGTTGCGTATGCCTCACGAGCCATGACCCCTACCGAACAGCGCTACGCGCAAATCGAAAAAGAATGCCTGGGCTTGTTAACTGGACTGGACAAGTTCCACGACTATGTGTATGGCCTGCCACGATTCACGGTCGAAACTGACCACCGCCCCCTGGTCAACATCATTAACAAAGACCTGAACGACATGACTCCTCGCCTCCAGCGCATCTTACTTAAACTCAGGAGGTACGATTTTGAACTGATCTACACTCCGGGGAAGGAACTCATAGTGGCGGACACTCTTTCCCGAGCAGTGAGCACACCACCAGATGCGGAGGGGTTCGTGCGTCAAATTGAGGCACACGTGACTCTGACAGCAGCAAATATGCCAGCTGATGATCCTTGTCTGGCCCACATACGCGCAGAGACGGCGACTGACCCTCTGCTGCAGCGAGTGATGCGCCACATGACGGAAGGGTGGCTAAAAGGGCAGTGCCCCCAGTTTTATAATGTGCGAGATGATCTCACCAATATAGACGGGGTCCTTATGAAATCGCATAGGATCGTCATTCCACACAGTGTGCGCCAGATGATTCTTCGTCAACTACACGAAGGCCACTTGGGCGTCGAAAAATGCAGACGAAGGGCCCGGGCGGCGGTATATTGGCCGGGTATTAATGAAGACATAGCCAACATGGTGCTCAACTGCACAACCTGTCAGAGGTTTCAGCCAGCGCAACCTCCGGAAACACTTCTACCACACGAGATGGTGACGTCCCCCTGGGCGAAGGTGGGTGTTGACCTATTTCACGCGCTCGGCAGAGATTACATTGTTATTCTAGACTACTTCTCAAACTACCCGGAAGTCATGCCTCTCCATGATCTGACGTCGTCCGCAGTCATTGGGGCCTGCAAGGAAACGTTTGCTCGCCATGGCATTCCAAGGACTGTCATGTCAGACAATGGACCTTGTTTTGCCAGCCGTGAATGGTCGTCCTTTGCCGCAGCATATGGTTTCACTCATGTGACATCCAGCCCTCTGCATCCACAATCGAACGGGAAGGCTGAAAAGGGTGTCCACATCGCAAAGCGGCTCCTGTGCAAGGCGGCTGATGCCGGATCGGACTTTAACCTTGCCTTGCTGGCCTATCGATCGGCCCCGTTATCCACGGGCCTCTCGCCAGCGCAGCTACTAATGGGTCGCTCCCTCAGGATGACGGTACCTTCCGTCCTGGCACCGACAACAGACCATGAGGCGGTTCTTCGGGACATGCAACTGCAGCGTGATCGCCAGAAAGGTCGGTACGACACACGAGCGACGGACCTGCCCCCCCTGTCCTCCGGAGACAAAGTACGCGTCCATCAACCGTATGGTGGCTGGTCAGCACCGGCCGAAGTCCTCCGACAAGTGGCTCCCCGCTCGTTCCTGGTTCGCATGCCGGATGGTTCCGTGCGTCGCCGCAATCGGCGCGCCCTTCGCCGACTTCCACGCTCACAGCCACACAACACGCCAGATCCTCAACAGGCTTCCGAGGATGACTTTGTGGAGCTGCCGCACATCACGCCCTTTCCATCGCCACCCATGGCCATGCCTGCACAGCAGCCGGTGGTTCTTGATCCACCCTTAAGGCGGTCAACCCGAATTCGTCGCAAACCCATTAGAATGGACTTATAATACAGTTCATATGTTTAATAAGTTGGACAATCTTACATGATAACCTGTTGTTGTTTATCGTTCCAGATGTCGTCTGACTGGACAACTGTTCAAATTTTTTTTTCTTCTTCTCTCGTTCGCATTTCTGTTATGTTATGGTACAACTGGATTCATGTGACGCACTCGACATCGCCCCATGTACATAGTTCCGTCATAGACACATGCTGCACACGACACACACACACTCTTAGATGCACTCACGTCACGATCATATTTATTACCACGTAGGCACATATCTTTGTAAAAAGGGGGGATGTCATGATATTCAAACACACACATCATGATGGACACACTAACAGGCAAATCAGAGTACACAACACCACAACCAATCACAGACAAGAACACCAACCACATAAAAAGCACGAGCACGACACCTGGAGGTCAGTAGGTCTGGGGAGAAGGAAACAAGAAAGAGCTGTTGAAACACCACAAGCAGGGAGCCCCCCCACGTGCAGAGTGCAAAGACCAAGTTGTAAATAGTGAGTTTAAATAAAGAAGCGTTGTACCATATGCAACTGTGTTGGCTCTTCTGTGTGTCAGAACACCCAACACCACAATCATCGCGATGCAAGCAGCCCTCAAACCTGATCGACTGGAACTCGACCCACAGGCCGCTGAAGCCAAATGGATTTTTTTGCACTGGCTCCGCTGTTTTGAGGCCTACCTCGCCGCCTCCTCCTTGTCCTCTGTCACCGAGGAACAGAAACTGAGCCTCCTCCACGCCCGGGTGAGCCACAGAATCTCCGCGCAGATCGAGGAAGCGACCACATACGCAGATGCGGTCCCGATCCTGAAAAGACACTACGTGAGGCCGGGGAATGAAGTGTTCGCGCGCCATCACCTCACCACTCGCCGCCAATGCCTCAGGGAATCGCTGGAGGAGTACCTACGCGACCTGAAAGTACTCGAGTGAAGCTGCAACTACAAGGCCGTCACGGCCTCACAACACATGGAACTCGCCATCCGGGATGCCTATGTGGCTGGAGTCCGGTCCAACTACGTCAGACAGCGCCTGCTCGAGAAGGGCGCACTCGACCTAGAAGAGACGGTAAAAGCATCCACCTCCCTAGAAGTAGTGTTCCAGAGTCTCAACACTTTCCCCTCTGACCACGCGATACCCTCGTGGATACCCGACCAGACGGTGACCCAGGCCTGTGCCGCGCTGCTGCCCGCCCAACCAGGGGGGCTGCCCTGCTATTTCTGCGGCCAGCACCGGCACCCGAGGCAGCGTTGCCCGGCTCAGAAAGCGACCTGTAGCGACTGCGGCCAGAAAGGACACTTTGCCAAAGTTTGCCTGGCCAGGCCCAACCATCTAAATCACAGGCTCAACTTTCAGACTCACAGGCCCGCAGACCCCGCAGCGTGGCTGCGTGCCTGCCAGCTCCGCCCCCTCCGGGCGCGTCATCTGCCTCGTGTTGTCCGTGGGGGCAGCCATAGAACATACAGTGCAGAAGGAGGCCATTCGGCCCATCCAGTCTGCACCGACCCACTTAAGCCCTGACCTCCACCCTATCCCCGTCACCCAATAACCCCTCCTAACCTTTTAGACACTAAGGACAATTTATCGTGGCCATTCCACCTAACCTGCACATCTTTGGACTGTGGGAAGAAACCTGAGCATCCGGAGGAAACGCACACAAACCCATATTTGACTCTACCAACACGTGCGACTCATGGGGCCGCCATCTTGGCCGCCGTCTCCCACACGGCCTGCCATGTGCGACTCATGGGGGCCATCATCTTGGCCGCCATCTTCATCGCCGCCCGACACGTGCGACCGACGGGGGCCGCCATCTTGGTCACCATCTTCATCGCCGCCCGACACGTGCGACCGACGGGGGCAGCCATCTTGGGACCACCCCACCACCTCCGACCATGCCGGCTACCCGCAACTCGGCGCGGTCACTCTCGACCAGTCACGCCCCAAGCACCTCAGGAACTCCATGATGACCGTCCGGGTCAATGGGCACGAAACGCTCTGTCTGTTTGACTCCGGGAGCACGGAGAGCTTCGTACACCCAGACATGGTAAGCCGCTGTTCTCTCTGAATTTCGCCCGCATTCCAAAAAATCTCCGTCGCTTCCTGATCACATTCAGTGCAGATCCGGGGGTACTGTGTCGCGAACCTCGTGATACAGGGCGCCGAGTACTCCAATTTTAAACTATATCATAGAATTTATAGAATTTACAGTGCAGAAGGAGGCCATTCAGCCCATCAAGTCTGCACCGGCTCTTGGAAAGAGCACCCTACCCAAGGTCAACACCTCCACCCTATCCACATAACCCAGTAACCCCACCCAACGCTAAGGGCAATTTTGGACACTAAGGGCAATTTTAGCAAGGCCAATCCACCTAACCTGCACATCTTTGGACTGTGGGAGGAAACCGGAGCACCCGGAGGAAACCCACGCACACACGGGGAGGATGTGCAGACTCCACACAGACAGTGACCCAAGCTGGAATCGAACCTGGGACCCTGGAGCTGTGAAACAATTGTGCTATCCACAATGCTACTGTGCTGCCCAGTCGGGTGTCCTCCCCGATCTCTGCACTCCTCTTCTGTTGGGACTGGGCTTCTAGTGCAACCTCAGGAGCCTGACCCTGAAGCTCGGCGGACCCCTACCCCCTCTCACCGTATGTAGCCTCGTGACCCGAAAGGTCGACCCTCCCCTGCTCTTCGCGAACCTCACCGCCGACTGTAAACCCGTCGCCACCAGGAGCAGGCGGTACAGTGCCCAGGACAAGACTTTTACCAAGTCCAAGGTCCAGCGGCTCTTGAGGGAGGGTTCATCGAGGCCAGTAATAGCCCCTGGAGAGCCCAGTTGGTGGTCGTCAGGACTGGGGAGAAGATGGTTATAGGCTACAGCCAAACCATAAACCGGTACATGCAACTCGATGTGTACCCCCTCCCCCAGATAGGGGACATGGTGAATCAGATTGCACACTACCTGGTGTTTTCCACGGCAGATCTGAAGTCCGCATACCACCAGCTCCCAAACCACCTGGAGGATCGCCACTACACGGCCTTTGAGGCAGACGGCCGCCTCTTCCACTTTCTCCAGGTCCCCTTCGGCATCACCAACGGGGTCTTGGTCTTCCAAAGAACGATGGACCGAATGGTGGACAATACGGGCTGCGGGCCACATTTCCGTACTTGGACAATGTCACCATCTGTGGCCACGACCAGCAGGATCACAACACCAACCTTCAGAAGTTTCTCCAAACCGCCCAAGCCCTCAACCTCACTTATAACAAGGAGAAATGCATTTTCCGCACAACCCGACTGGTCATCCTCGGCTATGTCGTGGAAAACGATGCGAGCGGTGGACGAGTCCATCCCCTTCCAGGTGGAGAGCAACGTATCAGAGGTCGCCCTCGCCGCTACCCTTAACCAGCAGGCAGGCCCGTAGCCTTTTTCTACCGTACCCTCAATGCCTCCGAGATTCAACACTCCTCAGTCGAAAAAGAAGCTCAAGCCATTGTGGAAGCTGTGCGGCATTGGAGGCACTACCTCGCTAATAGGAGACCAACGGTCGGTAGCCTTCATGTTCAGCACGGGCAGCACGGTAGCATTGTGGATAGCACAATTGCTTCACAGCTCCAGGGTCCCAGGTTCGATTCCCGGCTTGGATCACTGTCTGTGCGGAGTCTGCACGTTCTCCCCGTGTGTGCGTGGGTTTCCTCCGGGTGCTCCAGTTTCCTCCCACAGTCCAGAGATGTGCGGGTTAGGTGGATTGGCCATGATAAATTGCCCTTAGTGTCCAAAATTGCCTTTAGTGGGGTTACTGGGTTATGGGGATAAGGTGGAGGTGTTGACCTTGGGTAGGGTGCTCTTTCCAAGAGCCGGTGCAGACTCGATGGGTCGAATGGCCTCCTTCTGCACTGTAAATTCTATGATCTATGTTCGACAATACACAGCAGTGCAAGATCAAGAATGATAAATCTTGAGGTGGAGGATCGAACTCTCCACCTATAATTACGATATCGTGCATCGTCCTGGGAAGCTCAATAAGCCCCCAGATGCCCTGTCCCGCTGCACATGGGCCAGCGCGCAAGATGACCGACTCCGGGCCATCCACAAAGACCTCTGCCACCCGCGGGTCACCCGGCTTCTCCACTACATCAAGGCCCGTAACCTGCCCTACTCCACCAAGGAGGTCAGGGCCATGACCAGGGACTGCCAAATCTGCGCGGAGTGTAAGCCGCACTTCTATCGACCAGAGAAGACCCATCTGGTAAAGGCATCCCGGCCCTATGAGCACCTCAGCATTGACTTCAAAGGGCCCCTCCCCTCTACCGACCGCAACGCATATTTTCTCAACGTCGTTGACGAGTACTCCCGCTTCCCCTGTGCAATCCCTTGCCCCGACATGACCGCGGCCACTATCATTAAGGCCCTGCATAGCATCTTCACCCTGTTCGGTTTCCCCACTTATGTCCACAGTGACCGGGGTTCCTCGTTTATGAGCGACGAATTGCGTCAGTACCTGCTCGGTAAGGGCATCGCCTCGAGCAGGACTACCAGTTACAACCCCCGGGGAAACGGACAGGTGGAGAGGGAGAACGCGACGGTATGGAAGGCCGTCCTCCTGGCCCTACGGTCTAGGAGTCTCCCAGTTTCCCGCTGGCAGGAGGCCACTCCATTAGGTCACTCCTTTGCACAGCCACGAACGAAATCCGTCATGACCGCCGATTTGTTTTCCCTCGGAAATCCATCTCCGGGGTCTCGCTTCCGGCCTGGCTGATGACACCGGGGCCTGTACTCCTCTGAAAACATGTGAGGAGCCATAAGTCCGACCCCCTGGTCGAGAGGGTCCAGCTCCTTCACGCCAACCCCCAGTATGCGTACGTGGCGCACCACGACGGCCGACAAGATACAGTCTCCCTCCGGGACCTGGCACCCGCAGGATCTGCTATGACCATCACCTACCCCCCCCCCAATCTACACCAAACAGCGCCCCCGCCCCTGCATGGCCTACACCCCCCCCTCCTACACCCCCTCCCCCCATCGCCGACCTACAGGGATAAAGCTCCAGAAGACACGCTCCCGGAGTCAACACTCGTGCCTGCATCGGCGAGTTCAACACCCGTGCCCGCAGCGAAATCAGAGCTCAGGCAATCGCAGCGCACAATCAAGGCGCTGGACAGACTCAACCTGTGAGCCACTTCACCCCCGCTGGACTTCAATTTTTTTAAAAGGGGGTGAATGTGGTGAATGAATTACGGCAACCATTCACCACTATATTGCATTGTACTATGTTGTTGCCCTTGTGGGCTCCACCTATGGACCATTGTATCACATTACATCGCATTGTATCATGTTGGTGCCCTTGTGGGCTCTGCCCCAGCTCTGCCCCCTCGGGGGAGGTATATAGATCTGCTGCCCTGCAGGTGGCTCTCAGTGCAGAAAAATCGCAGGCAGGCACAGTTCTAGCTGATTAAAACCACTGTTCACTTCAACTGTCCGCCTCGTGGGAATTGATGGTCGCATCAGTCTCAAGAGACCAGAATTAGAGAAGCACAGATATCTGTGCTTTGACCGCTTTGACAAAGAGTCATCGGATCCGAAATGTTAGCTTTTTCTCTCCCTACAGATGCTGCCAGGCTTGCTGAGATTTTCCAGCATTTTCTCTTTTGTTTCAGATTCCAGCATCCGCAGTAATTTGCTTTTAGCACAAATATCTTGGTGGGCTGTGAGTCTGGAGGAAATTATTGAGATAACGAGGGACAAAGCCATGGAGAAATTTGAAAAGGGATGAGAATTTATAAATCAATATGCTCCTAATTATGTTGAAATTTAAAACTCAACAATCCATGCTGGCTGTTTATGCTCTATACGAGACTCCTCTCATCTTACTTTATCTAACCCGACCAACATAACTTGGCCAGGGTTCGAGATCTGGCTTGCGGGGGAATTCCCCAAATAGGAAAGAGACACAGTGGACACTGATGGAGGCACGTCCGCTGCCTGCTTTGCCACCAGAAGCCCGAGCATGTGACAGGTTTCCCCACGTTAAAGTTTTCCATTTGCCGGCCTCAAAATTGCATCGGGCGGGAAGTGGTCTTCAAATGGCCACTAGTTGGCCACTTAAGGCCCTCAATTAGGGCAAGGACAGGTGGGCCCTAGGCCTCACTCATTCCCTGTAAAATATCTGACCGGTCAGGGATGGGCGGGTACGCGGTGTGAAAGTCACCCGTTGAATTTTACGAGCTGCCCCAGCTCACATGGGCCAGCAGAATTCTGTCCCAGGTCTTCCTGCTCCTGCACCTCATTTAAAATTAAACCATTTAGTTTATATTATCTCTCATCTTTTCCCTTCTAAAATGCATCACTTCACACTCTTGGCATTAGAATTCCTCTGCAGTGCATCTGTCCATTTTTCCTGTTTCCTTCTGAAGTGTAGCACTATTCCCTTCACTGTTTTACAATATCAGGTTGTGGTATCTGTAAAATTATGCCCTGTTGTAAAAAGGAAAGAACGTACTTCACACCTTTCATGACCTCAAGACTAAAGTCCTTGTAGTGATATGCATCACTGTATATACACAAGGGGTTAATGTAAATACGCTACAACTAAGTAAACACTAGAGGGAGCACCAGAGATGTCATGACATGCAGACACGCAACCAATGGATCATTAGAACAGGACACAACCAATGGGTAATCAGGACACCCAGAGGTGGCATTACCACAAGGGGGCAGTACATGACCCATATAAAAAGGACAAGGCACACAGGCTCTGCCTCTTCCACCGGCAGAAACCCAGAGAGTAGGACAGGGTTGATTAACAGCAACATCACACCCGAACATATGGTCAAGAGCAAGCTTGTATAGTTAGCAGAATAGACTGAGTTACTAGAGGCAGATTAGTAGAGAGTCGAACTCATTTAGGAGCATTGTTAATCGTTCAATAAATACGTTAAACTTATCTCCGAGTCTGGAGCATCACTCAGCAGAGCCTACATCAAGTGGCAGCTTATGTTACTAACAATAACATAACACAACAGTCCTAAAGTGTTTACAACCCATGTAGTGCATTCACTGTTTTAATTGTCGGTAGGTCAAGGTCATTAATATATATCAAAAACAGCAACGATCTTCATACCTATCCCTGGAAAACAACAGTGTACTCCATCCAGTCTAAGAGAACAAATGTTCAGCATACCCTCTGCATTTTGTTCCTAAGCCAGTCTTGAATCCACACTGCCACTGCCTCATCAAACTCAGTTTTCAATTTTACTAATTAATCTATTATGTGGCATTTATCAATAACCTTTTATAAGTTTGTATACGCAGGGTGCGATCGAACGGGAGTTGGGTGCAACAAAGCCGTTAAATCTCACAAGAGGTCCCTCACGAGATTTGCAACGCCCGCAGATCTCACGAGATGCCGCGATATGGGTCTCGCACTCACTGGGCAGGATCCAAACTCGCAAATTTAAGTGAGCAGTTAGCTTCACTTAAATATGTCTACGCCGGAATCTCCCAGGACCCGGGATCAAACACATACGCCTCAGACACCTCGCCGTGGCGCCCTTTAGCACTGATCCATACAAACATAGAACTGGCATATCGGCACCTGGGTTCCCAGGCGATCGTAGACGTCCACGTGGTCGGGTACTGAGCAAGGTGATATCCTGGCACTCCCGATGCCACGTGAACGCCTTGGCACTGCTGACATGGTACCTTGGCACTGCTACTCAGACACCTTGGCAGTGCAACCCTGACAGTGCCACGGTGCCCGGTTGGCACTGCCAGGCTGATGGGGCACTGCCACAGTGCCAAGGTTCCCAGGTGGCAGATTGCCTTTGCCGTGGATGAGGCCGAGGGTGCCCTGCCCTTATGAGGTGGGGTGAAGGGAGGCTCGAGGAGCCCTAACCGGTAGGTTGGGGCATTGAGGTGGTCTGGAGGCCATGGTGAGGGGTCAAAAACTGGCGCCCAATTCCTGCACAGACAAACTATTTTTTCCCCGTTAAATCGTGCCTGAAGTTTATCAACAGGTCAGGCAATGTCTGTGAAGATTGAAATAGAGTTAGGGTTTCAGGTCGATGATCTTTCACCGAATGAAAGGTAAACAGCCTGAAATTCTGTTTCTCTTTCCACAGATGCTGCCAGACCAGCTGAATATTTCCAGAATTTCCTGTTTTCTTCCATATTTTCAGCATTCCCAGTATTCATAGTCTCTTATTTAAATTAGTCATGAGCCCCTCATCGAAGAACTCAATCAAGTTGGCCAGACAGGATTTGCCTTTCTCAAATCCACTATGGCTTTCATTCATTAACAGCCGTTGTTTTAAATTACTTTTCTCATGGATTGTGATATCTAGAAGTTTCCCCACCACTAATGTTAGTCTGACTGGCTCGCAATTACCAAACGTATTGCTTTTGAACAGGGGTGTAATATTTGAAAACACTTCCAGTCCTCTGGCACCACTTCTATACCAAAGGATAATTGAATGTTGTGCCGAAAGCTTCCAATACTTCCATTCTTACTTTCCAAGGATGCAAGCTATCTGGACCTGGCGACATTTCTATTTTGAGCAATGCCAACCTTTCAATAACCTCTGTTTTGCTGTGTGGTAGGGATTGAAACTGGGTCTGGGAGTTGTCTTGTCTCCTAAATGTATGCTGCTCGAGTCCATAGTCTTTTAACCCGAACTATTTATTTACAGCAAGTACTGAAACATTTGGACCTCCGCACGAGGTGAGAGCTTCTGTTCGCGTCAAGATCTCTCTTACTATTCGGTCATGTGATCTGACATCATTATTACAGCAGCATCATGTATGTTTCTGGTGTAAATCCTTTATTCTACATCTCCATCAGAGTCTTCATCCCCAAAATAATTACCTCTTCCTACAACCTCATCTTTAACTCTTTTTATCTTATCAAATTTCTCCACTCCTCAACTTTTCTTTACATTGGCAGCATTTTCTTTATGTGGTGAAAACCAATACAAAGTATTCGTTCAGTAGCTTGGTCCTACTCTCTTGCCGCCACATGAAGATGTATTTTTGGTCTCTAATCAACCCCACCCTTCCTCTGATTACCCCATTAGTGTTTGTATGTTTACAAAGGATTCCAGTGTTCCCTTTTGTGTTACCCACTTACCTTTTCTTGTATATTCTTTGCCACTCTTATTTCCTTTTTTTAGATCTCAGTATTTCTGCTTGATTTAGTTAGGGGTGAGAAGATCTGGATGGAGGAATCACACGCACTGTTGGCGGGAATGTCAATTAGGCTTATCAATGGACCACTCAAAGCCTATTATCCCACTATGATTTAACGGTGGCACTGGGATATATAACGAACCTGATGTTTGTCATATGCCTCCTTTTTCTGTTACAATTTATTTCATCATCCAGTGAGTTCCAGTTTTGGATGCCCTTCCTTTCCACCCTAATAGTTAACTGCCTTTTGAAATAACTTTCTTCACGTCCATTATCAGCTTGGTAGCATTTACCTGCATCAGAGATTTATAGGTTCAACACTCCCACAGCATGAGCCACATAATCTTGGTTAGCATTGCAATTCTTCTATTTGTGTATAGCCACATATGTTGCCCTAGGAAAGTGGCCGGCCTTCTTCTTGAACTTCGGCAGTCCCTGTGATGGTGGTGCTCCCAAGGTGGGGTAAAATATAGAATTTCGGGGCAACAAAAGACCTAGGCCGGGTGACATTTGACTTGAAGGGGGCCTGGGATCTGGTGGAGCTCCTTTAATGTTACTGTCAGTGTTCTTAAATACGATATTGAAAGAGCTGGTGCACTATCAGATCGAGGCTCATATAGGGCAAAAATCCCATCCCAAAAGGTGCTGGCCAATTAGAGGCTGGCAGCTTGCCATTGTCAGCAGTCCCAGTGCGACAAGTGGCTACCGCTGGTATTATTTTGAGGCCTTCACCAGGGATCATTGCTGGATTCTCTGGAGAAAGTTGAGTGGGGCAGGTGAGGGTCGTGGGAATGGGGTCAATGGCGAGCGAATGTCGGAGAGTTGGGTCCAAGTGCAGGGGTGAGGCTTTCAGTGGTTCGCCCTCATTCCTGGTGCTGGGAATCAGACACTTTGACCATTCTGGTGGGGAGCTGGGAGAATCAGGCAGAAGTACCCATGTTTAATTCCCAGCATCCAGAACACTGCTCTTAATTTAGTCAGGAATGAGAAGGCCTGGATGGAGGAATCACACGCACTGTTGGCGGTAATGTCAATTAGGCTTATCAATGAACCACTCAAAGCCTATTATCCCTAAGCCCAGTGTGATTTAACGGTGGCACTAGACGTTAATGGTGGCACAGGGTTTTAATGGAATTCGCACAGCGCTCCTGTGCCTCACATGGGTCACCCAGCAAATCTTGTCAGGTTTTCCTGCAGCCTTACAGAGGTTGTCCCTCATTGACGGGCACTGTGTTCCCAATTGAGGGGCCTGGCATCAGGAAGAGCGGTCTGTTGAAATCTCCCACTCCCCTCCACCCACCACCCTTGCAACTGACCCCCATTTTTCCCACTTGCCATTTGAAGGCTACCCTGTCCCACAACCCCGATCCTGCCCCAACCTTTCTCCAGGGGTCCAGCAATGATCCTCACTGAAGGCCTCAGAGCATTATTGTGGTAGTCACCACTGATGTATTTATTGTATATAGAGGATGTCGGTGTAGGTGCTTTATGGTAAGGCCCTGTACTACAGGTACTATTACACGTGAGAACACCACCCACCAGGTACGCGGTACATACTCGTGCGACTCGGCCAACGTTGTCTACCACATACGCTGCAGGAAAGGATGTCCCGAAGCGTGGTACATTGGCGAGACCATGCAGACGCTGCGACAACGAATGAACGGACATCGCGCAACAATCACCAGGCAGGAATGTTCCCTTCCAGTCGGGGAACACTTCAGCAGTCAAGGGCATTCAGCCTCTGATCTCCGGGTAAGCGTTCTCCAAGGCGGCCTTCAGGACGCGCGACAACGCAGAATCGCCGAGCAAAAACTTATAGTCAAGTTCCGCACACATGAGTGCGGCCTCAACCGGGACCTGGGATTCATGTCGCATTACATTCATCCCCCACCATCTGGCCTGCAAAATCCTACCAACTGTCCTGGCTTGATACAATTCACACCTCTTTAACCTGGGGTTACCCCCATCTCTGGATCTGTAAAGATTTAATCACCTGCTAATGGTCGCATTCCTAGCATTGTTTGGCATCTTTGAATTTGTCTATATATGTGTTTCTGGAACATACCTCTTCATTCACCTGAGGAAGGAGCAGCGCTCTGAAAGCTAGTGACATCGAAACAAACCTGTTGGACTTTAACCTGGTGTTGTAAGACTTCGTACTGTACAGGTACGGGGGTAGTTCCTTGCCTGCTGGCTCCGGAGTATAAATATGTGTGCTCCTCGTACAGCAGCCATTTCGCCATTTGCTGTAGGAGGCCACACATCTTAGTGTAATAAAGCCTCGATTGCATCCAACTCTCGTCTTTGTGTAATTGATCGTGCATCAATTATCAACCGCAGCCACTGTTCCTTGTTGTGCTATCAGCAATGGAAAACTGCCAGCTTCTGATTGGCCAGCAGCTCTTGGGGCTAGGATTTATGGCCCGGGTACCTTGATCACATGGGAGGCCCGATGTTGGCCAGTTAGGTGCCTGATTGCATTTAAATAGAGACAGAAGCAAGGCAAGGGCTCCCATCAGGAATCCCATCGCTGGAATTAAATTCTGACCTATATTTCCTAAAGTAGTTCAATGGCTTTGAAAATGGTAGGGTGGCCTGCGGATACAAAGGCCAATATGAGAGTATCTTCCTTGGTCAGTCGCAAGCAGTAGTTTAAGTTTGATGAAGGACTCACATGATAACATTAAAAATGTTGTGGTTCCTTGTAACATATGGCGGACTGTGCGACAACAACGTAATCTTTTCTTGTATGGAAATGTCAACCCCTCAGAAGAAGGACTGGATGGTAAAGGAAGCTTAAAGTTGCCCATTACAGGAGATTGAATCATAGATTCATGGAATTCCTAAAGTGCAGAAGGAGGCACAATTTTTATGCAGTGACAGCTCCAATTATAATAAATAATATCAAGTAATCGACAGATAACATCACACGTTTACTCACTTTAGCAAAATTAATGAGGCGAACCTCAGTGTTTTAAGAGGCAGTCAGATGTTTCCACAGCTTTTTGGGCCCATTCCCAACACTGATTGTTCGGGCTGCGCCACTCAGAACAGAACTAACAGTCAACACCTCCCACACCCATTGGCCATAGCCTTAAAATTCACTGGAATTATGCTCTAATAAGGTGGGTACATAGCGGTTAGCACTGTTGCTTCACAGCGCCAGGGCCCCAGGTTCGATTCCCGGCTTGGATCACTATCTGTGCGGAGTCTGCACGTTCTCCCTGTGTCTGCATGGGTTTCCTCCGGGTGCTCCGGTTTCTTCCCAAACATCCCAAAAGAAGTGTTGTTAGGTAATTTGGGCATTCTGAATTCTCCTTCAGTGTACCCGAACAGACGCGGAGTGTGGCAACTAGGGGATTTTCACAGGAACTTTGTTAGTGTACATTGTTAATGTAAGCCTACTTGTGACACTAATAAAGATTATTATTATTAAGGTGAGAGGAGGCACATGAACAGTTTGTCTGAATAGTCAGACTCTGCACAGTAAGTTCTCTATAACTCTCAATCTTTCCATTGAGGACCACACAAATTGATTCACTGACACGTCTCCATAAGTGATCACCTCTGTCAGTTATACCGATTCATGAAAATACCCTTGTTTTCCTATTTCAGTTTCCATCCATAGAGATATAGGACAGGATTTTCTCCGGCGACAGAGACAGTTTGCCATTGACCACGGGAGGAATCTTCCAATTCCGCCGATGTCGACAGCATTTTGTCTGACTTGCCCGTCCCCCTGCGGAGCCCACCGGGGGCGGGGTCATCTTTGGCAGGACTAGAAGATCTCACCGACGGGAAAGGCTGGGAAATCCCGCCCATAGTCAGGCGCACATACTCATTGTATGCACACCCCCTGCACACATGAGTATTACCCCACACCCCACATACATGGATATTACCCCACACCCCACCAAGTGAGGATACACTGCTATGGGGTCACTGAAGGACCCCCTTTTCAGGTCCACTCACCACCCTTTTCTGGCCCCACCTTTCAGTACCTCAACCTTTCACCCCCACAACCTCTATGAGGCCCTTCACCCCAGCACCATCCGTACACCCCCCTCATCCCCCCCTTTCATTGGCATGGCCTCCTCAGGCCATAATCCTGGGCAGTGCCACCCTAGCACCTGGGCACTACCGCCCTGGGAGTACCACCTGGGCACCCCAGTGCTAGGGTGGCAGTGTCAGGATGCCAGGTTGGCAGTGCCAAGGTGCCTGGGTGCCAGAGGGAGAGCCAGGCTTCCATCCTGCCTTGTCTCCAACCACCCAGGGGTCTCCAATAGTCTGGGGGATCCCTCAGGTGCCATTATGCCTGATCCACAAGGTGCCCAATCGAGGCCTCTCTGGGGAGGCCGTTAGTTCCCGGGCGTCAGGAGAATCATTTAAATATGCTGCCCTGGATCTCGCCCAAAATGTTAAAGTTGCATTTTTGAGGAATTGGGTGATGACAGCAGTCTGTTCCTTGCCCTTCCCCTCCACCAGGAGCAGTGCACCCGAAGACTGTGCCTCCTCCCCACTCCCAGGATGGCTGGGATTTCTGTTCTGGACCTTTGAATTACCCAGGGACAGTCTCTCCTGGAAGTGCTCAGCCCAACTCCCACCCTTCCCACCACACTCACATGCTTGCAAAGGGGAAGATTTAAAGAGTGAGGCAAGACGCTGGGAACCACTCCCAAATCTCTTTAAATAGGGCCTTCTGGACTGATACTGTGACTCTAGGCAGGGCTTCACTGCCCCACCAAAACCCCAGAAGTTCTGGGGCGGGATTCTCCAATATCGGCGCGATGTCCGCCCACCGGCGCCAAAAACGGCACGAATCAGTCCGGCATCGCGCCGCCCCAAAGGTGCGGAGGTCTCCGCACCTTGAGCGGCCGAGCCCTCACCTTGAGGGGCTAGGCCCGAGCCGAACTGATTTCCGCCCCGCCAGCTGGCGGGAAAGGCCTTTGGTGCCCCGCCAGCTGGCGCGAAACTGACTTTGCCGGGCGGCGCAAGCGCGGGAGCGTCAGCGGCCGCTCACGGCATCCCCGCGCATGCGCAGTGCAGGGGGTCTCTTCCGCCTCTGCCATGGTGGAGACCATGGCGAAGGTGGAAGGAAAAGAGTGCCCCCACGGTACAGGCCCACCTGCGGATTGGGGTGCCACGATCGCGGGCCAGGCCACCGTGGGGGCACCCCCCGGGGCCAAATCGCCCCCACCCCCCCCCAGGACCCTGGAGCCCGCCTGCGCCATTGATGATGCCATTTTGGAGGGGTTGGAGCATCCCAATACACGCGCCGCCCCCGATTTCGGAGTCAAAAGGGATTCTCCGCACGATCGGCAAATACGATTTTGGCCTCGGCAAGCGGCGAATCCCACCCTTTGTTCATTTTTCCTCAACTGTCATCCCTCAGGGTAGGGGACAGCCAATTGCTGGACAGTAGGAGCGTGCAAGAACTGCAAGGATGTGATTATACAGGGAGATAAAAAAAGTTAGAGGAAAGGGATTTTTACAGCACATTTGGCCTCTCCTTCAAAGTACCTTACCAACTTGGCAAAAAGTAAAATTGGTCAAGCTCATGTAGATGTGTGTTTGGCATTCCCATTTTGACAGAGGTCAAATGAGAATACTTACATTTATACAACACCATGCTATGGTGTGAAAATATCTCACTTGACAGTTGTTATTTGAGCAATAGCCATACTGGATTAGTAATATCCCGTAAGTGGACCAGAATGAATAACAAAATTATCTGTTTTTTAAAAATATTTGTTGAGCTAGAAATGCTAACGTCGAAAGGAGACTTTGTCAAGAATTGTTGTAAACTTTTTGCTTATTTTCTCCTAAACTATAGGTCAATTGAAGGCCATTTTATTATAACTGAGTGTCATAATAATGCGGCACATTAAAGCACTGGATCAATTATTAGCATATGTCACACGCTGTATCATTCATATTGAATTTTTCACGTAGAAAAGTCAATCAAGAAGATTCACAGGACAGTAGGAAAATGGATTTTGAGCTAAGGAACGCTAAATTAAGAGAGGTCTAGATTGAGGACTGAACTCACAACCTTCTAACCAATCAGTGAATGTGAGCAACCAGGACAAGTTTGCACTTTGATGATTCGAATTTGAGGGAAAGAAAATGGTGTAAGAAATTTATGTACTTTTTAAGGTGGAAAAAAATTCAAAACCCAGCTGGGTGTGCTCTTGTCTCTGAATCAATCAAATGAGATGAAGCATGTAATCTATGTTCAGACTCAAACGCAGCACAGGTGGAAGGCTACGTTTGTTGGAAATCCAGTCTTCACTGGAGTGGTCCAGCACTTTGAATGAATATTATAGATCCCATACCACCACTTAAAAGAACTGGACATTCTTCCAGTCCCCCAGCCAACTCAAACAAGGTCACCATTAGAGATTAATGAGTCATCCACTTCATTGCCATTCCTATGGGTGCTTACCAACATAAGGGCAATCACTCACTTCAAAGTAATCATTATACATGAGACACTCAGTGACGTTTATGGGAGATCAATAAAGTGACCTATGAGCTTGAAAATACCACAATGGGCACGATTCAACTAATTAGGAACAAAGTCCCATTACGAGCACGTTTAGCCATGTATTTCCCGTCGCTCGCAGTGACTCATATTGTACAAGTAGCCTCAGCTGGGAATATGTGATTTGTACACTGAGGAGGTCCATTCACCAGAACGCCTCAGCGTAGCGAGAGATCAGGACACCATTATTAAATGGCGTCCCAAAGACCGAGGCCCCTGAACCGACCTCTTCAGTCCGAACGCATTGTGGGAGGGTCCCCACCCCCACATCCCCCCGAAACACCCAAACAGGGCACTCCTGGCCCAATTGCATGTGCATAAAAAATGCCAGCTTGACAATGCCAACCTGGGACTATCCATGCTAGGTGGCAGTGCCACCTGAGCAATTTGGCACTGCCAGGGTGTCCAGGTTGCACCAGCAGTGCCAGGCACCACCCTGCCCAATGGGCATGCAGCTGGGGGCTTCTGCTCCCCTGGGAGACCCCACGAATGCCATTACGTTTGGTCATCATTTGTCGAGACCAGTACCAAACAGCGCTCGCCCGAGGTCTCCGAGGTGAAGAGAATAAATCCCAAAGCCTCAGGTACCTCGGGAACCTGAACATTAAAGTGAGACTAACAGTCTCGCTTTCATATGCAGATTTGCCAAAGAGCGATCCCACACATATCATCGCACCATCTCATGAGATCACGTTAGATCTCGTGAGGCGTTTCGAGCCGGTAGATCCCGGAAGTGGTGTCTCCCAGCTTTCATCGGCCTCGCGGCGCCACGGCGAGCTGCTTTTCAAGTGCAGAGTGGTAATTGGATTGCGCCTATTGTCTCCCTCCCATTATCAGCACCACCACCCAACTCCATGAATATAGTCCAATGCCTGGGGCAGGTCATTCAACGCGATCATGGTTGATCCTCCATCTCAGCATCATCCTCCCGCACTTTCCTCATGCCCCTTGACCACTTTAGAGACTAGAAATCTATTTATTTCCTCCTTAAATATATTCAGTGACTTGTCCTCCAGAGCCTTCTGTGGTAGATAATTCCACAGGTTCACCACCCGCTGTGCAAAGATGTTTCTCCTCATATCAGTCCTAAATGGCCTACCCTTGTCCTGAGTCTGTGACCCCTTGTTCTAGATTTCCCAGCCAGATGAAACAACATCCCTGCACCCAGTCTGTCTAGCTGTCAGAATTTTATGTGTTTCAATTAGGCACCCTCCCATTCTTTTAAACTGCAGTGATGACAGGCCCAGTCGACCCAATCTCTCCTCATACGACAATCGTGCCACCCCAGGAATCAGTCTGGTGAACCTTTGCTGCATTCCCTCTATGATAAGTATATCCTTTCTTTGACAAGAGCCGCGATTCTCCGGCCTAGTTGCGCTCTCACTTGAGCGAAGCGAGGTCGGTGTATTGCGAGAGAGATCAAAAACGGGGAACGCGCCAGGAACCAAACAGTTTGCGATGCAACCAGCCCGCTCCCGTAGGCGAAATAGGGATTGTTGTACCGTCAATTACCACGAGATGAGAATGGTGAAACAATCGAGGCTTTATTGCACAAGATGTTGTGCCTCCTGCAGCTGGAACCAGAATGGGAGCAGCGCAGGAGAGCATACACTTTTATACGCCGCCTGCTGGGAGGAGCCAGCAGGCTGGGATTTACTGTGGTACCTGTAATACAGTGGCAGTATCATAATACATGTAGTGTGGTAACAGTGGTGTTTACCACATTCACCCCCTGTTTAAAAAAGAATCCGGCGGGGGTGAAAGAACAATGTTACAGATTGAGTCTGTCGGGGGCTTTGACCCTCCGCTGCGATCGCCTCAGTCCTGGTGGTGATGTGGGCACCGCTGCGGTCACCTGCGACTCCGGGAGCATGTTGTCCTCCCCTTCGTCACCCCGTAGTGGATCCAGTGAGGGGACGGATAATGCTGGGGTGGGGGCTGCGGTGAGGTTCGCTGGTGGGAGGGTGGGCAGCGCAGGGGTGAACGAGGCAACCGGAGGGGGGAGAAGCGATATCAGGTCGGGGGTTGTGGGTGGGGACCCAGCGGGTGCCAGGTCCCAGAGGGAGACCGTGTCCTGTCGCCCATCAGGGTGTGCCACGTAGGCGTACTGCCGGTTAGCATGGAGGAGGTGGACTTTCTCAACCAAGGGATCCGATTTCTGGCTCCGCACATGCTTCCGGAGGAGGACGGGTCTAGTAACTGTCAGCCATGTTGGGAGCGAGACCCCGGAGGTGGACTTCCTAGGGAAGGCAAACACACGCTCGTGAGGGGTCTCATTAGTAGCGGTGCACAGGAGCGACTGGATGGAGTGGAGCGTGTCAGGCAGGACCTCCTGCCAGCGGGAGACCGGGAGATTCCTAGACCGAAGGGCCAGCTGGACGGCCTTCCAGACTGTCCCGTTCTCCCTCTCCACCTGCCTGTTTCCCCAGGGGTTGTAGCTGGTCGTCCTGCTCGAGGCGATGCCCTTGCTAAGCAGGAACTGGCGCAGCTCATCATTCGTGAAGGAGGATCCCCGATCGCTGTGGATGTAGTTGGGGAAACCAAACAGGGTGAAGATGCTGTGCAGGGCCTTGATGACCGTGGCAGAAGTCATGTCGGGGCACGGGATGGCGAAAGGGAAATGGGAGTACTCATCAATTATGTTGAGGAAGTACACGTTACGGTCGGTGGAGGGGGGGGCATTTTGAAGTCCATGCTGTGGCACTCAAAGGGGCAGGAGGCCTTTACCACGTGCCCTCTATCTGGCCGGTAGAAGTGCGGTTACAAACTGCGCAGACTTGGCAGTCTCTGGTCACGGTCCTGACCTCCTCGATGGAGTAGGCAGGTTGCGGGCCTTGATAAAATGGAAGAACCGGGTGACCCCCGGGTGGCAGAGGTCATTGTGGAGAGCCCGGAGTCAGTCCACTTGTGCGCTGGCACATGTACCGTGGGATAGGGCATCTGGGGGCTCATTGAGCTTCCCCGGGCGATACAAGATCTCATAGTTGAAGGTGGAGAGCTCGATCCTCCACCTCAAGATCTTGTCATTTTTTATCTTGCCCCGCTGCGTATTGTTAAACATGAAGGCAACCGACCGTTGGTCAGTGAGAAGAGTGAATCTCCTGCCGGCCAGGTAATGCCTCCAATGTCGCACAGCTTCCACAATGGCTTGGGCCTCCTTTTCGACAGAGGAGTGCCGAATTTCGGAGGCATGGAGGGTACGGGAAAAGAAAGGCACGGGTCTGCCTGCCTGGTTGAGGGTGGCGGCCAGACCTACGTCCAATGCATCACTCTCCACTTGAAAGGGGAGGGTCTCATCACCTGCGTGTATTGGGGCCTTGTCTGCATAATTAGGGACTCACTGGGCGTAATATGAGAAAATCCCCAGGCATCGTTTCAGGGCCTTGGGGCAGTGGAGGAGAGGGAGTTCCAGGAGGGGGCGCATGCAGTCGGGGTCGGGCCCTAGGACTCCATTTTCCACTACGTATGGCTAAGCGGTTGGTGCGGAACACGCATGTCTTCTTATTGTAGGTGAGGTTAAGGAGTTTGGCGGTATGGAGGAATTTTTGGTGGTTTGCGTCATGGTCCTGCTGATCGTGGCTGCAGATGGTGACATTATCTAGGTACGGGAAGGTGGCCCGCAGCCCGTACTGGTCAACCATTCGGTCCATCTCTCGCTGGAAGACCGAGACCCCATTGATGACGCCAAAGGGAACTCTAAGGAAATGATAGAGGCGGTCATCTGCTTCGAGCGCAGTGTACTGGCGGGTTCCGGGCGGATTGGGAGCTGGTGGTAGACGGACTTCAAGTCAACTGTAGAGAAGACTCGATGCTGCGCAATCTGATTGACCATGTCAGATATGCGTGGGAGGGGGTACGCGTTGAGCTGCATGTACCGGTTGATGGTCTGACTGTAGTCAATGACCATACTGTTTTCCTCCCCAGTCTTCACTACCACCACTTGAGCTCTACAGGGGCTGTTACTGGCCTCAATGATCCCCTCCTGCAGAAGCCGTTGGACCTCTAGAGTAAATCAAACGCATTTAAACAGTTTCATGGTTTCATAGAATTTACAGTGCAGAAGGAGGCCATTCGGCCCATCGAGTCTGCACCGGCTCCTGGAAAGAGCACCATACCCAAGGTCAACACCTCCACCCTATCCCCATAACCCAGTAACCCCACCCAACACTAAGGGCAATTTTGAACACTAAGGGCAATTTATCATGGACAATCCACCTAACCCGCACATCTTTGGACTGTGGGAGGAAACCGGAGCACCCGGAGGAAACCCACGCATACACGGGGAGGATGTGCAGACTCCGCACAGACAGTGACCCAAGCCGGAATCGAACCTGGGACCCTGGAGCTGTGAAGCAATTGTGCTATCCACAAGGCTACCGTGCTGCCCTCTGACTTGATAAAGGCCCTGTCCTGCGTACTGTACCGTCTGCTCCTAGTGGTGACAGGCTTACAGTCTGGGGTGAAGTTTGCAAAAAGTGAAGGTGGATCGACCTTAAGGGTCGTGAGGCCACAGACGGTGAGGGGGGCAGGGGTCCGCCGAATTTCAGAGTAAGGCTTTGGAGATGACATTGAAAATCAAGACCTAGTAACAGGGCAGCGCAGAGATGGGGGAGGACGTAGAGCCTGAAGTTGCTGAACTCTACGCCCTGGACGGTGAGGGTCACGACGCAGTACCCCCAGATTTGCACGGAATGGGATCCGGAGGCCAGGGAGATTTTCTGGGTGACGGGGAGTACAGGGACGGAGCAGCGCCTTACCGTAGCAGGGTGGATGAAACTCTCTGTGCCCCCGGAGTCAAAGAGGCAGGTCGTCTCGTGCCCGTTGATCTTTACCGTCGTCGTAGCGGTCGCTAGATTGCGGGGCCGAGACTGGTCAAGGGTGATAGAGGCGAGCTGCGGAAGATGTTGGGAGGTCCCGGGCTGATCAGCAGTGGCGGAGATACCAGCAGGCTGCGAACAGCCAAGCGAGCAGGGGTCCTGAGGAGCAGTCCAAGATGGCGCCGAAGGTGGCGGCGCCCACGGGTCGCACGTGGGGGGTGTAGTGATGCTGGGCCTGGAAACAGTGGCGACCGATCGGGCCTGGCAGACGGAAACGAAGTGGCCCTTCTTCCCGCTGCCATTGCAGGTCGTGCTCCGCGCCAGGCAGCGCTGCCTGGGATGTTTGCTCTGACTGTAAAAATAACATTTGGGCCCTCCGGAGTTGGTCGGCTGCCGCGCGGTGCAGGCTTGCGGTGTACTCGAGTCGGCAGCTGGTGGGGCCCACGATGCCCACGAGGGTGCCGCGCGGTCGGAAGTGTAGGCCTCCAAATTATGGGAGGCCACTTCGAGGGAATTAGCAAGCTGCACAGTCTCTGCGTACCCCCTTCCAATAGCCGCTGGCGAACATAATTAGACTGAATGCCCATGACAAAAGCGTCTCTGATTAGTAGGACGGTGTGTTGGACTGCCGAAACTGCCTGGCAGTCGCAGTTCCTACCGAGAATCTGCAGAGTCTGCAAGAAATCGTCCTGAGTCTCCCCCGGGAGTTGCTGTCTTGTGGCCAGGAGGTGCCCGGCGTACACTTGATTCACAGACTTGATGTACTGTCCCTTTAGTAGCGTCATCGCTTCTGTGTAGGTGGGCGCGTCTCGGATGAGGGGAAAAACTTGTGGGCTCACCCGTGAGTAGAGGACCTGGAGCTTCTGTGGGTAGCCTTCGAAGCAGTCTAGCCAGTGCTCGAAGGCGGATGTGGCGTTGGCTGCGTGAGGGCTCAGCTCCAGGCGATCAGGCTTGATTAAGATGTTCATCTTTCAAAATCTTGTGCAATAAATTGTTGCACCATCAATTACCACGAGACGAGAATGGTGAAACAATCGAGGCTTTATTGCACAAGATGTTGTGCCTCCTGCAGCTGGAACCAGAATGGGAGCAGCGCAGGAGAGCAGACACTTTTATACGCCGCCTGCTGGGAGGAGCCAGCAGGCTGGGATTTACTGTGGTACCTGTAATACAGTGGCAGTATCATAATACATGTAGTGTGGTAACAGTGGTGTTTACCACAGGGATCTCGCCATAGCATGGCAAGAAACCAATTACCACCACTTAAGCCCGCTTTCCATACAATAAATGGGAGCCACCCCAGATCCAACGGCCTCCCATCATTCAGCGGCCTCCCCAGCAAGTGCTCACACTGGCGCCGATTAGTACTCCTTTTGAAAAACAGGAAACTGGCGGAAGGGTTTCTGCGGGGAGCCGGGGAGGCTAGTAGTCATCTTTGCTCACAGGCAAAGAACCCTGGGATGCTGGGCTTGCCACCCCAGTGCTCGGCTCGGTGTAGGGGACCCTCGGCTGGGGTGGGGGGTCGAATCTTCCGCTGTGGTGGGCCGCCATGGGAGGGTTGGGGCAGGAGAGGCGCTAGGGGTGGGGCAACCGGGTGGCAACAGCACGCTGCGCCACCATGTCAAACCCTGGATCGTGTGTACCCGTTCTGGGGCAACACTTGTCCCTGCCCATCTGCCCACCAACCACCCATAACCCCACCGACTGCCGTGACCTCTGGCCATGCAGCTGAAGGCTATTTCTAATAGGGAATTGGCAATCATAGTTAAGTGAGCACTTCACACAACCCAAGTGGATCCCCATGGGTGGGTGGGCCATGGAGCATGTGACAATCATCACCGAGCATCCCAATCAGACGGCAATGCTGGACACTATGCCTGAACACTGCAAGAAGCAACACCACACAGGCAGCAGCCAACACCCAAACACCCAGGGGTTGGGACACAGCTTCGGGGACATGTCCACAGCCGGAGGGTGAGTGCTGCAGGGAGGGGACCAGCACCCTTTCCAGGTGACGTTATGAGCGGGTGTCCCAGGTACAGGGTCTGGGATCCGGTGAGGGGGGCCCGCTGCAGCCGGTGTATGTGGGCAGGGCATTCCGGGTGGGAGGGGAAGGGGGCATCGATGGGGGAATGGAGGTTCCAGGAGTAGGAGCCTTCGCTGTTTGACAGCATAACACCCTCTCCCAAATGCCGTACAGATATTGAATGCTATGGCAGGGTTTTGTACACAGAACATGTCCGAGTGGTGATGCTGCTCAGCCAGGCGGCCAGACGCCGGAGACGACGGCAGCAGCAACATCTGCCCCACGCCCTGAGGACCTGGCCACCCATCAGGCCAGGGTGAAATCCAGAGGGGGAGTCTGCGACAGCCCAGGGTGTACAGGTGTCGCTGGTCCTTTGAATAAACGATGGACAGCATGTGCCGCAGGAGTCTCCGCCTCAACAAGGAGATGGTGTGACAGCTGTGCCATATCCTCGCGGACTTGGCACCACGTGGAGGAGGAGGATACTCGCTCCCAGTGGCCATCAAGGTCACCCCAGACATGGTCAACAGCTCAGGGTCATTCCAGGGCCCCAGTGGGGACCTGTATGGCAGCTCGCAGGCCACAGCCCACAGGTGCAATCGACAGGTCAGGGATGCCCTGTTTGCCCGGGCAGAAGACTACACCATGTTTGACATGGACCAAGCACAGCAAGATGCCCGGGCAGCAGGTTTCTCTGCCATCTCCGGGATGCCCCAGACCCAGGGGGTAATAGATGGCACGCATGTCACCTTGTGCTCACCGAGCCACCTGGGAGTGCCCGACGTTAAGAGAAAGGGGTTCCACTCACTCAAGCTACAGATTGTGTGTGACCACCATATGAAGATCATGCACGTGTGTGCATGCTTCCTGGGGAGCGTGCACGACAGCTACATCCTGGGGCAGCCGGTCATCCCTGGCCTCTTCGAGGACCATCCCAGGATGGGCGGCTGGCTCTTGGGGGGATATGAAAGTCCGAAGTGGAGACCCGGTACAACGAGGCCCATGTGGCCACCCGGGGTTTCACTGAGCGGTGCAGCAGACTCCTCAAGATGTGGTTCCGATGCCTCAACCACTCCGATGGTCACCCCAGTACACCCCCCGGAGGGTCGCCCACTTTGTGCTGGTCTGCTAGGCCCTCCACAACCTCACACAGCAGCGGAGCAACGAGCTGGAGGTTGGTGATGAGGAACATGTGGCCATCTCCGAGGAGGAGAAGCAGGTGGAGTAGGAGGAGGATGATGAGGCGGCGCCGGACCAGCAAGAGCTGGAGGACGATCCCAGGGAGGAACCGGAGGACTTGCCGAGGTCTGCAGGGCAGGCGCTGTCAGCGGGTCACTGTCGAGAGCAGGTGGGGTAATGATAACCTGCAGAGCGCTGCTGCTCCTCAATCTATGTCATAGTCTGCCTCCTGTCTGTGTGCTGAGTGCTTGCTCACACCCATCACCTACATGCAATGTGCCCAGAGAGGGGGGGATGTCTGGAGAGATGGACCAAGGGTTCGGAGGTCGGCCGACATTGCGGAGGAAAGTGATTGAGGCCTCAGACTGGTTGTGCAAAAGGGTATTGCTTGTTTTTAACAATTCCTCACTCTCCTGATGGTGCCACCCCCAGGTCCCGAAAGACGTGCTTGTTCGGTGAATTGGACATTCTGAATTCTCCCTCTGTGTACCCAAACAGGCGCCATAGTGTGGCGACTAGGGGATTGCAACTTCATTGCAGTGTTGATGTAAACCTACTTGTGACAATAAAGATTATTATTATTCGAGATGGAGGAAGCCAGCTGCTTACCATGTCCAGTGGCCTTTGATGCCCGGAGCCTCTGGGACTCCTGCAGGCCATGGATCTGCTGGAGTGTTGTGACCCTCGGAGGAACAGGACATCCCTCCTGGCCTCCACTGCGCCTAGGAGCCTCCCCAGATCTGATTCCCCAAATTTTGCGGCTGGTCTCCTGGGCGCCATTGTTGCGAGCTGGCTAGGATTGGCTGAGCAAGCGCTGCTTAAGTGCTGCTCGACCTTGTTAGCGGGGAGCTGATGAGTGCGGTGGCGGCGAATCAGCTGGCGAGCCTTCATTTGCGGGGAGAAGCCTGTGGGGCCTCGTTTAACTAACATTGAATAGCGTTGCCGGCCTCACTGGGCCGAGCGCGGGAAAGCTCGTGACAGTTACCTCTCGCTACCACACTTAGAAATCTTTCTGAAGAATCGCGCCCAAGGAGACCAAAATTGTACACAATACTCCACATGTGATCTCATCAAGGCCCTATACAGCTGTAATAAGACATCTTTACTCCTGTACTCAAATCCTTTTGCAATGAAGGCCAAGATACGATTTGCCTTCCTAACTACTTACTGTACCTGCATGCTGGCTTTCAGTGATTGGTATACCACGACATCCAGGTCCTTTTGTACATCAAGATTTCCCAATCTATCACCATTTAAGTAACTGAAAAAAGAGCTCCCTATTCCTCCATGTGAGGGAGCTACAGGCTGTTTGGAGATAGTACGCTTTACTTCCTTGTTGATTGACTGCCATGTTCACAGGATCATAACTCGGCACCAAGTGGTCCTTTTGACATCAACTTGTGCTTGCTTACACTGAGCCCTGAACAACAGCTTCACCTGCTCTGTGCAGACCTAAGTACAGCAAGCCTAAGTGTATCCATTGGGATTCCCAGTATTAGTTTGAGTGTATCTTCACACATGACCTCAAACTGCTGCTAAAATGTAGGAAATGGGCTGTAGAAATGCCAAGTGTCAAAGGATGGAAGCTCAGCAGACCCAGATTCTAGCCCAAATTCTAGTTCCATCTCACAGGGGAAACAGAATATCTTACACAATATTCCTTTTCAGGGTCTCTTCTACCAAGCCTATCCTGCAGAAACTTATGCAGTGTGGCTGTTAATTTAAACCATTAAGATTCTTCCAACCTTGGCCACCTACATGTTATGCATCAAATTAGAAAATGTGCTGAGCAAAGACAGTAACTGGAGACCCCAAAATATCTGGGAACAGTTTAGGTTTCTCTTTAAAAAATAAGTTAAACTATTTAACGGACCTTATTCCCTTCCAGGGAAAGGTGAGATAAAGTATTCACAATGCCAATCACAATCCTCTCCAGACAAAAGAACTCACAGTGCTCGTTCAATGATAACAGCTGGCAGGAAGGAAGAGGCCAATTCTTTGATCGCATTGACGATGGACATGTTTGTAATTTTTCCTGTCAATTCCTACGGGCATCCTGTCAAAACAGCTGCTGTCTTATAGTAGGAAACAAACAGAAGAGGATGGATGAATCGAAGAGGAGGAGGAGATCATGTTAGGCGGCTTGGGACTTCTAATAGTAGCAGCAAAATTAAACCATGTTAAAACTGAAAGTGATGGAAATGAACACCATGAGCATCTGTGAAGAGGAAAGATAACAACATTTTAGATGTAAGCCCTTTGTCAGATTTGCGAATGAAGCTGTTTGCAGGATTGAAGAAAACAAAAATGGGACGAGAAAACAACAATTTGCATTCAAACAGCCACTTTCAACATCGGAAAATGTTTGAGTCACTTCACAAGAATGTTATCAGACATTGAGCCAAGGAAGACATTCGAACTGGCGACTAAATGCTTGGTCAAAGAAGCAAGCTATAAACTGAGTCTTAAACGAGGAGAGAGGTAGAGAGGTAGGGGGTTCAGAGGAGGGAATTCCAGAAGGTAGGGTCTGGGTGACTTAAGGCACAGCTGTCAAAAATGGGTAAAGAAAGTGGGGGATGCACAAAAGGCCAGAGCTGGGGAACATATCGCTCTCTGAGAGTTTTAGGATCAATGAAGGTTAGAGCGATCAGGAGGGGAGAGGCTATGAGGGATTTGAACACGAGGAGGAGAATTTTAAAATCAGGGTATTAGTTGACTGGGAACAGTTGGTTGATGGGTACAGGGTTGAACAAACATTAAGGGCGGCATTTACCGAGCAACCCGCCACTTGTTTTCCGGCAGCAGAGGCGACCCAGCAATGGGATTTCTGGTCCCGTCGTTTGTCAATCGGATTTTCCATTGACTGCACCCCTTGTCATCAGCAAACCCGAGGCGGGGATGCACCATCGATAGGACAGGACTATCCTGCCGGTGTGAACAGCCGGTAAGTCTGCCGGTAAATAAACGGTGAAATTCTCTGTTTGGGAGACTGAGGGCGCGATGCGGTGTCGACATTGATAAATGGGCTCTCAAACCCACTTAGCCGTGTGAGACCGCAGGACATAGATCACGACACATTGCAATATCTGATTAGATCGTGTGAGGAGCAACGGCCATTGGAAAGCCTGGGCGAGGCCTCTCCCTCCTCTACCAGTGCACGGGAGCTTGACAAGCTGGAGCTACTTATAAGCACTCTATCCACTCCCCACACTCTCTTTTTCCAGCCAAGAAGATGGTGTAAAAGAGAGTTGCCTTAAGATTCACAGAGTCAGGGCTTGATCGAATGTTGGATGCACTGGAGGAGAGGTGGGACACCCTCTTCCCCAGGGTGGTCAGGAGGCTCCTGCCCGCAATCGTCAACCGGGCCTGGGTGGAAGTGGCCGAGACAGTGGGTGCTGTCATCCTCACCAGGCAGACCAGCATGTAGTGCAGCAAAAGGATGAATGACCTCCTTAGGGCAGTTCGCGCAAGTTCCCTTGGTATCACTCCTGCCCCTCACTCCTCACATCTCACCCCCACTTCCATAGAGGCCAATCAAAACCCACCTGCCTGCACCCCCTCGCATCCCACCCTGCACCAAACCCCAACAAATGTCCTCTTTGGCCAGGTGTCTTAGACTCACATGTCACCGCTAAAGACCCCCCCCCGTGTAGCCCGCCGCCATGTCCTTTATCTGTCCCCTAGGTAAAGGCAGCCCATAACAGAAGAGAGCAGGAGAAGACCAGAGGGGACATCCCAGACCTCAGGCTCCAACCACCGGGGAACAGAGGGCGATGGAGTTAGCTAGGGAGGTGAAGGAGAGAGCTTTCTCCGAGGCAGTGGTCAGCATGCGACAACCAAGTGAGCTACCAATGTAGAGTGATGTCCCACTAGCAAGTGAGTCACCCTACTCCCCCAGACCACTCTTTCCCAAGATCTCACCATGTGTCTTGCCTTTTGTCTTACAGGATCAGTATCAGACCAAGGTGGCCTGCAAGGGGTAGCTTGCCCCCAGCCACATCCTTGGAGCACCAGTCCAGGGAAGCCACCGACAGCTCTTCACTGTTGTTTACCACCATAGCAGAGACTCATCTCGGTTGAGCATTTTAGTGAAGAGGTTCCTGGGTCACCTTCTGATGTGCACGTCACACATGCTGCGGGTGGAGGTAGGAACAGCTGAGGGAGCAAACAGTCAGAGGCCTGCCTGATCCCAGGAAATAGTTGTAGTCCGGAAGATATCGCACTTCTGGAAAGTATTATCCCATCACTGGTGGACACTGAGACACAGAGCCAGGGTCTACAGGAGGGAGTGTCAGCAACATTCCAGCGCCTGCAAATGCAGCTGGAGGAGCCCAACCACCTTCAGGTGCAGGAGATGGTGCCGACAATGCACGGTACCCAGGCCAACACTGAACGGGTGGCTTCCGCGATGGAAGCCTTGGGTCAAAAAGTCACAGCCATGCGTCACGACATGCAAGGCTTGGGCAATCTGTGTGGGCGATGTCTGAGGCTCAGGATAGGGGAGCCCAGTCACAGGCAAACATGTACCAGGGCCACATGGACATTGCTGCAGTGCTCCAGAACCTGACCCAGACACAAAGGGTCATGGTTGAGGGAATCGAGAGTATTGGCCGGGTGCTGACTGACCTGGGCCAGTCACGGAGAGACACTGTTTCAGACAAATGCGGGCCTCCAGGACTGGCAGCACCACGTTAGGGTGCTGCCTCCGGAGGTCACTCCGGTCTCACCTCAGTCCCATGGAGTAGCCCAGGGCCATCAAGCCCCCTGAGGAAGGAGGAAGCATAATGATGCATCCCGCAGGGGAGGTGTTGGAACACCTCAGCACCTCTGAATTCCCCCACCCCCACCTGACACTGGGGCATCTGATGGGCAGTTGGCTGAAGAGGATGGCACCTCGTCACCTGTGGCACGCGAATGTCGGTCAGTCCCGTCCAGGTCCAGGACTTCCAGACGACCGCCACCAAAGGTATCTCACGTCAGAGAGCGAGATACATGCAGGCCACCTCCATGTTTGATTGTGCTGCTTGGAATCACACCGAGAAGGAGCATTCGGCCACATAAGATAAAGGATGTTAGACACCACTTAAGTTGGCATGGGTGCAGCACATAGGTTAAAGGTAGGGGTTAGGGCACATTAATGTATATAGTCACCATTAAACATCTCTTCACCAACATTCCGACCTGCCTCATGATTTGTTATGTTGTAGGTGCAAAAGAAGCGGCTTCCTTGTAGTGCACTTGACAAAGGAAGGTTCAGACGTGGGGATAACTTCAACATGTTTATTAAACTATTTACACTTCTATTACTTGGGTTCGACACTACTGCTAATCCTACTATAGCTACCCAGACTGACTAACCAGCTGCTGCAATCCACGTGGTGGTGGATGTAATATAGAATCAACCCTGTGTCTGTACTCACTGACTGTCTCCACTGGAAAGAGGCAGATCATGTGTGTGGTGTCCTTTATATATGGGTTGGTGTAATGCCCCCCTGTGGTCGTGTCACCTCCTTGTGTATTGTGAATGTCCATTGGTCGTATCCTATCTAACTGATCTATTGGTTGAGTGTGTGTGTGTGATGTCACTGGTGCTCCCTCTAGTGTCTAGCTAGCCTACATGCATTTACATTGATGCACATCACCACACCTCACTCCTCTGTGTGAGGGATGACCTGGGTGTAGAGGGAGTGTCAGGTGGGGTGTGAGAGGTCGGTGGTGTGGGGTGTGGATGTTGGAGGATGGAACGGGAGAGGAACCCCAGAACAATTGAACATTCCATCTGGGGTCACTCTCAAATGTGGCAGGAATGGTGCCAGAGTGTGAGGATGCCTTGTAGGACATCTCACCCAATGAGTGACCCTTGACATCGCACCATCTCCATAACCCCCCCCCCCTCCACCCCCACCCCAAAGGATATGTGGGCCGGTGAGATCGAATGGCCAGCACACACACAGGGATCACCCAGGCGGACAGTGGAATGTGATACTGAAGGCAGGAGTCAGACTTTGTCGAATGAACAGAAGACCAGAGCTCATCTCACAGCAAGTTGGCATCATCTTCCATCCTGTGGGCAAGACCCGCTAATATTGCTTGTCCAGGGCCAACACCCTGGAGTGATACTGGCAGGAGCCTCAAAGGGAGCAAGGGAGCTGAATGGTGGGATGGAGTGAAGGGATGAGGGACAGGGGAGGATGTGAGCGGCTATGGGGAAGAGGGCACCACTTGGAAGGGGGTGCGGGCTCTTCTGGAATAGGCTCCTCTTGTGCAGTGTCGTCCCTGAGCATGCTCTGTGCCTCCAACCACCATAATGGCAGATGTGGCCGGTTAGATAGCGAGCATTGCTGGCTGTACTCCAAAATTCATTCTCTGCAGGGGGAGGAATATGTTAGCAAGATGAGTATTCGCTTGCCCATCCAAATCTAACAAGCTACATGGTGACCCTGAGTTGCACTTCAGCTCCACCCTCTACATGTTGCCCCCAAACCCGCCCCCCACCGTTTAGCAGTTCCCCCTGATATGTTGCCTTCCACACTGCACCCCTGTCCTCATCAGTGAGTGGCACCAGGGAGCCTCTATCCTCACCACCTATCCCTGTCAAAAGGAGTACCGGTGGCTTCTGCAACCCGTGTCAGCAATAGGATCTGGGCGCAGACTTCAATTTTGGCTGGACACCTGATTCTCCGCCCGATCACAGTTCCCGTTTGAGGCGTCACGAGGCAGAGAATTTAGCCCTACGTAAAAGCTAAGACTCCGGCATCAAAATAAAGGTGCAATATATGGATTCAAAAGCAGGTATTCCAGTTGAATGTTGAACAATAAACTATGGAAACACATTAGAAATACAAAATAGTAATTCAAACAGGTAGCAGTATGATATTAATCTGTAATCAGATAATTATATAACTATATTTAATATTTATCAGTTTTCTTTTAAGAATTTTTATTCAGCAAATTTTCAACAATACCAAACAACCCCACAAAAAAAATCCCAACCCCCTACCCCACCCCCCTCCACTTCAACAGTCAACGGTAACCAACTCCTGAAATGCATGATGAACATATCCCAACAATTGTTGAACCCCTCACTCGCCCCCCCCCCCTCCTCACCGTGAACTTCACCTTCTCCAGTGTCAGAAACTCCAGCAGGTCCCCCCGCCACACCGAGGCACAGGATGGAGAAGCTGACTTCCTCCCCAACAAGACCCGCATATGAGCGATCAGAGAGGCAAAGGCTAAGACACCTGCCTCCACACCCGCCTGCAGCTCCGGCCAGTCCGACACCCCGAATATGGCTTCTAGGGCAACATGGTAGCATTGTGGATAGCACAATTGCTTCACAGCTCCAGGGTCCCAGGTTCGATTCCGGCTTGAGACACTGTCTGTGCGGAGTCTGCACGTTCTCCCCGTGTGCGCGTGAGTTTCCTCCGGGTGCTCTGGTTTCCTCCCACAGTCCAAAGATGTGCAGGATAGGTGGATTGGCCATGATAAATTGCCCTTAGTGTCCAAAATTGCCCTTAGTGTTGGGTGGGGTTACTGGGTTATGGGGATAAGGTGGAGGTGTTGACCTTGGGTAGGGTGTTCTTTCCAAGAGCCGGTGCAGACTCGATGGGCCGAATGGCCTCCTTCTGCACTGTAAATTCTATGAGGGAACCGGGCTCCACATCTACCTGTAAAACCCCCGAGATTGTGCTAAATACCGTTCTCTAAAACCTTTCCAGCTTCAGGCCCCTACCACATTGCTCAAAGACATCCTCCACATCCTTGAACAGCTGCCTCATCCTTGATTTTGTGAGGTGCACCTTGTAAATAACCTTTAGCTGTACCAGCCCCAACCTCGCACACAAAGGTGAGGCATTCACCCTCCGCAGCACCTCCCACCACAATCCCTCTTCTGGCGCCATTCCCAGCTCTTCCTCCCACTTCGCTTTAACCCCCTACATAGATACCCTGTGGGCTCAGGGGGGTTGGCAATCCAAATTGGGTACTTTGTTACCCACAAAGGAGGTCCCCCAGCAGCAAAGGCAACCCCGGTACAAATCACAACCCCTCATGCCCTCACCAACCTCCACCTGCAACCACCACCTGCACCCACACCCACCACCAATCCCTGACTGGTGCCTGCCCGATTGTCCCCAGTTATCCCAGACTCCACTCAGCTTAATGTGAGGGCAGCATCCATCACTGCAACCTCCCAGCTCGATGCAGTCCAGTACCGGCTACCGCCTCTGGTGGCAGTGCTGAGTCTGAAGGTAGGCTCTTGCCCTTTAAAAGGACGAATAGTTGAGGTGGGGCTGCACCTGGCTTTTCGGCCCATTATCAGGGCCCCCGCTGCCCTGACTAAATTGTGGTCTAAACAAGATGGTCTCTGGGTTCACCTACAGAATAACAATCACAGTACTTCATTGTAATTCACTGTGAAATGGTTTGATGGATCACAATATAAATGTGAGCAATATTAACATAGGGTGACCTGGAGGTACAGTGTGTGATATAAAAATTGGATTGTCTAAAAGCACAAGGTACGATAGCATTCAAGTTATTGGCTAAACATGCCTTGCTGAACACAAGAATAATGAGAATAAAATTGATTTTTGTCTGTGTTGAGGTTTTAATGCCGATTTTGCATTGCTCGAAACAAGGGGTGCTATTCAGCGGACTGAAGTTAAAGTCTGCAGAACGCGTGTTTAGCAGGGTGTTTCTCAGCGGCTTCGGTGCCGAGAGAGATCCCGCTACCCAATGGCATTTTGCCCTTTTTTTTTGGTCTCTGCGAGATTTTCTCCTCTGAGGCTGCACTTAGATGAATTTCCTGCTGGCGAACTGATCTTGTCTGCAGGAAAGGCTCCTTACAGATTGGGCCATCATTTTGATCGGCAGCCCCGATCTCCCCCCCCCCCCCCACCCCTTACAGCCCCCCCCCTGTTCTTTTGACCCCCTCCCTCACCCCCTGCCCCCAGGCCCAAGACCTGGCAATGTCAACCTGGCACCTGTATACCCTTTCAATGCCACCTAGGCAGTGCCAGAGTGAACTGCCAAGGTGCCAGGGAAATGCCAGGGTGCCGCCTTGCCCTGCCCTGACCACCCAGGGGTCTCCAATGGCCTGCGTGACCCCCCCCCCCCCCCCCCCCCCCCCCACCCAGGTGCCGTTATGGCTGGTCCACGTTTGTGTGAACCAGAATTAAATGGCAGCCTGGTGAGATCTCGCAGGAGTGGCCGGTGAGTCTAGGATGCCGGGTAAATCCAGCATCCGGGTATTTAAATATACCATAACGCTCATTTAAATATGCAGATCTTGATCTTGCCCAGTGACGACGAGACCAAGATCGCTCTGGCGCAATGAGTCAGGTGGCTTGTGATCGGCCCGGCGCGGAGCCCGATTTGGGGCCCACACACAATTTACCCATTGCGCCCGAATCAGCGCCAGGCCCAACAGGGTCGCTGAATCATGCCCAACATGTAAAGCATAAAATCCGAAGTTGCATGTACTTCACAACGTATGAGTTTCTAAGATGCAATGTGATGTCTGAGCTTCTAATTGATTAAGTGATCTGAGCCATTGCATTCAATCGCGGATTTATTTTCCACTATTTAAGATTGCTGATCGATTTAACATTGCTGAGAAAATGCAGCCTTCTGCAGATTCTATTGACCCAATGTAATTTTGATGGATGCATTGAACCAGAAATTCAAGGCAAGACTAGAATAAAAATGTGATAGGTGTGTGGTGTTTCCTGTACTCTGGAACCAACAAAATGCATGTAATAGTATTCTCACCAACTTCCTTTCCTCCTTTAACACACTCCCCTACTACAAAGCTTTTGGTCATATCCCCCAATATCTCATGTGATTTCTCGTCATTTTTATTTTGTTAGGCCCCTCTGAGAATCACCTTGGGACATTTTATTATGCTAAATGCAAGTTGTTGGTGAGGTTTTTCTTCAACCTTTCTGTTCTACCACTCTTTTCCTAGCTCAGCAGATAAATGGACATGCTGGCATAACATTGTTAGGGATTAAATCGGAGAAAAAGGTATTTTATGCAAAGAAGTCATATATTTCTTTCACGTTCTTTTTCTGTCGATAAAACCTGAGAACTAAAAAAAAACTTGCAGGTGTAGCTGGCAGGCAATATTTGTAGAATGGCTACGAATCTGTAAGGCTGGAACTGTCATCATATATAATGCTTTGGACAATTCTGATCTTTTTGATTACATCTATATGTTTATTCTTTTTGTACAAGTAAATAGAAATGGCAGTTTATCTTATGTCCTAAGATCATGGTGTGGAGTCTTTTTGAGTTCTTGCTATAATGAGTGAATGATACCGAATGGAAAAGTAAGGGTGAAAGTCGCAGAGGAGGTGATGTAATGGCTTTTTAGCCAAGCTTAAAAGCAAGACCATTGTAACATGAGGTTGGGAGATGAAGAAGGGAGACATCTGGAAGGTTGAGCTCAACCCACTGCAATGCGAGTATCTTCTGCAATAAAGCATCCTTTGTAATCCCTGTGCAGGCTGTGAGTATGCAATATTTAACTTTTAATAAATGGCAAGTGTTTGACTCTGTGTCCAAGAATTCATCCTTGGCAGATAGGCAATATATAGTATATAGTGTCACAAAATTTACATTCCTAACAGAACCAAGCCATACAGACTAGGAGAAGATAGAAGAAAACTTGGACAATAACTGTCAGGTAAATTCAATGCTCCTAGTGTTGATCCGTGTTTGAAGGCAGTGTGGGTCAGCGTTATCCAATTGACATTCCCTTTGAGTGTGGCTCAATGCTGGGAGGAAAAGAGTGCCACGTTTACCCTTGGATCAGTTATAACATTCTCGCCTCTGATTCAAGAGAATTTGAAATTCAAAATCATGGAATCGCAAAATTGCTAGAGGGCAGGAGATCATTCAGCCCATCGTGTTTGCATCGGGTAATCCCGCACATTCTTCCTTTCCAAATAACAATCTAATTCCCTGTTGAATCCTTCGATTGAATCTGCCTCCACCACATTTACCGTCAGTGCATTCCAGATTTTCACCAACCGCTGAATGTAAAAGATCTTTCTGATATTGATTTTGCTTCTTTTGCAGATTACCTTAAATCTGTGCCCTCTTGTTCTCGATCCCTTCACAAGTGGAAACACTTCCTTCCCATCAACTTTGTCCAGACCCTTCATGATTTTGAATACCTCTATGATATCTACTCTCAGCCTCCTCTTCTCCAAGAAAAGCAATCCTAACTTCTCCAGTCCATCCTCATAACTGAAGTTTCTCATCTCTAGAATAATTCTCAGGAAGCTTTCCTGAATTATCTCCAAGGCCTTCACATCCTTCCTAAAGCAGCACCCTGAACTGGACGCATTACTCGAGCTGGGCCTTAGACAAAGTTCAGTATAATCTCCTTGCTCTAAAACGCTATGCCCATATTAACAAAGCCTAGGATACTGTAAGCATTATTAACTGCTCTCTCAACCTGTCCATTTACTTTCAATGACTTATAAACATATACATTTAGGTCCCTCTATTCCTGCACGCCCTTTAGAATTGTACTCTTCATTTTATATGGTCTCTCAATGTTCTTCCTATCAAAATGAATCATCTCACATTTTTCCACATTGAACTCTATCTGCACCAGTCCACTTATTCCACCAATTTGTCTGTTCTTTAAAGTTCTACACTATCCTCCTCTTATGTTACAATGTTTCCAAGTTCCCTACTTTTGTATTCAACTCGCCTTGCCATAAATGGTAATGTTCTATTAGCTTTCCGAATTACTTGCTATACCTGTATACCAGCCTTTAGTGATTCATGCACCCAGATTTCTCTGCACCTCAGAGCTCTGCAATCTCTGACCACTTACCTCGTCCTTACCAATTGCAAACCCTTCCTGTGTCTGAATTACCTCCTGTTTAATAAGGGCCTGGGTAGCATATTTTTCCTTGGTAAAGACAGACACAAAGTATTCATTTAATACCTCAGCTATGTCTCCTGCTTCCATACGTAAATTCCCTTTTTGTTCCCTAAATGATCCCATCTCTTCCTTTTACCACTTTTGTTTGCTATTTATATGGCATTTTATGTTTACTGCCAATTTCTTTTCATACTCCCTCTTTGCTTCTTTTATTTGCTTTATCACCCCTCCCCTCTCCCCCCCCCCCCCCCACCCCCAACTCTGAATCTTATATATTCAGCTTGGTTCTTGTTGGGCTGGTTTAGCTCAGTCGGTTGGACCGCTGGTTTGTGATGCAGGGCAAGGCCAGCAGCGCAAATTCAATTCCTGTACCGGCTAACATTATTCATGAAGGCCCAGCCTCCTCGGCCATACCCCTCGCTTGAGTTGTTGTGACCCTCAGGTAAAATCATCACCAGTCAGCGTTCCCCCTCAAAGGGGGGAGAGCCTATGGTCATCTGGGACTATGGTGAGTTTACATTAACTTACTTTACTTTGTTGTGTATTGTACTTGCAGGATAAAAGAATGGAAATGCTGAAGCATCTGGGTTGAACACAATAATCAACAATAGATGGCTGTTAACAGTACAAAGGCTTGGTCTAGACTGACACTAACCTGATATTACAGACTATCACGTGACTCAACTCTTAAAGGGACCATACAACAGCACAACACTAACAACTCACATATATAAAATTCCTTGCCCTTTATTTCTAAGTTCCATCACAACAAATAACCCAGGTTCGATTCCGGCATTGGGTGACTATCTATGTGGAGTTTGTACGTTCTCCTTGTGTCTATGTGGGTTTCCTCCATGTGCTCCAGTTTCCTCCCATAGATGTGCAGGTTGGGTGGATTTGCCAGGATCAATGCACGTGGTGGTGGGGATAGGGCGGGGAGTGGGCCTAGATGGAGTGCTCTTTCCAAGGATCGGTGCAGACTCAATGTGCCAAATGGCCTCTTTCTGCATGGATGGATTCTATCTAGGGGTTGCTCAGTCAGTAGTGGCGGGTTCTACAACTCCAGTATCCACAAGTCTTATTAATTCAGATTCTACCTTTGGATGTATAGCGTAGGGTACTGCTCCAGCTTCGAGACACTTCGGTGGCTATATACCCGTTTCATGGACTCCAGTGTTCCCTCGATTACACTGCTGTATCCTTCTAGGTCTGTAAATCTGCATTTGATTCAACTAAGCTGTTAACTGCACTCCAGTTTAATTTGATCAAGAGTGGCCAAAGAGAAGTGGAACATTTCCTCCGACCACATGGAATGGCAGCTCTGCAGTTTGCCAACTTAACTCTACTTTAACTGTGATGCATCCTCTTACAGGCACTATTTCCTCAGTTTGGGTCCTCCAGATGACAGCTGCTGGCTTCAATGGTAGGTGATTCAACTTCTGTTCATAGATGATCTCAGGGATTATAGAGATGGCAGCTCCCGTAAACACCTCCGTTTTTACAGGTTGTTCATTTAGTTTTGGAACTACCCCGAGCCGACGTGATTCAAATTTCAATTTTCATCAGAATTATGTGCTGTATTTTCACTGTTGTTATTCTTATTTTCTTAGTTGAATTCGTTTTGTTTCTTCTTTCAGAAATGTTCCGTGTTTTTCTTTGAACATTCGTCTACGAAGAGATAGATTTACTCCGGCAGGCTCTTCCTGTGTGGCCATTTCTGCCACAATTTTTGCATTGGCGGTCCTTGCTGCCATGTTTCCTATAGAGCTTCAGAGTATCTTTGAAGCATTTTCTTTATCCTCCTCCGGAAATTGGGCCATTTGAGAGTTGAGAATACAGGACCCGGTGGATGAGACGCTTTTCAACCATCTGGGAACAGTGTCCAGTCCATCAAAGTTAATATCGTGGGAGTTTTGCCTGAATTCCTGTGGAGCTCACTTCAAGAAGAAAGTGCCATCATGTGTCGCTGGTACAGTCTGGGGTTTACTGCAGTACACAGTATAGGAGAATACTAACAACATCTGTTCTGTAGACTTGTACTTTTGTTGACTTATGGAGGTCTTTCTGCCATAGTTTGTCAGAGATTGAGCTGGCGCAGCTGATCCAGTGTTGGATCATCTCATCAATGGAATCCTTTTGAGAGAGTTGGCTGCCAAGTTATGGGAAGGGCTCAATTGGGCTCCCAAATTTCTCCAACACTTATGGGAGGTGAAATATTTGACTGACCAGGTATGGATTGAGGTTTGGTTTGGCAACATTCAAGGTCAGGCCAGGTTTCTTGTATGCAAAATTGAAGAGATGGAGGGCGGCTTGAAAATCTGAGGCAGAGTGGTCAATGACATTGCACTCATCTGCACACTTTAGATGGTGCATGTCAATGGTGGTCAGTTTTGTTTTGGCACAGAGGCAACTGAAGTTAAAGAGTTTTCTATCGAAACAGTATTTAATATTGCCAACAGGGGGAGGCTGGTCTTTGATGAAGCAAATAGCCAATGTCAGGTAGGTTGTAAATACTATGAAGGCTGTTGCACAGTCTTGCTCAACCATGGTTCAGATTCTCAAGGCACATTTCTCAAATCACCCACTCAAATCAGTTGCAGTCATATCATCAGGAAGCAATTGCAGGATTGTGATGAAGATTCCTGGACATCCAAATCTTTGGGAGCACAATCCGTGGAGTCTCACAATTCCTGAAAAATATGTTTTTGTCAGACCAATGAATGCAATGAAAAGCTCCTGGCATTGTTGTGAACATTTGTTTTGGATTTGGTTGGAAACAAAGACGATGACCTTCTCCCGGAAGGTCTAAAGTCACACTGTGTCACTGGGAGGATTTCTTCAGACAGTGGATTCAAGAGAATTTGTGCTTCCACAATATTACACAGGTGTCAACCTAGATGATGTGTTGAATGGTGAAATTCTCCGCCTTGCGCGCCGGAAACGTGAACCACAATCGAGTGGAGAATCAGGCGTCAGGCCAAAATCAAGGTCCGCATCTGGCGCCGATTCGGGAGCCCTGCTCCGGTCCCTCCCTGGGGGCAATAACAAATTTTCCACCCATGCTGGCGGGGGCATGCAAAACCGGCATTTGCAGGCATTTAAATGTATTTATCTCGTTTGATCTAGTATGCTCCTGGCCGCTACGATGTTCCGCCACCCACCCCCCTCAGGCAAACGTCACATGGGTGAAAGGGATTTACAAACAGGGACTGGGTGCCATGGCTGCTGAGGGGGAGAGAGAAAGTAAGCAAAGTTTGAAAAACTGTTCAAAATTGGAACATCAATTGGAAGGGCTTCCACTCCCCGAATGTGCAGTTGGTGTGTGACCACCAGCTACACATGATGCACGTCTGTGCCTGATACCAAGGCAACATGCACAGCGCATACATCCTGGCACACTGGTTGGTTCCCACCATCTTTGAGTTGCTCCCTCAGGTGAGGGGTTGACTCTTGGGCGACAAGGTTTACCTGCTAAGGTGTTTGCAATGATGCCTGTCCGGAGGCCCACAGACCAAAGCGGAGAACTGTTATAATGCCACTATGCAGCAACCAGGAGGGTCATTGAGCGGTGCATCGAAGTCCTCAAGATACGCTTCCGATGACTGGACGGCTCTGGTGGGGTATACAAATATAGCCCTAGGAGGGCCTCTAACATCATGCTTACTTGCTGCGCCTTGCACAACATCGCCAGCAGAGGGGTGGACATGCAGGAGGAGGAGGAAAAATAGCATTCCTCATCTGCCGAGGTGGATGGCCAGGAAGAACCAGGCATGGAGCCCGGGCAGGCATGGAAGGCTGCCCAAGTTGTGCTCCAGGGCCGCCGCACATGGAACGGAGGATGATGACGACTCGCTGTGAGATGAGCTCTCGTGCTCCTCATTCTTTGACAAAGTCATATTTCTGCCTTTAGGATCACCTTCCACTATCTGCCTGGGTGATCCCTGCAGGTGTTCTGGCCATTCCATCTCCCGGCCCATATATTCTTTGGGGTGGTGGGGAGGGGGAGTGGGGGGTTATGGAGATGGTGAGCAGTTTTGTGATGTCACCAGTTACGCTGTCCTACAAGGTGGCCTGACATTTTGGGCCCCGTTCCCCGCCACCTCTGAGGGTGATCCCCAGATGGAACGTTCAATTGTCCTGCGGGCCCTGACCCATTTCCATCCTCCTCAAACCCATACCACCAACCTCCTGCACCACCCCCCTCACCCGGTACACGTCTACACCCAGCCCAGCCATCCCTCACACCATTCAGACCAAGGTGTTTAATGGTGACCATATACATTAATGTGCCCTGGCCCCAACCTTTATGTTGCACCCATGCCAAATTAACTGGTGTCTAACTTTCTAATCATCCATGGCATGGCTCCTTCTAGGTATGTCCCCAGGCAGCACATCAGGCGTGGTAGCATTGTGGATAGCACAATTGCTTCACAGCTCCAGGGTCCCAGGTTCGATTCCGGCTTGGGTCACTGTCTGTGCGGAGTCTGCACATCCTCCCCGTGTGTGCGTGGGTTTCCTCCGGGTGCTCCGGTTTCCTCCCACACTCCAAAGATGTGCAGGTTAGGTGGATTTGCCATGATAAATTGCCCATAGTGTCCAAAATTGCCCTTAGTGTTGGGTGGGGTTACTGGGTTATGGGGATAGGGTGGACATGTTGACCTTGGGTAGGGTGCTCTCTCCAAGAGCCGGTGCAGACTCGATGGGCCGAATGGCCTCCTTCTGCACTGTAAATTCTATGATAACTACTAAGTATCTCGCCCTCTGACCCGAGATGCCTTTGGTGGCGATCCTATGGAGGGCCTGTACCTGGATGGGCCCAGCTGACTTTCGGGTGGTTAATGACTTCCCTCCGAGAGGAAAGTGGTTTATGACTTGCCACCGAAAAAAATTCTAAGTCCAACTGGTTAATGACTTCCCTCCGAAAGTGCCACTCTGTTCTGCCTGCTGCCCATCAAATGCACCAGTGTCAGGTTGGGGAGGGGGGGGATGGGAGATTTAGAAACACGGAGGTGTTCCAGCACTGTGTGCGAGGCACCAGCACCATCATCTCCTCCTCCCTTGTAGTCCTCAATGGCTCCCGGGCTACTCTATGGGACGGAGGTGAGGCTGGAGTGAGCACCGGAGGCTCCACCCTCGTCTGAACCAGGGTCACGATTCCCTCAACCATGGAGCACTGAGACTGGGCCACATCCCTCAATGAGCGAGTCAGGTCCTTCACTGCCTCGGTCATGTCCCTCTGCGACTGTAGAAGTGGCTGTCAATGCTGGCAGCATGACCAGGAGGACCGCCGTACAATGTTGGAAGAAGATCAACGGCCAACACCGCGCTGCAAGGGTAAGTTACCACCATCTCCTGGCATCAGTCCTGCCTGCCATTCCTCCAATTCCCAAGGCCCGCCATCCCCGCCCCCCCCCCCCCCCCCCCCCCCCCCCGCCACAAATCACAGGCTGACAACTCGCACCCTCCCCACATCTGATCTTCGTGCTTGCTCTTCAGAACCCACATGCACCAATCTGCACAGACCTTTCATGTCCAGGTGCAGTTTCCACACATGCCACCTGCTGTAGACCTCCCTGACTCATCAAACGTGTGGCTCACAGTGCCCTCTCTTTGTTCACGCAGCAGAAGATAGCCCATAATAAGCAGGAAAGGACCAAGACAGGGGGTGGAGTACCAGAGATTCATGTCCTGACCCCCTATAAGGAACGGGCCCTGGAAATTGCGGGGTTGACCGAGGGGAGACGTCACTGACAGCGAGGTTGGTCTGCACCACAGAGGTGAGGATCCATTGCCCCTTCACCCAGATGACCTGTCTCAAGTGAGTTGTTCATGTCAGACAAAATGATCCTTCCCTCTCACTGATCACATGACCATTGTCTCGCAGGGTCTCCATCTGATGGGGCCAGGCCATCCAAGGTCATTCTCCCCTGCCACCCAAGAGACCATCTCAGAAGAGAGCTCTGAAGAGACCACCATCAATGCGCCACAGCTATCATCCCCACCTTTCACCAACGCAGAGACACACACCTCGGTTGGCGACATTACTTACTGGCCAGGCTTCTGGGGCACAATCTGGTGAGCACTACACAGTTGCTAAGGCACATCAGGTGAAGGCTGAAACATCCAAGGGAGTCAGCAGTCGGAGGTCTGCTGGATCCCACAACTCAGCTGGGTCCCGGTCAGATGCCGAGCCTCTGGATAAATTTATCCAAGAGCTGATGCAGATAATAGGACGCAGCTGTGACATTCCAGTGAGTGCATTGCTGACTGGAGGAGTCTCAAAGGCTTTGGGCTCAGGATGATGCCGACCATGCACAGCATTGAGGCCAACACTGCTATGGTGGTGACCGCAGTGGAAAGCCTGGAGCACGACATCAGCTTCTTGAGTGGTGGTGCCCAAGGCACTCAGTCTGTGACGACCATGGCTGAGGGCCTCAACGTCATGTCCCAGTCACTGAGGGACATGTTCCAGGCGCAGGTGGACATCACCGAGGCACTGCAGAGCATGGCCCAGCCACTCAGGAGCATCACTGAGGGTGTCAACACCATGGTGCAAACAATGGGAGCCGCCAGGACTAGCAGAGCCAGGTGACGCAGAGGTCTCTGGAGCTCACTCCAACTGCCTCTCCATCCCTGGAGATGCCCAGGGCCCTTCGGGCACTGTCAAGGAGGAGGAAGTGCTGGAGGCCAACCCGGGGCCTACCAAGGAGACAATGGCGGTGTCCAGTTCTTCTGAATGCCCTCTCCTGATACCGGTGCATCTCAAGGGCAGTGGCAGAACATGGTGGCACGGCAATGCCAGTGACAACATTAAGTCTTCCGGGGCCCCACAGCTACAGGCCCTCCAATGGATTTCCGCCAAGGGCATCAAAGGCCACGTCAAAGGCAGAAAGTCGTAGGGTGCCTTCATCTCCAGTGTGCATCCTGGGGACACATCTAGACGTAGCAGTAGATCACATAAGATCAAGAAGAGATAGGTTAACTATGTGGACACTGTGGAGTGGGGGGAGGACACTATCTGTGGCTACAGGGAATGAAGATGTCCAATGTTCCCAATTAAAACATGTTACACCTGATACATGTGAATCCTCTGCCTGCTCCCCCACCCCTTGTTAGCCTCCATTCCCCCCTGTCGTCCAAGATAAAATGCCCCCCCATGCAAACTTTCAGTGGGAGAGTGTGAGCACTCTGTCAGCAGAATGACAGGAGTCAAACTTTCACATAAACTGAGGAGAACCAGGACTTACCTCACAGTGGGTTATCATCACTCTCCTGCCTTGTATATTGACCCACTGAGAGTGTCGACACTGGCCCATCACACTGGAGTGATGTTACACCGACCCTGGAAGGGTGGAACAGGGAAGTCGGGGGTGAGGATGGGTAGGGGGGTTTGTGGAGGGGGGAAGGAGGGAAATGTGTGGGAAATAGGGGAACGGGGCAGAGAGGGAGAGCCAACGGATAAAGCCTCGTCCTTTGGGAATCGGGTGAGGATGAATGCCTCCCTGGTTGTTCCATCCTCTGGCTCCTAATGCGAGTCCTCCCGAGGCCCGTCCTCCATCCCCTCCTCAGAAGAGGAGGAGGCCACATGTCCCTCGTCCTCCCCCCCCCAGCATGTCGCACCACTGCTGTGCCAGGTTGTGGAGGGCACAGCAGACCACCCCAAAGTGGGAGACCTTCTAGGAGGTGTACATACATGTGCATGGACCAGAGGTGGTGGTCGCACATGAGTTGTATGTTCAGAGAGTGGAACTCCTTCCTGTTAATGCAGGGCATTCGCTGTTGCCCCAGTGCACACAAGGCGACATGTGTGCCATCTATTGTCTCCTGGACCTGGGGTATCCCGGCGATGGAGGAGAGTCCTGCAGCCGGGCATCTTGGTAGGCCTGGTCCAGCTCAAAGTTGATAAAGTCTGATGCCCAGACATAAAGGGCATCCGTGACCTCATGGTCCCCAGGCAGCTGCATTTGGCAGCAGTAGATTCCTCAACAGTGGAAAATCACACGATGCAGAGCACATCAGAAGAGAAAAAGCATCCCTCCCTTTCTCCAGCACTGGCAACAGGTCATCTAACATCCTCCCTTTCCTTTCTCCAGGCCACAGAAGAAAAAGAGGAGCAGCAAACAAACACGGCCTTCAGACATTTGCAGATACCAGCAGGAGCAATCAGCAAACACAACCTGCAGGACCACTGGAGTAATAACACAACCTGCAGCACCACTGGAGTAATAACACAACCTGCAGCACCACTGGAGTAATAACACAACCTGCAGCACCACTGGAGTAATAACACAACCTGCAGCACCACTGGAGTAATATCACAACCTGCAGCACCACTGGAGTAATAACACAACCTGCAGCACCACTGGAGTAATAACACAACCTGCAGCACCACTGCAGTAATATCACAACCTGCAGCACCACTGGAGTAATAACACAACCTGCAGCACCACTGGAGTAATAACACAACCTGCAGCACCACTGGAGTAATATCACAACCTGCAGCACCACTGGAGTAATAACACAGCCTGCAGCACCACTGGAGTAATAACACAACCTGCAGCACCACTGGAGTAATAACACAGCCTGCAGCACCACTGGAGTAATAACACAACCTGCAGCACCACTGGAGTAATAACACAGCCTGCAGCACCACTGGAGTAATAACACAGCCTGCAGCACCACTGGAGTAATAACACAGCCTGCAGCACCAGTGGAGTAATAACACAGCCTGCAGCACCACTGGAGTAATAACACAGCCTGCAGCACCACTGGAGTAATATCACAGCCTGCAGCACCACTGGAGTAATAACACAACCTGCAGCACCACTGGAGTAATAACACAGCCTGCAGCACCACTGGAGTAATAACACAACCTGCAGCACCACTGGAGTAATAACACAGCCTGCAGCACCACTGGAGTAATAACACAGCCTGCAGCACCACTGGAGTAATAACACAGCCTGCAGCACCAGTGGAGTAATAACACAGCCTGCAGCACCACTGGAGTAATAACACAGCCTGCAGCACCACTGGAGTAATATCACAGCCTGCAGCACCACTGGAGTAATAACACAACCTGCAGCACCACTGGAGTAATAACACAACCTGCAGCACCACTGGAGTAATAACACAACCTGCAGCACCACTGGAGTAATATCACAACCTGCAGCACCACTGGAGTAATAACACAGCCTGCAGCACCACTGGAGTAATATTTTATTGGCAAAAACAGTCAACAGTAACAAAAATTTGAAAATCAACTACGAAACATTCCAAATATCACACTAACAATTAATGAACAAGGAAATGTCACCTTTCCATACTGGTACCAATACAATGCTATGTCAGCTCATTTTCACACAAAAAAAACCACGCACTGTATCACCCCTCACAGGTTCCTCAACAGAGACGGAGGATAAACCGGAGAGTATTTTATCATGTCCAGAACTTTGTCGTAGAAATGAACAGGTTATCAATGCACCACTGGTTACTTGTTCCACATGTCGGAGTGCCATTCTCTGCCATGAACCGCAGCTGTGCAGGCCCTCCCACACGACCCAATCTCATCGGAACCAAATCCTGGCATCCACATATTCCACTAGTACTCAAGGTGCAGTTGAACATCCTTGACTTCCCACGGTGACGTGTTAGGTGCAGCATTCACCACACCAGCAACAAAACCATTTGCAATCTGCCAAAGCATTTCTTCAACATCTCCATCAGGTTGCTCAATTGGATCAATGTCAAGCACCAGGTGAAGTGCACTCACAAATAACAAGGCCAATTCCCGATTAGAAATAGCCTTCAGCTGTGAAGCTAGAATAGGCTCGCAGTCAGAGGGAGTTAAAGTGACCATCAGCATATAACTAAGAGCAAAGCTCTGCCCTGGGAGAGTTTGGTGGACAGAGAGGCAGCAGCTGTAGGGGTCGTGGGGATCCACACTATTTAAGGATGGCTTGAAGGCCTCACAGTTGAAAAGCCCCTCACCCCTATGACCCCTCGGCCTGGGGTGACACCCAACCTGGAACACTTCAACTCCCCGACCAAACCCGACCCCCCCTCCCACATCCCCTCTTCCCACCCCCGCCCTCGCTGAGCACTGGAGCTGCATGCCAGAAAATGGAAATGGATACTCACCCCCTCAGCAACCATTTTGCCAGCCTCATGTTTTTAAAAAGGAGTACTAAACGACGCCCACGTGGTTCCTTGCTGGGGAGGCGGTTAATTCCCAGGAGGTCGTCGTATTCGACTTCGATTTTGTTAATGAGATGGAAATTATTGCAAATGAGAGCTAATGATATGATCACCATATCTGGGTGGGATCCGGAACTGGCCATCAGGAGCGGGCCGGTTAGAAAGCAAATTGATTCACGCCTTTGGCTTTCCCTGTTTTTTAATTGGCGTGCCCAGATCTGCACCGGGCGCACTGTGGTGGTATTCACCGCGAGCAGCGCTACCTAAAAATGATCTTGACCCCAAAGAAAGTAACAGCATAATTCCAAGTGAAGAAATAACAGGAAAAACAGATGAAAGAGACTGGTTGATAAAAAGGAGTAAGAGTTAAAAGAACAGAATCACATTTCAAGCTACAAATACGGGACTCAACTCCGGAAGGCAGTTTGCCACTGCAAGGAATTCCTTTGAAAGAGGAAGAACAATATCAGCCACATAGCTCGAAGGGGTTTGGAAACTGTTGTGAAATTCCAAACGACTGTAGCTGTCTTCCAATGACTCAGTAGAAATGTAAAGAGCCCTTTGCAGTGAAAACAGTCAGGAAGGTTTTCCACACTGACATCAGGCAGAGGGGCTAGGAGGGGCAGAGATTTCCATTGGATGATTTGGGTTGTAACATTTACATTACAATACATTCACCAGACATTGTGGCAGGAGATTGTTGGACTGGTTTATCAGACCAAAGGTGAAATCAGATTTTTATTTTTATTTCCATCTGGCATGCCAGTAGAATTCCAGTCTGCTGCAGAATTGAAATAATCTTATTTTCTCATAAGAATACTAGCCACTCTCATGGCTTCTTAAACTAAAAGACAGCTGGATTCTCCGTGGCGGGTTCCTCCATTTCGCCAGCAGCGCACGCACACCCGTGGATTTCCCGATGGCATGGGGGTGCCCACAATGGGAAACCCCATTGGCCGGCTGCCGGGACGGAGGATTCCGCTGCGGTCGAGGGCGCGCCGCACCAGGAAATGGGTGCGGCAGGACGGGGAATCCCGCCCAGTATTTACCTAGCCTTTCATGACTCAGAAAGTCACAAAGTGCCGTACATCCAATGAATTATTTCTGAGATGTAGTCCCTATTGTACTGTAAGTACCTCCGCAGTCAATTTGTGCCGGGGAAGACCCCACAAATAGCAATGCAATGATAAGCAGATAATCTCTTTTAGACTTGTTGTGTCAAGGACAAACATTGGCCAGAAAACCAAGTTCAACACCTGGGATCTTCGTCAAAATAGGGTCATATTTTACATCTACCTGAGATGGTTTAACATCTCATTCAAAAGATACAACCTTTGACAAGTCAGCTTAGATTATGTGCTCAATGTTCCTGGAGTGGGACGTGTGCACAGAAGTTTTTGGTTTAGAAGGGAGAGTGTTATCACTGAGGTAAGACTGAAACTACAGATCCTCTTGTCTCTCACAGACTTCCATTCTTTGATGCTCAAACTCTATATAAAAGAATTGGACAATTTGTTACATGCAAGGGAGTATTAAAATGCATGCTGATGGGTTAAAATCAAAGCTAACAGAAGAGGTTCAATCAATCATAGAATCCCTACAATGCAGGATCCCATTCAGCCCATTGAGGCTGTATCGACCCTCTGGAAGCACTCTACCTAGACAATCCCCCACCCCATCCCTATAACCCTGCGCATTGATCATGGCCAATCCACCTATTTTGCACATCTTTGGATGTGGGGGGAAACTGGAGGAAACGGAGGAAACCTACGCAGATATGGGGAGAATGTGCAAACTCCACACAGTCACCCAAGGCTGGAATTGAACGTGGGTCCCTGGTGCTGTGAGGCAGCTGTGCTAACCAATCTGCGACCATACTGTTTTCTGCACCCCCCCCCCCCCGCCCCAGCATATATTTATAAAATTACTCCCTGCAGTTTCTGATGCCGTCTCCCAATCTAACTCATTCTTCTCATGGCCCTCAAAAGCTATGGATCAACACATTTTCCTTAGTTTTCCCTTCCTGCTATAATCTGTAGATTTTTAAACCAAGCTTTGTGTCAACTAGCCACTACCACTTGACCTTCTCAACCTTGGCATGTACAATGGACTATGACCCTTCATCCAGTCTCCTCAATATCAAACATCATCCTGAATGCTGGATGAGCATCTCGCTCTGGAACCTTTCTCAATCTTGCTCTGAAATCATTTCCAAGAATGGGGGTGGTGTGAAAGGTCTAATGTTAACTACTGATGTGTGAATGTAAGAAAACAATATTTAAAAGCAAACAAGAGCAAACTCAGAACATGCGTTGGACAAAAAATAGCTGGAGGTCAGGAATTGGAAGGGAGGGAGGAGCTCAAGAAAATTACACTCACCAGGGAAGTGACACTTAGCAAATTATTGGAACGGAAAGTTGACAAGTTCCCAGGTCCTGATGGGTTTCATCCAAGGGTCTTTAAAGAAGCGGCAAGTGTGACAGTTGATGTCATAGAGTCATAGAATTTACAGTGCAGAAGGAGGCTATTCGGCCCATTGAGTCTGCACCAGCTCTTGGAAAGAGCACCCTACCCAAATTCTATCACCTCCATTCTATCCCCACACCTTCACCCTATTCCCGTAACCCAAGCGAACCTTTTGTGGGCACTAAGGGCAATTTATCATGGCCATTCCACCTAACCTGCATTTCTTTGGACTGCGGGAGGAGACTGGAGCTCTTGGAGGAAACCCACGCAGACACGGAGAGAACGTGCAGACTCCGCACAGACAGTGACCTGTAGCCATCTAAGATGGCCACCTGCAAAGGACCATAGGAATTATGGCCAACCCAGGACTCAGACAGATACAGAGCTTCTGTGTATTTGAAACACAGGTAGCTAGACCTGATCGAAACCCCCGCTCATTTGCATTTTAATGGTCCGTTCCCCAGAGCAATAGGTCTCCAATCAAGAAACCGGTACAGCCACAGACTGATCGGCGCCACTCCCTTTACTCAGAGAGCCCAACTGCCAAGGTCAATGACCGCTAAGGACCCGCCCAGCCACCAAGCCACCCACCCCTTTATTGGCCGAAATCGAAGGCAGTGATCAGAGCCCTGTCGAACTATTGGGTCCAAGATCAAGGACCGCCCCAAAGAGCGCGAAATCCCAGAGGGATTAAAGGGGCCGCAGCCATGTGTTCTGTCTCTTTTGGGATTGGCCTGTGCCCACACCAATCGCAGCATAACAACCAGCCAGCCAAGTTCAAGACCAATGATCGCTACCTGATGGATGAACCCAGCAGGGACAGAGCCACGTCTTCGAACCAGCCACGTGAAATCAAGATAAAGGCCTTATACATTTGCACAGTGCCAGTCGCCCTGAAGTTAAGTATAGGTTATTGTAGCTGATAGGTGTAGTTTAACTTGTAGTAGATATTGTGTTTGCATGTCGAAGTAACCCTTGTGTATGTAAATAAACCATCTTTTGAACTAACTAACTGGTTGTGTGGTCATTTGACCGATATAAGGGAAGGCTTGTGGTTCAGTAAGAGAAATAGAAATACCCACAGTATTGGTGACGCTGTTGGGACATAACATCATATCATAAAGAGCAACATTTATTGGCGAACTCTGACGGGACTCGATTAGAAGTGACTCACTCCGAGAGAACCCTTAAACTTTAAATCCAATTGCGTGAAAGAAAAAGAACCACAAGTGCAAGCCCCATATCGACCAAATAACCGAATTTCGTAAGTGTGTCCTAACCTGCACGCGGACCTAACAGGGAAAGTAAGGTAAACTCGCTAGCATTGTGTAAAACTGTCAAGAGAATTGTGAACCGGAAAATAGCTTAGGCCATACCCGCTGTCGAATCGCCGCCTTATTCCCCCTGTCCCAAATTAAAGGTAGGGAAAGAGAAGTTAAAAGTAGAGCAAGAGATATTAGAGGTCGAGCAAAAAAGTTATTAGAAGCAATGGCCACAAAAGCGATGGAACATTTAATGAACCCACAGGAAGCCGAGGTCGCAGCGACCAACAGAGCCGAGCAATGCCCCATATGGGAGGAAGAGTTGAGGAAGTATTTAAAGGGGAAAGGATGGGGCCTTTGGTCCAATTTTGTGCTAATGACGAGTCAGGTCCAGGAAGCATAGGACAAACTTGGTGAGACAACCTAACTGAGGTCCATAAGAAAAACGTACCAAAGGTCTGAAAGCCGATGGCAATAGTGTCCTGTTTGGCACAGTTGCGAGGCACAGACGAGGTCGTGAAGACGCTCCGTAGGCAGTTAATTGAGAAGGAAGAAACGAACGAGGGAAACAGTAACGAAAGCGAGAAGATAATCGAGCAACTCCGGAAATAGTGGGCAGCTAAAGATAAGGAGATGGCTGATGTGAAACGTGCACACCAATCTTGTTTAGTTCACCTTAGCAGCTTTCAGACCCAGTAAAGCCTACCAAGATACACAGTGCGCAGTCCTGGTACGAGAAGAGACAGAACAGCAGGTAGCACAGTTAAGGAGTAAATGCGCGGATTTAAAAGCAGCTTTGCGAGTGCTCCACAGCTCCACGAAAGAACAGAGACAGAGTACAGTCGACCATGCGAAATGTCGGCAAAGGATAGAGAAATTACAGTCACTGTTTTCAGTGCAGAATGGAATTAGGTATACTTTTGGCCAGAATTTAGAGGAGGTTGCCCCCGATTGGCAGGAATTAAATGAAAGCGGCCAAATATATGTAGAGGATACAGAGAATCAGAATCGAGTTCCCCACACCCCGAAAAGAAAAGCACCCGCACTATCGACTGCACAGGCAGCACACACCCCCATTCACAATTCGACTCCCATGAATCCGGTCACCACACAGCGCAGGTCATCGGATCAGGATGAGCCTGAGATCGTTTACACAACCCCATTATCCATACCCCAATTAAGAGACACCTGCACGAAAATTAGTCCATTCCAGCCCACCGCAGACCCGCACAGCTTATTTGAGGAGGTACGCCAACAAAAAGTTATGTACGGCCTAGACGAGAGGGAGGAAGTAAAGCTAATAGTTATGAGCATTAGCCAGTCCATAAGATCAGCTTTGTCCGTGTGGTGTTGGGTGCTCTGAGGTACAGACGAACCAACACAGTTGCGATTGGTACAACGCAGTTTTATTCCAACTAGTTATTTACACATTTGTCTTCGTACTCAGCACGTGGTGACTGTGTGAGTGTCTTGTTAATGAGGTCCTGGCCTTGTCCTGTCTCCAGATGGACTGGCCACCAGGTGTCGTGTTTCTTGTCTTATACTGTGTCTGCTCTTGTCTGTGATTGGCTGTCGTGTTATGTATGCTAATTGGTCTGTTGGTCTGTCTATCATGATGTGTGTGTTGTGATGTGTGTTTGAATATCATGACATCCCCCCTTTTTTACAAGATCATGTGCCTACGTGGTTATAAATATGAATGTGTCCTGAGTGCAGCTAAAGGTGTGTGTGCGTGATATTTACAGCATGTACATGTGGCGTAACTATATACATCGGGCGATGTCAGGTGTGGCATGCTAACGAGGTTGTACCATAACAAAAGAAGAAGAACGTTGAAATGTGGTCCGATCAAACGAGACCTGGAACGATAAAACAGTGAGATGTTACAATACAGTAGTTGCTAAAACTTGACGTGTGAACAGTCTCATAAGTCCAGTCTAGTAGGTGGGCGACGAATTCGGGTTGACCGCCTCAAGGGTGGGTCAAGAACCACCGGCTGAGGTGCGAGCCTGGCCACGGGCGGCGACAGAAGGGGCATGGTATATGGCAGCTCCACGAAGTCACTATCAGGAACCAGTGGAGGACACAGCGTCTATGTATGGTTCCGTTGCGAGCGTGGAAGTAGGCGAAGGGCTCGCCGATTGCGCCTACGCACGGATCCATCCGGCATGCGTACCAGGAACGAGCGGGGAGCCACACGTCGGAGAACTTCGGAAGGTGCTGACCAGCTACCGTCTGGTAGATGTATGTGGACGTTGTCTCCAGGGGCCAGGGAGGGAAGATACGTTGCCCGTGTGTCGTACGATCTCTTCTGGCGATCGCACTGCAGTTACATCCTATGCAGTACCGGAGCATGGTCTATTGTTGGTGCCAGGATGGAAGGCACAGTGGTTCTGAGGGCGCGACCCATCAGCAGCTGTGCTGGCGAGAGACCCGTGGCTAGTGGGGCCGAGCGATAGGCCAGCAGGGCGAGGTGAAAGTCCGATCCGGCAGCAGCAGCCTTGCAGAGGAGCCGCTTGGCAATGTGAACGCCCTTCTCCGCCTTTCCTTTGGACTGGGGATGCAGAGGGCTGGACGTCACGTGTGTGAAGCCATACGAGGCTGCAAAGGACGACCATTCATGGCTGGCAAAACAGGGCCCATTGTCCGACATGACAGTCATCGGAATGCCGTGGCGAGCAAAGGTGTCTTTGCAGGCCCTGATGACAGCAGACGACGTCAGATCGTGTAGGCGTATGACTTCTGGGTAATTGGAGAAGTAGTCCATGATGATAACATAGTCCATGCCAAGCGGGTGAAATAGGTCGACACCCACCTTCGCCCAGGGGGATGTCACCAGCTCATGGGGCAGAAGCGTCTCAGGAGGTTGCGCCGGCTGAAACCTTTGGCAGGTTGTACAGTTGAGCACCATGTTGGCAATATCGTCACTGATGCCCGGCCAGTATACCGCCTCTCGGGCCCTCCGTCTGCACATCTCGACCCCCAAGTGGCCTTCGTGTATTTGATCGAGAACCAGCTGGCGCATACTGTGCGGAATGACAATCCTGTCCAGCTTCAGAAGGATCCCATCAATGATGGCTAGGTCGTCTTGTACATTATAGAACTGCGGGCACTGCCCTTTGAGCCATCCTCCAGTCATGTGGCGCATCACTCGCTGTAAAAGGGGGTCGGCCGCTGTCACTCGGCGTATGCGGGCCAGACTGGAGTCGTCAGCCGGCAGATTTGCCACTGCCAAGGCCACCTGTGCCTCGACCTGACATACGAACCCCTCTGCATCTGGCGGCGTACTCACTGCTCTGGATAGGGCATCCGCCACGATGAGGTCCTTCCCTGGAGTGTAGACCAGTTGGAAGTCGTACCTCCTGAGTTTAAGTAGGATGCGCTGGAGGCGAGGGGTCATCTCGTTCAGGTCCTTGTTTATTATGCTGACCAGGGGGCGGTGGTCAGTTTCGACCGTGAACCGTGGAAGACCATAGACATAATCGTGGAACTTGTCTAAACCGGTTAGCAAGCCCAGGCATTCTTTTTCGATTTGCGCGTAGCGCTGCTCTGTGGGAGTCATAGCCCGCGGTGCATAGGCAACCGGGGCCCATGACGACGTGTCATCCCCCTGCAGGAGCACTGCTCCAATGCCGGATTGGCTGGCATCAGTTGAGATTTTGGTGGGACGAGACGTGTCGAAGAACGCCAACATTGGTGCCGTGGTGAGTTTGCGTTTGAGCTCCTCCCATTCCAGCTGGTGCGTGTGTTGCCACTGGAACTCTGTAGATTTTTTGACAAGGTGGCGCAGAGTCGTTGTGTGGGAGGCAAGGTTGGGAATGAATTTCCCTAGGAAGTTGACCATGCCAAGGAATCGTAGGGCAGCCTTCTTGTCAGCCGGCCGCGGCATGGCTGTGATGGCGCTCACCTTGTCTGCATCCGGACGGACCCCTGACCGGGAGATGTGGTCCCCCAGGAACTTCAATTTGGTCTGGCCAAAGGCGCACTTGGCTCGGTTGAGGCGCAGGCCGTTTTCCCGTATGCGGGCAAAAACGCGTTGGAGACGATGTATGTGCTCCTGCGGTGTGGTGGACCAGATGATGACATCATCCACATATACGCGCACCCCTTCGATGCCTTCCATCATCTGCTCCATGATTCTGTGGAAGACCTCGGATGCCAAGATGATGCCAAATGGCATCCGGTTGTAGCAGAATCTGCCGAAAGGGGTGTTGAAGGTACATAGCTTTTGGCTGGACGGGTCCAGTTGGATCTGCCAAAATCCTTTAGAAGAATCCAGTTTCGTGAATATCTTCGCTTGGGCCATTTCACTGGTGATCGCCTCCCGTTTGGGTATGGGATAATGTTCCCGCATAATGTTATTATTGAGGTCTTTGGGGTCTATACAGATGCCGAGCTCACCAGAGGGCTTCTTGACACACACCATGGAGCTGACCCATGGCGTGGGCTCCGTGACCCTGGATAGGACCCCTTGGTCCTGGAGAGCCTGCAGCTGCAGCTTGAGGCGGTCTTTAAGTGGCGCAGGAACCCTGCGAGGTGCGTGAACGACCGGGATGGCGTCCGGTTTGAGGCAAATTCGGTATGTGTATGGCAGTGTTCCCATGCCTTCGAGTGCCTCCTGGTTGTGTGCGAGGAGCGATTGGAGCTGTGCGTTGAACTCAGCATCCGGGAAGTCAGACGTGCCGTCTGGAGAGAGAGAAAGAATTTGTTGCACAAGGTGGAGAGCCTTACATGCCTGTGCGCCCAGCAGGGAGTCCTTCGATGAGCCAACTATCTCGAACGAGAGTTTGGCCGTGTGTGTTTTGTGTGTCACCTGGAGCTGGCAGGATCCTATGGCCGGGATAACGTTCCTGTTGTAGTAGACCATCTTGCACCGGGATGGCTGGATTGGTGGTCTGACCTTCATGGCATAGAATGCTGACCATGCTATGAGGTTGGCGGATGCGCCAGTGTCCAGGCGGAAAGTGATCGGCGATCGGTTGACCGTCAGGGTGGCACTCCATTCATCGGCCGGTTTGATGGTGTTGACCCGGTTCACATCAATGACCGCAACGCGGAAGGCGTCTTGGTCATCTGTGTCGTCGGTTTGGATGTCCTGATGTGGAGGCTGGATGGTCCACACGTGTCTGCGAGGTTGTCGGAGATGTGGAAGATCCACAGGTTGAGCCACTCGACAGTAGGCAGCGTAGTGGCCCACCTTGCCACAGCGTAGGCATTGTCGGGTTTTTGCAGGACATTGCCCTTTTAAATGTGCAGCTCCACAGTTGCCGCACGTCATGACGTCATGGCGTTCGTTACGCCACTGCGCATGCGCAGTTCGGTCTTGCGTCGGGCGCGCCTGCGCAGTGCGTCCCTCAATGTTGCCGTTGGTTTTGGCGCGCACAAACGCGGGAGGCCTCAAAAAGCGTGCGAAACGGCCGCCCTCGTCCGGGCCGCGGGCCGGGAGAAACTCGATTGCCTGGATGCGTTCGGCCTCGTGGGCGGCCTGGCTTGCCGATTCGATCACTTGGGACCCCATCCGTGCCGATTCGGTCGCCTGAAATTGGGCATAGCGGCTGGTCGCATTTTAATGCAGGACACAGGCTTCCACTGCAGATGCTAAGGTCAGGCCTTTAATTTTTAGAAGCGGCTGGTGTAGACCACTGGAGGCAACGCCAAAAACGATCTGGTCCGGATCATGGACTCTGAGGTGGTGCCGTAACCGCAGGACTGCGCGAGTATGCGGAGGTGCGTCAGGAAGGGCTGAAAGAGCTCATCCTTACCTTGTAGGCGCTGCTGAAAGATATACCTCTCAAAGCTTTCATTGACCTTGACGTTGAAGTGCTGGTCGAGCTTGAGGAGGACCGTGTCATATTTGGATTTGTTCTCGCCTTCCGCGAACACCAAGGAGTTGTATACATCGATGGCGTGCTGACCTGCGGTAGTGAGGAGCATGGCAATCTTTGTTTCGTCCGAGGTGCCCTGTTTTTCGTTGGCTCGCATGAACAGTTCGAATCGCTGCTTGAAGAGCTTCCAGTTGGTGCCCAGGTTCCCAGCGACTTGCAACGGCTGCGGTTTGTTGTGGGTGTCCATGGCTCAGGATGGCAGATTTGCCGGTAAGTATCGATTTACTCACTGGTACCATGTGGTGTTGGGTGCTCTGAGGTACAGATGAACCAACACGGTTGCGATTGGTACAACGCAGTTTTATTCCAACTAGTTATTTACACATTTGTCTTCGTACTCAGCACATGGTCACTGTGTGAGTATCTTGTTTATGAGGTCCTGGCCTTGTCCTGTCTCCAGATGAACTGGCCACCAGGTGTCGTGTTTCTTGTTTTATACTGTGTCTGCTCTTGTCTGTGATTGGCTGTCGTGTTGTGTGTGCTGATTGGTCTGTTGGTCTGTCTATCATGATGTGTGTGTTGTGATGTGTGTTTGAATATCATGACAGTCCGAACCCCAGAATGTAGCAGGAGGAACCCTACAGGAAATGAAACAGCCATATTAGCCATCGGGTATAACAAAGGAGATCCAGTCGAGGGTTTAAATCACTGTAGGCAAAAGAAGGGAGAGTATCCGACCGCATTTGCTGGTCGCCTATGGATTCATTTTATGGCAGTTTACGGACAATTGAACCGCACACACCTAAGTGAGAATGACACCACTAGATGGGACCGCACTTTAGTCTCGCAGGCCACAGAAGCAGGTCAAAAGGCTTGTGTGATTTACGACCCCGCGGACCACACACACAATGAAGTTTGAGTATTAAAACGACTTTCCAGAGCATGGGAACAATCCCTACATCGACAGACACATCAGGAACAGATAGAAGCAAATATGCACCCAGTTAGAACTAACCAGGACCCAGCATGGATAAATGAGGGTCGACATGAGGGACAGCACCTCAGAGCACAGGCACCACGAGGTTGTTACAATTGTGGACACATGGGACATTACGCCCGCGAATGCCGACAGAACCCCCGAACCAGCACCGACACCAACAACCAAACCCCCCACCGAGGAACAATGTTAGGCCCATGCATAGTGTTAGCACCCGTTCAGATGATATAGGGTTCAATTCCACAGATTGATGGTGTTCGGACTCCCCAACTTGGGTCTGCCACACACTCTGAGACAAATCAGGCAGACCAGCCACAGTCCGGGGACATGCAGTAGAATTTCTTTGGGACACAGGAGGGTCCCTCACCACTTTAAACTCCTCCACCATGTTTCAACGTGACAAATGGCCCACCGCAGACACCATCACCCTTAGTGGATTTACCGGACACGTACAACAAGGATACATCACAGCCCCCGTAGCCATTCAGATAGGGAACATTAGCACCAGGCACCCCGTCATTTCAGTCGACTTGCCCCAAACTGCCGAGCACATTCTAGGCATCGATTGTATGAGCTCCCATAACCTTTTGTTTGACCCAGTCAACAAACGTATATGGCGAATGGCCAAAACAGCTAGGGCCCCCGCTACGCTCACAGGATTATGAAAACAGGATTTGCTCAGTAGGAGACTATTAGTTTAATCCGCAAACAATTAGTGTAGACCAGATGATTAGAGAGGTCCTCATAAAACACAAAGCTTTGTTCGCACAACACAAACACGATTCTGGGACGATCCCAGGTACGGTCACAATTTCAGGTCCCAATCCAAAACCACAGAAGCAATACGGTTTCCCACAGCAAGCCGAGGGTGAGATATCAAAAGTTATTCATAGTTGATTAGACCAAGGAGTTATTCGGCCCGTAGCGTCCACAAATAATGCCGCAATTTGGCCCGTAAAAAGCCCGATGGTTCATGGCGATTAACAATCGACTACCGAGAACTTAACAAGGTAACACCTTTAGCAGCCCCCACCGTTGCCACGAGTCACGAGACCATGCTCAAGCAGGGAGTACAGTCAAAGTACTTCACAGTGCTGGATATCAGCAATGGCTTTTGGTCCATCCCGGTAGACAAGGCCTGTCAGTATAAGTTCGCGTTTACATTTCACGTTTACATTTCAAGGGCAGCAGTACACGTGGACATGCCTCCTGCAAGGCTTCCATAACTCCCCCTCCATTTTCCACTGACAATTGGCCAAAGGACTTTTTTAATTTTCCCGACCCGAATGCCTTATACAATATGAGGATGATTTGCTCCTGCAAACGGACACAAACGAGGAGCATGTCCAGCTCCTATCGGAATACTTGACCTTCTGAAATCCATCGGATGCCAAGTCAACCCCAAAAAGGCCCAGATATTAAAAGAAAAGGTTCTTTATTTAGGCACCATTATCACCCAGGGGAAGAGAGAAATTGAACAGAAACGAATCGAATCGATAGTTATATTGCCCCTGCCCCAAAACGTCACTGCACTCCGGTCATTCCTAGGTTTAGTAGGATATTGCCGCAGTCATATAGATGATTTTGCCACAAAAGCAGCCCACTCTCAGCCTGCGAACGGCGCTTGCTTGCAGTCTTTTGGGCAGTACAGTACTTTGCGTACATCACAGGCCATAACCCAGTAAGGATCTTGACCGGGCACACCCCCACGCAGCTATTGTTAGATGGTAGATTAAAGGATGGTTCAGTCAGCCAAATCAGAGCAGCTCGCTGGACGCTACTGTTACAAGGCAGGGACATTACGGTAAAATGCACCAAAACCCACACATTTCTGACCGATAATCTTCAGTATGCAGGGACCCCACATGAGTGCCAGATCATAGCAGCCCAACACCACACAGGACCCTTTATCCCAAAGTCACTACACCCACGTGCAGGCAGTAAGACACAGGATTCCCAAACCACAGGCAATGCTTTAAAGATTTATGCAGACTGTTCCTCCACGATAGAGAATGGAAAGAGAATAACTGGTTGTGGAATTAATGTAGAAGACGCGCAGGCATGCCCACTAGAAGAGATCTGTTTAAAATTGCCTGGCCACCTAGGTTCACAAGCAGCAGAACTCGCAGCCATAGCATATGTAGTTCAGCACCCCGATTCTTTTCCAACCCCCACAGACATACGCTTGGACATCCTGTATGTATGCAACAGTTTAACGGAACTCCTGCCCCTGTGGGAATCTCGAGGTTTTGTTTCAGCCGATGGAAAACCTCTACCCTCTGCCCCGTTGTTAAAGCACATTCTCAAGACAGCCTCAGACCGCACGTATGATATTATTAAAGTAAGAAGCCACCATCGTTCCTCCCCACACGGTAATGTAAAGGCAGACGCCTTAGCCAAAGCAGGATCACGCCATGGTCACTTTTGGCAGCCCCCCCAAAGCAAACCGATACACTCAGTCCAGGTTTCCCAGACCAATATTGAGGATCTATCCCAGGCCCTAAAGGCAGACGACACTCTCAAACAAGTTCTACACGGCAACTTCCCAGCCCCCTATGATAAATGGAAGGACGCACTGACGGTACAGGACGGCATAGTTTTAAAAGACGGAATTTATGTGGTCCCCACCCAGGACAGAAATCAGCTCATTTACCAGTTTCATGACGGACACGGACATCAGGGGATAGACAATAACATTGCCCATTTAAGACCTTTGTGTTGGTGGCCCGATTTAAAAGCTGATGTAACACATTATGTAGAGAATTGTCTTATCTGTGCACAAAACAATCCGGAACGGTACACAAAGAAAGGACAATTACATCACACACGACATGTTAATGGCCCCTGGACAAACTTGCAACTCAACTACATTGGCCCCCTCCCCCCTTGCAGAAATGGTTTCAAGTACGTGCTAGTTGGAATCGACATCTTTACTAAATGGGTAGAAGCATTTCCCTCACGGACAAACACAGCAAAGACCACCGCTAAGATTTTGACCCAACAGATATTTACATGCTGGGGTCTCCCCCGCAGCATTGAGTCAGACCAAGGTTCCCACTTCACTGGCAGAGTTCTGCAAAATGTTTTAACGATTTTTGGAATCAGGCAAACATTCCACATAGCATATCATGCTCAATCCAGCGGCATTGTTGAGAGAATGAATCACACTTTAAAAGCGACCATTAGGAAGATGGTGCAACAGAATAATACCACATGGGACACAGTTCTCCCATTTGCCCATATGTTTATTTGGAACACCGTTTCCAGTTCCACAGGTTTCACCTCAAACACTCTCATGACCGGACAGCCCATGAGGGGAATTGAATATTTATTAGGTCTCGATTTGGCAAGTGAGACACCATCAATAACACACAACGAGTGATGAACCTAACTGAGGCTTTAATGCACTAAACAGCAAGCCTCCTGCCTCTGGACCCGAACTGGGTCGGAGGCGGAGACTTGCCACCTTTCTACATAAGCCCGAGGGGAGGAGCCACAGGCGGAACCAGCCTGGACAAGCCCAGGCATGCACAAGCATGCACAATACAAAGCAATACATATAATGCAATAATGTGGTTTACCACATCCACCCCCTGTTTAAAAAAAAGAGTCCGGCAGGGGTGAAGTGGTCTTAAAGGTCAAGTTTGTCGGGGGCCTTGACCTTCCGCCGTGATCGCCTCAGTCCCGGCTGTGGTGTGGGCGCCGGCATTGAGACCTCCACGTCCGGGAGCGTGCTGTCTTCTTCTTCTTCACCCAGATGATAAGTCGGCGAAGGGGGGGCGGTGTATGGGCGGATGTGGTGGTGCTTGTCACCGGTGGGCCTGTGGGTGTCAGCTCGTGAGGGAGGTGGGCAGGGGTGGGGGAAGACGGTGTAGGGAGGGGGGTGGTGGTGATGGTCGCCGGGGTACCGGCAGGTGCCAAATCCCGAAGGGAGACCGTGTCCTGCCACCTGTCCTGGTGAGCCACGTAGACATATTAGGGGTTTGCAAGGAGGAGCAGGACCTTCTCGTCGAGGAGGTTGGTTTTATGGCTCCTCGCATGCTTCCGGAGAAGGACAGGCCCTGGGACTGTCAGCCAGGAGGGAAGCCAGACACCGGAGGTGGATTTCCTGGGGAAGGCAAACATACGTTCATGAGGCTCGTTAGTGGCTGTACATAGGAGCGACCGGACGGAGTGGAGCGCATCGGGGAGGACCTCCTCTCAGCGGGAGACTGGGAGACTGGGAGACTTTTCGACCGTGGGGCCAGAAGGTCGGCCTTCCAGACCATCACGTTCTCCCTCTCCACCTGTCCGTTTCCCCGGGGGTTATAGCTGGTCGTCGTGCTGGAGATGCCTTTGCTGAGCCGGAACTAACGAAACTCGTCGCTCATAAAGGGGCAGCACGGTAGCCTTGTGGATAGCACAATTGCTTCACAGCTCCAGGGTCCCAGGTTCGATTCCAGCTTGGGTCACTGTCTGTGCGGAGTCTGCACATCCTCCCCGTGTGTGCGTGGGTTTCCTCCGGTGTGGTAGTATGTATTAGGGGTCATGTGGGACTGGAAGCCCTAATGTCATTGGCTGACAGATCCCGGGTCCCGGTTGGCCGTTGACCTCTAGCTCCGCCCTGAAGGCGGAGTATAAGAAGCCGGAGTCCTCCCCCGCAGGCCATTCTACTATCGAGCTGCGGGGGAACAGACACACTTAATAAAGCCTCATCGACTTCACTCTATTCGTCTCACGGAGTCTTTGTGCGCTACAATTTATTAAGCGTGCCTAAAAAGGACTATGGAGCTCAGGATCATCCCGGAATGCCTGAGGATCAGCCCCCACGCAGTGAACGCGGCAGCAGCATTCAACCACTGGCAGACTTGTTTTGAGGCCTACCTCAGAACGGCCACCGGCCGGGTCACAGAAGACCAAAAACTACAGGTCCTGCACTCGAGGGAGAGCACGGAGATTTTCTCCCTCATCGAAGACGCGGAGGATTTCCAGACGGCGTTCGCAGCACTGAAAATTCTCTATGTCCGCCCAGTTAACCAAATCTACGCTCGCTACCAGCTCGCGACGAGACGGCAAGGTCCCGGAGAATCGATGGACGAATTCTACGCCGCGCTGCTGATTTTGGGACGAGCCTGCAGCTGCCCTTCGGTGAACGCAAATGAACACACGGACATGTTAATGCGCGATGCTTTTGTGGCAGGTATGAATTCCTCCCAAATCCGCCAAAGACTTCTAGAAAGAGAGTCGCTAGGACTCTCAGAGGCCCGGGCCCTAGCAGCCTCCCTAGACGTGGCTGCGCGTAATACCCGCGCCTACGGCCCCGACCGCGCGGCAGCCCATTGGGCTCCGTACGTACCCGTCGCGACAAACCCACCCCCCCCCCGGACACCCCACAGGCTTGCGCGGTCCAAACGCCAAGTCGCACCGGGGGCGCCCGCTGCTATTTCTGCGGCCAGGCGAAACACCCCCGGCAGCGCTGCCCGGGCCGCGCAGCAATCTGCAAGAGCTGCGGGAAAAAGGGCCATTTTGCGGTTGTGTGCCGGTCCCGCGAGGTCGCCGCTGTCCCGGGAGAACAGGGAGCCCTGCCAGCCGTTTACGCTCCCCAACCCCCCCAGCGCCCCATGTACGACCCGCAGGCGCAGCCGCTCTGGGTCCCGACCACCGCGGTCCCGGGAGAACAGGGAGCCCTGCACGCCGCTTACGCTCCCCAACCCCCCCCCCCCCCCGCGCCCCATGTATGACCCGCCGGCGCTACCACTTTGGGTCCCGACCACCGCTCTCCCCGGAGAAGAGGGAGTTCTGCGTGTCTCTAACGTCCCCCAAACCCCCCCCCCCGCGCCCCATGTCTGACCCGCCGGCACTACCAACTTGGGTCCCGACCACCGCTGTCCCCAGAGATGAGGGAGCCCCGCGCGGTCCTAACGCTCCCCAACCCCCCCAGCGCTGCATGTGCGACCCGCAGACGCCGCCATTTTGGGTCCCGGCCACCACGAGGGGAGGAAGGGCGCCGCCATCTTGGACCACCCCAGACCTGTACGACGCGTGGGGGTGGCCATTTTGTCCACCCCCGCCGCCATCTTGTGACCCCCCAGCCATGTGCGATGTATGGGGCAGCCATTTTGTTCATCCCCAACGCCATCTTGGACGGCAACAACGGACCCCACTCCACTACTACAACCTCGTCTCGCTTCAATTACGCTCGATCAAGCTCGGCCCCGGACACTCCAGACGACGACGACAACGGTGCTAATAAACGGCCACGAGACACCATGCCTAGTCGACTCCGGGAGCACGGAGAGCTTTATCCACCCCGACACGGTAAGACGCTGTTCCTTGACCACCTATCCCAGCGCACAAAAGATTTCCCTAGCTGCAGGATCCCACTCCGTACAGATCAAAGGTTTCTGCATAGTTACCCTAACGGTGCAGGGGAGGGAGTTCAAAAACTACAAACTACACGTCCTTCCCCAACTCTGCGCCCCCACCTTACTGGGATTAGATTTCCAGTGCAATCTACACAGCTTTACGTTCAAATTCGGCGGCCCAATACCCCCACTCACTATCTGCGGCCTCGCAACCCTCAAGGTGCAACCCCCGTCCTTGTTTGCGAACCTCACCCCGGATTGCAAACCCGTCGCCACTAGGAGCAGACGGTACAGCGCCCAGGACCGGACCTTCATTCGGTCCGAAGTCCAGCGGCTACTAAAGGAAGGCATAATCCAGGCCAGCAATAGTCCCTGGAGAGCACAGGTGGTAGTAGTGAAGACAGGGGAGAAACAAAGGATGGTCATAGACTATAGCCAGACCATCAACAGGTACACACAACTAGACGCGTACCCTCTCCCCCGCATATCCGACATGGTCAATCGGATTGCCCAATATAAAGTCTTCTCCACCGTGGACCTCAAGTCCGCCTACCATCAGCTCCCCATCCACCCAAGTGACCGCAAGTACACAGCCTTCGAGGCAGACGGGCCATTATACCATTTCCTAAGGGTCCCATTTGGAGTCACAAACGGGGTCTCGGTCTTCCAACGGGAGATGGACCGAATGGTTGATCAACATGGGTTGCGGGCCACGTTCCCTTATCTCGACAATGTAACCATCTGCGGCCACGACCAGCAGGACCACGACGCCAACCTCCAAAAATTCCTCCAGACCGCCAAAGCCTTGAACCTCACGTACAACGAGGACAAGTGCGTTTTTAGCACCAACCGGCTAGCCATTCTGGGCTACGTAGTGCGCAATGGGATAATAGGCCCCGACCCCGAACGTATGCGCGCCCTCATGGAATTTCCCCTCCCGCACTGCTCAAAAGCCCTGAAACGCTGCCTGGGGTTTTTTTCATACTACGCCCAGTGGGTCCCCCAGTACGCAGACAAGGCCCGCCCCCTAATACAGACCACAACCTTCCCTCTGTCGACAAAGGCTTGCCAGGCCTTCAGCCGCATCAAAGCGGATATCGCAAAGGCCACGATGCGCGCCATCGACGAGTCCCTCCCCTTCCAGGTCGAGAGCGATGCCTCCGACGTAGCTCTAGCGGCCACCCTTAACCAAGCGGGCAGACCCGTGGCCTTTTTCTCTCGAACCCTCCACGCTTCAGAAATCCGCCACTCCTCAGTGGAAAAGGAAGCCCAAGCCATAGTGGAAGCTGTGCGACATTGGAGGCATTACCTGGCCGGCAGGAGATTCACTCTCCTCACCGACCAACGGTTGGTAGCCTTCATGTTCGATAATGCACTGCGGGGCAAAATCAAAAACGACAAGATCTTAAGGTGGAGGATCGAGCTCTCCACCTTCAACTACGAGATTTTGTATCGTCCCGGAAAGCTGAACGAGCCGTCCGATGCCCTATCCCGCGGCACATGTGCCAACGCACAAATTAACCGCCTCCAAACCCTCCACGAGGACCTCTGCCACCCCGGGGTCACTCAGTTCTTCCACTTTATCAAGTCCCGCAATCTCCCATACTCTTTAGAGGAGGTCCGTACAGTCACAAGGGACTGCCACATCTGCGCGGAATGGTGCGCACCTGATTAAGGCTTCCCGCCCCTTTGAACGCCTTAGTCTCGATTTCAAAGGGCCCTTCCCCTCTACCGACCGCAACACATACTTTCTTAATGTGGTGGATGCATACTCCCGCTTCCCATTCGCCATTCCCTGCTCTGACATGACCGCGGCCACAGTCATTAAAGCCCTGAACACCATCTTCACACTGTTCGGTTGCCCCGCATACGTCCACAGCGACAGGGGGTCCTCTTTTATGAGTGACGAGCTGCGCCAGTTCCTGCTCAGCAAGGGCATAGCCTCAAGCAGGACGACCAGCTACAACCCCCGGGGGAACGGGCAAGTAGAGAGGGAGAACGGCACGTTCTGGAAGACCGTCCTACTGGCCCTACGGTCCAGGGACCTCCCAGTTTCACGGTGGCAGGAGGTCCCTCCGGACGCTCTCCACTCCATCCAGTCACTATTATGTACGAGCACTAATCAAACGCCTCATGAGCGTCTCCTTGTCTTCCCTAGGAGGTCCTCCTCTGGAACGTCGCTGCCGACCTGGCTGGCGGCCCCAGGACCCATCTTGCTCCGAAAGCATGTGCGGGCACACAAGGCGGACCCGTTGGTCGAAAGGGTTCACCTCCTCCACGCGAACCCGCAGTACGCTTACGTGGAGTACCCCGACGGCCGACAGGACACGGTCTCCCTGCGGGATCTGGCACCCGCCGGCAACACACACACCCCCCCGACACCATTCACCCAACCCCCCCCCCTTCCTGCCACCGCCGCACCCCGCGACCGCCCCCTTCCCAGGAGGATCGGTTCCCCTCCCCTCAGGCCCGACCAAGAATAAAGCCCAAGCTGAAACCGTAAGGCTCCCGGAGACGACAACACCGGTACAAGCACCACCACCACCACCGGGGCCGAGGCGATCGACACGGACGACCAGACCGCCCGACCGACTCGTGGCGTCGATCTAAATCAATATATGGACTTTTCACAAGAACATTTTGCTTTTCTCCCGATACCTTCTGTAAATAGTTGAAACAGGACAAAATTGTACATACTGTATTGCCATGTGAATGTTTTCCTCCCAGGACCAGCCCTGTAAACCCTTACCACCATGCGAAGCATCACCCCGCCAGGTTCATTTTTGACAAGGGGTGAATGTGGTAGTATGTATTAGGGGTCATGTGGGACTGGAAGCCCTAATGTCATGGGCTGACAGTTCCCGGGTCCCGGTTGGCCGTTGACCTCTAGCTCCGCCCTGAAGGCGGAGTATAAGAAGCCGGAGTCCTCCCCCGCAGGCCATTCTACTATCGAGCTGCGGGGGAACAGACACGCTTAATAAAGCCTCATCGACTTCACTCTATTCGTCTCACGGAGTCTTTGTGCGCTACATCCGGGTGCTCTGGTTTCCTCCCACAGTCCAAAGATGTACAGGTTAGGTGGATTGGCCATGATAAATTGCCCTTAGTGTCTAAAATTGCCCTTAGTGTTGGGTGGGGTTACTGGGTTAGGGTGGGGGTGTTGACCTTGGGTGGGGTGCTCTTTCCAAGAGCCGGTGCAGACTCGATGGGCCGAATAGCCTCCTTCTGTACTGTAAATTCTATGATAAAGGAGGAGCCCCGATTACTGTGGATGTAAGCGGGGAACCCGAACAGGGTGAAAAGACTGTGCAGGGCCTTGATAACGGAGGCAGAGGTCATGTCAGAGCAGGGGATGGTGAAGGAGAATGTTGAGGAAGTACACGTTACAGTCAGTGGAGGGGAGGGGCCCTTTGAAGTCCATGCTGAGGCACTCAAAGGGGCGGGAGGCCTTTACCAGATGTGCTCTGTCTGGCCGATAGAAGTGCGGTTTGCACTCCGCGCAGACCTGGCAGTCCCTGGTCACGGACCTGACCTCCTCGATGGAGTAAGGCCTGTTGCGAGCCTTGATGAAGCGGAAAAAAACGAGTGACCCCCCCGGGGACAGAGGTCGTTGTGGAGGGCCCAGAGTCGGTCTACCTGTGCGCTGGCCCATGTACCACGGGAGAGGGCATCTGGGGGCTCATTGAGCTTCCCGGGTCGATACAAGATATCATAGCTGTAGGTGGAGAGCACGATCCTCCACCTCAGAATCTTGTCATTCTTGATCTTGCCCCATTGTGTGTTATTGAACATGAAGGCAACTGACCATTGGTCAGTGAGGAAAGTAAATCGCCTGGTGGCCAGGTAATGCCTCCAATGTCTCACAGCTTCTACGATGGCTTGGGCTTCCTTTTCGGTGGAGGAGTGTCGAATTTCGGAGGCATCGAGGGTACAGAAGAAGAAAGCGACGGGCCTGCCCGCCTGGTTGAGTGTAGCGGCCAGAGCAAAGTCCGACGCATCGCTCTCCACTAGGAATGGGATGGACTCGTCCACAGCGTGCATCGCGGCTTTGGCAATATCTGCCTTGATGCAATTGAAGGCCAGTCGGGCCTCAGGCGTCAGGGGGAAAATGATGGATTTGATCAGTGGACGGGCCTTGCCCGCATAGTTGGGGGCCCACTGGGCATAGTATGAGAAGAACCTCAGGCATCTCTTCAGGGCCTTGGGGCAGTGGGGAAGGGGGAGTTCCAGGAGGGGGCGCATGCGGTCGGGGTCGGGCCCTAGGACTCCATTTTCCACAACGTAGCCAAGGATGGCTAGGCGGGTTGAGCGGAAGACGCATTTCTCTCTATAATAGGTTAGGTTCAGGAGTTTAGCGGTGTGGAGAAAGCGCCAGAGGTTCACGTCATGGTCCTGCTGGTCATGGCCGCAGATGGTGACGTTGTCTAGGTAAGGGGACGTGGCCCGCAGCCCGTACTGGTCAACCATTCAGTCCATTTCCCTTTGGAAGACCGAGACCCTGTTGGTGACGCTGAAGGGGACCCTGAGAAAGTGGTAGAGGCGGCCGTCTGCCTCGAAGGCAGTGTATTGGCAGTCCTCCAGGCGGATAGGGAGCTGGTGGTTCGCGGACCTCAAGTCAACTGTAGAGAAGACTCGATACTGCGCAATCTGATTGATCATGTCAGATATACGGGGGAGTGGGTACGCATCGAGCTCCGTGTACCGGTTAATGGTCTGGCTGTAATCGGTGACCATCCGGTGCTTCTCCCCAGTCTTGACAACCACCACTTGTGCTCTCCAAAGGCTGTTACTAGCCTCAATGATCCCCTCTCGCAGGAATCGCTGGACCTCCGACCTGATGAAGGCCCTGTCCTGGGCACTGTCGCTTCTGCTTCTGGTAGTGACGGGCTTACAGTCCGGGGTGAGGTTTGCGAAGAGGGAGGGTGGGGCGACCTTAAGGGTCGCAAGGCTACAGACGGTGAGGGGGGCAGGGGTCCGTCGAACTTCAAATTAAGGCTCTGGAGATGGCACTGGAAGTCGAGCCCCAGCAATAGGGCAGCGCAGAGATGGGGGAGGACGTAGCGCCTAAAGTTAGTATACTCTACGCCTTGTACAGTAAGGGTCGCGGCACAGTATCCCCGGATGTCTACTGCGTGGGATCCGGAAGCCAGGGAGATTTTTAGGGTCACGGGTAGGATGGGGAGGGAGCAGCGCCTTACCGTATCTGGGTGTATGAAGCTGTCTGTGCTCCCGGAGTCAAAAAGGCAGGCCGTCTCGTGCCCGTTGATCCGGATGGTCATTATGGACTTGGCGGGTGGCATCTGCGATGGCGTCCAAGATGGCGGCCCCCATGGGTCGCACGTGTCGGCCAAAATTAAAGATGGCGGCGCCCACGGGTCACACATGACAGGTGGCGCGGCAGCTGGGGGTGGCCCCAACAGGCAGCAGGCAGCGCTGCTGGGCCTAGAAGATTTAGGGGGGGATCGGGCCTGACAGGCTTTTGCAAAGTGGCCCTTCTTCCCACAGCCGTTACAAGTTGCGTTCCGTGCCGGGCAGCGTTGTCTGGGTTGATTACCCTGGCCGCAGAAGTAGCACCTCGGGCCTCCGGAGTTGGCGGACTCTGTGCAGCGCAGGCTTGTGTCGCACCCGCTCGGTTGATTCGCCCACGAGACCCATGAGGGTGCCGTGTGGTCAGAGGTGTAGGCCCCCATGTTCTGGGAGGCCACATCCAGCGAGTTGGAGAGTTGTACTGTCTCTGGGAGGCCGAGAGCCCCCCTTCTAGTAATCGCTGGCAGCTATAGTTAGAGTTCATGCCCGCAACATAAGCATCCCTGATCAGCAGCTCCGTGTGCTGGGTAGCCGATATCGCCCGGCAGTCACAGTTCTGGCAGAGGACGCGCAAGGCACGCAGGATTTCTGCGAGTGATTCCCCAGGGCGTTGCCGTCTCATGTCGAGGAGGTGCCTTGCATACACCTGGTTAACGGATTTCACGTATTGTCCTTTTAGCAGCGTTACTGCTTCCACGTCCCTGATGAGGGGAAAGACTCTTGGGCTCACCCATGCGTGGAGGACTGTGAGGTCTTCATTGAAGGATGTGAGGTACGCCTCGAAGCAGCTTAGCCAGTGTTCAAACATTTCTGTAGCGTCGGCTGCCTGTGGGTCCAGCTCCAAGCGATCAGGCTTGAGTGATGAGTTCATCTTTAGGAGTTTAGTGTATTAAATTGATACACCATGAATAACACATGACGAGTGATGAACGTAACTGAGGCTTTCATACACTAAACAGCAAGCCTCTTGCCTCTGGACCCGAACTGGCTCGGAGGCAATGCACAATACAATACAATACATATCATGCAATAACATGGTTTACCACAGCAAGCCCCACAGTAACTGCCCTCACCCACGAAAAAGCAGTCCAACAGGTCACAGATAATATTAAAGCAGCACAGCTCGCTGCAACTGTCCGACTAGGCGCTAGAAGGAAGCAGAGTAAAGCCGGCTTTGACAAAATGGTCCACCCCGTAGAGTACACAGTCGGTCAGCAAGTAATGGTTTCACTTTACAACCCCAGTTCTTTCCTCTCCCCCAAATTTTCAGGACCCTACTCTATTTCGGACAAAGTGAGCCCCTCCATGTAGAAGATAATGTACCCAATGGCAAAAATCTGGTGGGTTCCACATCAACCAACTCAAAGTCTACGGATCCTAATGTAGCCACTCCCACTACATCTGTCTGGCAATAGGAGATGATTCCACCCTGCCCATCGACAACCTAGGCCAACCACTACGCCGACCCTCCCCCAGCCATGCCAGCATGTCCATGTCCATGCCCACAGACCCGAACTTGTCTCCGCCCACAGGTACAGAGTTTAACCTTGAACTTGGCTCTGATGACAGCGACAGCCTCCCCGAATTGATCACTATCCCTGACCACTGTGCAATCTCTCTGCCCCCAGTCACCCCAGCCCCCGGATCCACGACTTAGATATATTTGGCCCCCTATATGCCCTTCCCCAGCCACCGCCACAGCCACCACCCGACAACAGTAACTTGCCCTTCACTCCCACCGCCCCTACGCCTCATGACAAACAAGCCCCTCTTTGGCACCGCGACAACTCTTGTAGACTGGTAAGACACGACGATTCAGATTATCTGACGGCCCACGAGGCCATGGCACAGAAACGGCAGACACGAGTCTCTCAACCGGGAGATGGTGATGATTTAGATACTGACTCTCGTTTCGGTAACGCTTTTGCAACGCTGTTTGGTACAGAACCCTGAGGTGTCCAGATGACGAGAAAGAGACACCACCTAAGTATTAAGATGTCCTAATTTCTGATGGAGCGTGCCCGCCGTTTTTCCTTCTTCTTTTCTTCTTGTTACATGGTTTTAATTGATGTTGGCCTGACACCCAATTTTGTGATACAGTCATAGTTACTCTTGTCACAGAGACACAGGTACAATTTACTGACCAATGGCCGTTAAAGGCACAATTGTTGGATCTCACATGACTACAACTTCTTTCCGCTCGTTAGGTCACCCAGGTAGGGAGTCACGGCACTAACCCCTGCCCTACCTGAGGACCCCAAATGCATCCGGTCAGCTAAGTTTGGGTAGTGGAGCAACGGCACTGATCACAGCCCTACCCGGGGATTCCGCCCATTCTTGCACTGCCGCGGCCCACACGTACCTCATGTTCCCGTCACTTCGAGTACTCGGGAATGGTTCTCTGCACTCTGCACTGTCCTTGGCAGGTCTTAGTTTCCCTATCTCTGCTCTTTTATTGTGGTTTAAAGAATGCCCTTTGCCACGCTCTGTACACTGACCCCCTCTTTCCTTTACCTTCTGCGACTCTTTGGTCACTCCCCACCTGCTATTTACACATGTGACACACTTGGTTGCCATATATGCTGCGACACGCGAACTACCTCTGGACCCTGGAACGAAGAAACGTTATAAAACTGGCAGCCCTAAAATTCGGCTAGTTAAGATGAGCCTCAACCACAACTGGTTGTAGTAAAGAAAAGACTGGACGGAGAAATTGTCCATCCACTCCCAAGATGCAAGAATCTCTGCACTTAAAAATTGGTATTTCTTGTCTCTCAAAATGTTATGTCCAAAAAAAATGAAGGAGTCAGCATCAATGGGGCCGAGGTGGAGATGGTTAGCAGTTTCAAATTCCTAGGGGTGCACATCTCCAAAAATCTGTCCTGGTCCACCAGGTCGACGCTACCACCAAGAAAGCACAACAGTGCCTATACTTCCTCAGGAAACTAAGGAAATTCGGCATGTCCACATTAACCCTTACCAACTTTTACAGATGCACCATAGAAAACATCCTATCTGGCTGCATCACAGCCTGGTATGGCAACTGCTCGGCCCAGGACCGCAAAAAACTTCAGAGAGTCGTGAACACCGCCCAGTCCATCACACGAACCTGCCTCCCATCCATTGACTCCATCTACACCTCCCGCTGCCTGGGGAAAGCGGGCAGCATAATCAAAGATCCCTCCCACCCGGCTTACTCACTCTTCCAACTTCTTCCATCGGCCAGGAGATACAGAAGTCTGAGAACACGCACGAACAGACTCAAAATCAGCTTCTTCCCCACTGTCACCAGACTCCTAAATGACCCTCTTATGAACTGACCTCATTAACACTACACCCTGTATGCTTCATCCAATGCTGGTGCTTATGTAGTTACATTGTATACCTTGTGTTGCTCTATTATGTATTTTCTTTTCTTCCCTTTTCTTCCCATGTACTTAATGATCTGTTGAGCTGCTCGCAGAAAAATACTTTTCACTGTACCTCGGTACATGTGACAATAAACAAATCCAATCCATTACAAGCCGGCTGTTTAGCCCACTGTGCTAAACCGGCCCCTTTAAGGAAGGATGTAAATGTATTGGAAGCAACTCAGAGAATGTTTACTGAACTAATACTTGGAATAGGTGGGCTGTCTTATGAGCAATGTTTGGACAGGCAAAGTTTTTATTTCCTGAAGTTTAGAAGACTAAGAGGTGACTTGATTGAAGCATAAAAGATGAGTGGGCTGGAGTGTGTAGATGTGGAAATGATGTTTCCCGTTGTGGAAGAGTCTATTAATTAGGGGTCACTGTCTAAAATTAAGGGGTCGCCCATTTACGACTGAGATGAGGAAATTGTTTTCTCTCAAGAGAGTTGTGAGTCTTTGAAACTCTCTTCCTCAAAGGCATTGGAGACAGTGCCCTTGAATAATTTCAAGACTGTGGTAGCTAGACTCTTGATAAGCAAGAGGATGACATGACAACTTATCGGGGGTACAGAAGAAAGCAGAGTTGAAGTTAAAATCAGATCAGCCATGAGAGGCTTGAAGGGCCTAATGGCCAACGTCTCTCCTAATTCATATGCTTGTATATGATCATGTGCACTTTGGCAGGAAGAATAGAAAAGTATATAATTTAAATGGAGACAAACTGCAAAACTCTATGGTACAGAGGGATCTGGAATTCCTGGTACATGAATCATAAAAAGTTAATATGTGGGTACAGTAAGTGATTAGGAAGGCTAATGGAATGTTTATTGCAAGGAGAATTGAGTATAAAAGTACAGAAGTATTACTACAGCTGTACAAGGTCTTTGTGAGATCACATTACAAGTATTGTTTTGTCCCCTTCATTAAGAAAGGATATAATTGGATGAGAAGCAGATCAGAAAATGTTAGCTTAAGAGGTTAGCTTAAGAGAAAGTTTGAGCAGGTTGGCTGCTCCCTATTAAAGTTTAGAAGAATGAGAGTTGGACCCATTGAAACATAAGGTGACGATAGTGTGGATGCTCAGAGGATATTTCCCCTTCTGAGGGAATGTAGAACTAGAGCACACAGTTGAACAATTTAAGATTGAGACGATGAGAATTTTTCTCTTTCAGGATGTCGATAATCCATGGAACTCTCTTCCCCAGAGAACAATGGAGTCTGGGTCATTGAATATCTTCAAAGAGGTATTAGATAGATTTTGATTGACAAGGAGTCAAGGAGTGGGATTCTCCAATAATGGGGCTATGTCCTCACGGCCGCGAAAAAACGCGCGCGAATCACTCTGCACTTACCTGGATAAAGTCCAGGGAGTTTCTCCGATTTGCAGGGTCTAGCAGGGCCTCAGAGTGCTCCTTGCAGCTCCGGCTGTCGCGCCAGGGCCCTGCAACTCCGGTCGGGGGTTCGTGCATGCGCACACAGCGTCCTGTGGCAGCCGCCCCGCGCGACATGGCCGACCCACACCACGGACTGGCATCGAAAACATAGGCCCCCCCAGATCACACACGCCCGCGGAACAGTGGCCTGGCCATCCTGGAGGCCCTCTCCCGTGAATGATCCCCACACCAGGGAGGATTGAGTCCGCAGCCATCACGCCGATGTCCAGACGGGTGGAACCATGAGAGAACCATGCCATCGGAAACTCGGCCAGCTGCACTCAGTGAATCGCCGCAGGGGCATCTTTCAATGGCCTCCTACCAGCGCCGTGTCGACTGTGCGCGCGATTTCCGGCGATTCTCCGGGGACCGGAGAATCACGGGAGTGGCATCGGATCCGATCATGGGTTTGACGCCCACGCCCATTCTCCGCCCCTGCATCGATCACCATTTCGGTGCAGAGGCTTGGAGAATCCCGCCCACGGTTTCTGAGGGGCAGATAGGAAATCAGATTTGAGACCACAATTAGGTCATGAGTGGCACACTAGCACAGTGGATAGCTTTGTAACTCCACAGCGCCAGGGACCCGGGTTCGATTCCCGGCTTGGGTCACTGTCACTGGAGACACGTTTGCCCCGTGGTTTCCCTCCGGGTGCTCCGGTTTCCACCCACAAGTCCCAAAAGACCTGCTGTTAGGTGAATTGGACATTCTGAATTCTCCCTCAGTGTACCCGAACAGACACCGGAGTGTGGCAACTAGGGGATTTTCACAGTAACTTCATTGCAGTGTTAATGTAAGCCTACTTGTGATACTCATAAAGATTATTTCACTGAAAGGCAGAGCGGGCTTGTGGGCCAAAATGCCCTGCTCATGATTCTTCTATTCTTGTGCTAAGTATTTCCAGCACTTTCTGATTTTACTCCTCCAAGTTTGATGGGCTGCTGAATATTCTTCAACTTTCACCATTATTATACTCCCGCCATTCAAAATAAAACAACAAAGTGAGAGACAATCCACATCAAATCCAACAGAATATTTATTAATGGCTTTCTTGAGGCAGACCCAATTAATCTACAATATCCTGCCACCCATACAGAGCGGGAATATTCCAGGTTTGATTCCAGCTTGGTGCCGAGTAAACTGATCTCAACCAAATTGATACATCCCTACTCTTTGTCCAAGCAGCTTTTTTTTTTAATGAGCTTACCCATGCTACCACAAGAGGTTTATTTTAGAATTCAAATTTAATCATGTACCATGGTGAGATTTGAACCTGTAACTCCAGGGCATTGCTCTAGATTTGTGGTTTACAAGTGTAGTGACCTATACCACTAGGCCACAGGAGTAACCCCTCCTGGGCTAGAGCAGGAAACGTGTCAACCAGCTAGATTGCTATCTGGTGACTCTTTCAAGAAGACAAGTACGTGTGGACATCAGTCGAGGACTGCATTAGGCTCCACTATTGTTCCCACGCATTGCTTGAGTAACTTACTGAAATTCCTTGTTGAGGCACAGTCATGAAGGAGGACCATTTGGAAGGGCTGTCCAGGCTGTCAGAACTAAGGAATCTGGAGCAAAGCAAGATTCAGAAAAATCTCAAGAGGGGGAGGTGGAGAGAGAGATAATTGACCGTGAAAGGAAAGAAACAATTATCTAAATGGAAAGAGAGAGCTGATCCTAACCAGATCCGAATTCCGTTGCATATTCTGATTTGTTTAGTGTTGCCCAATTGAATACTTCCAGGTTCTCTACCATGGAGTTTAAGGTGTCCCAGAGCATGATTAACAGCAGCAGTGATGGACTACATCCACTTGGTCCTGGTATTCAGGCTGCACAAATGACGGAATCAACATCCTACCCTCCCTCTAAACATTCACACAATTTAGGCAGATTTCACATGTGCGCGCTCAGGTTCACACCCATCGGTTATCAGATTCAGCGCCGCCTTTACCCTTTTCACGCGCAATGTCCCAAGATCTCCAGCGAGCAACACGACTTGTGAGGCTGGCTTGGTGGTGCTGAGTAAATTTGTGTTGATGCCTCCCATTAATAGAACCTCAGAACTGGAATTAAAACCAGAAGCAAGGTTATAATGTAATGAGCTAAGATTGGAACCATCTGGAGCGTGGTATTAAACTCCCAACTTGAGAAGGGTTATTTCCAAGACTCGCTACAGCCGGTGAATTTCCAGATCTTCCAGGAATAAATCTGGCCAGCGGATTGGCAGGATAATCAATGTCAAACCTTTATGGTTGACGTACAGTGGATATAAAACAGAGCAGGAATCTAAACATTTGTTAAACAGAGCACAACATTAAAGAATTGCTTGAAAAGAAATAAGAGAATTGACATGTTTGTTTTCCATAAACAGGTTTCCATAGTTTCCATTATATTTTACTGTAAGAAGTCAAAGGCCAAAAGCTCATTCCTATTGAGTCACAATGGGATCTTTAGCTGGGAGAATTCTCTTAACTCTCTTCCTGGAATTAGTGAGTATTGAGGTACTAAGCCATCCAGAAAGAAAAGGTCCCAATTCGAATTCCTACACTGTGAAAGCTGAAAGAAATACATAAAGCTTCTCTTATCAAGCTCATTGTAATACATTTGGCAAATAACAAAAGTTGAAAACATCCAATTGAAAAGAGAAAAAAATATGAACTTAGACAGTGAGGAAGAACTTACTTGTGACAGTGTAAACACCAGACGCAACAAGATACTATCAATGTTTCTCCCACATTCTCTTCTCACCTGAAGATGCTGATCTCCTATCGGGTATACTTCCCAGTGCACCAGCAATCCTCCGGGATTTCATCCATTTGGTCACCTTTTCAATTTGAGCTTGAACAGTCAGTCTCAATGATGTCCCTCTATCATTGAGATCAGGATAAATAATTTACTGTAACTGTACAAAGACGGAGAAAACGGAAAACACTTAGGTCAGACAGCAGAGAGAGAAATACATTTCAGATGGAGGACCTTTCAAAACTGGTTTTTATTTCAGATTTTCAACATCTGCGGTATTTTTCTTTAATGTCTAGCTATGTATTGGCCATCCAGGGATTTTCCGTCCCACCAGCCCTGTTTTCCGGCGTGCCCCCCACCACCCCCCCGGCAGTGGGATTCTCTGTTCCCGCATGCCGATTTCAGAATCGTCGATCGGGCGGAGGCTCCCTTTTTAAGACCGAATCGGGAGCGTCGTCTATTTTCGGACGCTCCGCCCCTCCAGAACGGCGTCACCAGGGAGTACGGCGCACGCCGTTGGGACGGACTCGGGATGTTACCTGAAGACCCTCCCCCAGTGATCCACCTCCGATGGGCCGAGTTCACGACGGCACGGCTCACTTGTGTTCTCAGTTTTCGTGAACGTGGCGTGGTGGCTGTGGACTGTGTCCAGCGCCGTCACAGTCGGGGAGGAGAGCTGTGCCGCTGGCCAGGGGGGCTTTGGCGAGGGCTGGGGCACTGGAGGGGGGTGGTCCGCAGGTGGCGAGGGGGTGTCCAGGGAGGCACTATCTGGCAGCTCGGGTCTGCACGCAGCCACCGCCATGTTGTACGTCGCGACCGCTGCAGGACGTCGCGCGTGCACATGCGTGGCCGTGGACCCGGCAATTCTCCTGACGTTTGTTTTGTGAAGGCCGTGAGTTTTACGTGGCATGGATTCTAGCCCCTCACTGGGTGGAGGGTTGGTGCTGGTGCCTCGCCGATTTTTTCATCGTTGAACTCGACATTTCCAACGGACATAGCCTCAAAATCGGAGAATCCAGCCCTGGGTTTCACATTGTGGCCATCCCCACGAGATGAGGAAACGCGGAGGCGTGAGTGCGCTGCCGGCGAAGCAGAGGATCATACCAACGGAGAATCCCACTCCATTAATTTTCCTAGTTCTCTGCTCAGCTTGATGCAAGTGCCATATAAATTTGATGTGTGGTTAGACAATGAATTTAAAATATTTATTCTAGATTCTGGATTCTTCTATCTCAGAATTTTACCCGCAAAGGCATGTTAGGTTTGTGTCATTTGGGATTTGAATTATAAAAATGTCACCCTGAACTTTACCTGATTTAGGGTTGGCCAGTCATGTTTCCTGAGCCTCGGCAAACTTGTCAGTTAAACGGAAAGAGGTGCGGATCGCTAAATGGAAAAGGCATTGCCTTTGGGCAAGGAGGAGGCTGAGTGCTTCCCCCAAGCTTAGTCCCCGCAATTTATTGCTCGCCCCACTCTATTTGGATGCCTGCCTTCAATCAGAACCTCTCTTCCCACGATCATTCACTATCGTCCCCAACACCACCAATCTGTGCCCCCAATTTCTCTCTCTGACTCATCGCGGGAGCACACACTCCCGACCTGGCAGATCACACTGTGCCCGTCCTGATCTCTACCTCACAGAGAACCAAACAGGGAACAGAACATATCGATCTGACAGGCTTGCAGTGGGTGAAACCTATTATAAAAATGCATGCCGTGGAGATAAACATGCGCAGCATTCAGAGAAATGCCAACTTCCAGGTTTCCTGGCCCGAACTCCTCTCCAAGTTCCCACTTGAAAATCCTGTTCCAGTAAAGGCTGGGCCATTGCATGATTATGCCACGACCCATCTCTTTCTATCATCTCTTCCCTGTCCATTCTGTTCAATATATTGAAGGTTAACTTCTCGAATGCCCTTCTTATTCGGCTCCTCTCCTCCTCGAGGAGCTGGTGACATAGTGGTATTGCCACTGGACTAGCAAACCAGAGACCCAGACCCAGATTCGAATCTCACCACCTCAGATGGTGCAATTTGAATTCAATAAAAATCTGGAATTAAAAGTCTAATGATGACCATAAAACCATTGTCGATTGTCGTAAAACCCCATCTGGTTCACAAATGTCTTTAGGGAAGGAAATCTGCCATACTTACCTGATCTGGCCTACATGTGACTCCACAGCAACCTGGTTGACTCTTAACTGCCAAATGTTTACCGACATAACCATCAATCCTACCAAGTTCCACTGGCATCCTGTTCCCCAGTGCAATCATTTCACTAATCTCCTATATCACTGACATTGCACACCTAGTCAAGGTGATCTCCTCCAACCATGCACTCTCTGTTCTCTTGACTGACTTATGTTTGGTTTGCTTACTGTGGCCCTCTCTTTGGAACTCTCTCCCCCAACCATTCCATCCCACCACGTCACTCAGATCCTTCAAATGTCCCTCGAAAACATTCACCGAGATATTGGTCCCCGTTATACCAGTTTTTGGAGTGAAATGTGTCTTGTGTGCGTGCTGTTCCAGGTATGAGCTCAGGTGCCCAGAGGTTACAGCTGCCAAATTGGTAGCTAGGACTGTCAGAGTGCCCAACACACCTGCCTAAAGTAGACATTCAGTCCCTTGAATTTGCTAATGAGGGACAGAGCTCCTATTATATAATCTTTTTGACAAATTCATCATCAAACAGATGGAGCATGTGTCACATTTTTCTAGCTCTACCCTGATTTGATCAATAGTCCCAGCAGTCCTTCAAGGGATCAGTAAAGGCAATTGAAGAGTTAAGCTTTTTTTCCGCTGAGCTTAATGTGGAACCAGGAGTACAGATATGCTCCTCCTATCTGTACATCTATTACTGCAGACTAACGCTCATCACAGAATTGTTACAGCACAGATAGAGGCCATTTGGCCCATCATGTTTGCACCGGCTCTCCAAACCTGCATTATGACCTGGAACCATTTCCCTGCCTTTTCCCCATAGCCCTTTATCTAATTGCTCCTGATTGCCTCAATTGAATTTGCCTCTACCACACTTCTAGGCAGTGCATTCCAGGCCCAAGCCACCCTTTGTGCGAAAAAGTTTTTTCTCACATCACATTTGCTTGTTTTGTAAATCACTTTAAATCTGTGCTTTCCTGATGATTTTACAAACGGGGTCAGTTTCTCCCTGTCTACTCTATCCAGCCCCGACATGATTTTGAACATCTCTGACAAATATCCTCTTAGCCTTCGTCCCCTCACATTCACCACATTCAAGCCAGCCAATTCTGGGAAGGCCCCAAATAACCAGTTGCATTGCTTGCTGGTATTACAGAGATGGGTTCTGAGGCCGAACTTTGTGTGAGCATTTGGCCTCTGCCTCCAGTCACATGTTCCAGACACCTCACTGCTTTCAGATGTTTGATTGACATTTCTTGAACCTTCCCTCTTCTGTTGTGCTTTTGGTTCTCCTCAAAACCTACACCACCATCTTTTAATTTTCCCTTAGTTGTGCTCAATGGTAGTGTCTTAAAAGAAGTGGCTAATGATATAGTTGATGCGTTGGTTTTAATTTATCAAAACTCCCTAGATTCAGGGAAGGTTCCATTAGATTGGAAGATTTATTCAAAAAAGGAGGGAGACAGAATATAGGAAGCTACAGGCCTGTTAGCTTAACATCTATCATGGGGAAAACTTTAGAAGCTATTATTAACAAAGTTATAGTAGGGCATTTGAATAGGTTCAAGGTAATCTGGTAGAGTCAACATGGTGTTGTGAAAGGGAAAACTGGGGCTGGATTCTCTGCTTCCTGACTCCAAAATCGCATTTGGCGAGGGGGCGGAGAATCACTTTCGTGATGCTCCGCCCCCTGAAAAGCGACGTACTCTAGGAATACGCAGTGCCACGTATCCATGGCCTCAGGCCATTGCCTGAGGCCCGCCCGCAATGCTCCGTCCCTGACCGGCCGAGTTCCCGACGGTGTGGGACACGAGCGGTCTCACCCGTCATGAACATAGCGTGGCAGCTGCGGACTCAGTCTGGCACTGCCACAGTCAGGGGAGGGCCGATCCGCGGGCGGGGGGGCTTCATTTGGGGCTGGGGGCACTGTGGGCAGGCGATCCTGGGCGCGTGCGGGGCCGAAGGGGGTACTATTTTTGCGGCCTGGGTCCGGGGGCTGAGTCTGCCATGAAGCGTGGCACGGCAGCTGCAGGCCGCCGCCGTGCGCATGTACAGCCACAGACCTGGAAGTGCTCAGGGCCCTACCGCCAGCTAGAGCTGAGAGCTCTATGCTGCCTCCGTGCTAGCCCCCAGCAAAACGGCGAATCAGTGGCCGTTTTGCACCAATTCTCCTGGCGTAAAACATCACCGTTTTCACGCCTGCATGGGGACTTAGTCTCCCAAACAGAAAATCCAGCCCCACGCTTCACCAATTTATTGGAGTTCTTTGAAGAATTAACATGGTCTGTGGATAAAGGGGAACCAGTTACTAAATTTGCTGATGACACAAAGACAGATAGGAAGGTAATTTGTGAAGAGGACATAAGGAGGCTACAAAAAAGATAGAGAGGTTAAGTGAGTGGGCAAAGATCTGGCAAATGGGGTATAATGTGGGAAAATGTGAAATTGTCCAATATGGCAGGAAGAATAAAAATGAAGCATTTAATCTAAATGGTGGGGCATTGCAGAGCTCTGAGGTGCAGGGGGATCTGGGTGTCCTGGTGTATGAATCACAAAAGGCTAATATTCAGGTACAACAAATGGTTCAGTTGTACAGTGCATGAGTGAGACCACACCTGGTATTGTGTAAAGTATTGGTCACTTTATTTAAGGAGGGATATAAATGTATTGGAAGCTGTTCAGAGAAGGTGTACTAGACTAATACCTGGAATGGGTGGGTTGTCATATGAGGAAAGGCTGGACAGGATAGGCTTGTATCCACTGGAGTTTAGAAAAGTAAGAGGCAACTTGATTGAAACATTTAAGATCCTAAAGTGGAGAGGATGTTCCCTCTTGTGGGTGAATTTGGAAATTGTGGTTACTATTTAAGAACAAGGGTCACCCATTTAAAATGGAGATGAGGTGTATTTCTTTCTCTCAGAGGGTCGTGAGTCTTTGGAACTCTCTTCTTGAACAGGTGGTAGTCTTACAACACCAGGTTAAAGTTTAACAGGTTTATTTGGAATCACTAGCTTTCTGAGAGCAGCTCCTTCATCAGGTGAGTGGCTAACCTTAGGATTCCTATCCACTCACCTGTTGAAGGAGCCCTACATAAGGAGGCTTCTTACTGTGCTCACCCCAGTCCTACGCTGGCATCTGTACAACATGAACAGGTGGTGGAAGCAGAGTCTCAATATTTTTAAGGCAGAGGTGAATAGATTCCTGGTAACCTAGGGGGTGATAAATTCTTGGGGGTAGGCAAGATGCTGACTTCACGGGCGAAATTCTCCAATTTCTCCAAAATGGCGCCAATCAGACGGGCATCGCGCCGCCCCAAAGATGCGGAATGCTCCGCATCTTTGGGGGCCGAGCCCCAACATTGAGGGGCTAGGCTGACGGCGGAGGAATTTCCGCCCCGCCAGCTGGCGGAAACGGCCTTTGTTGCCCCGCCAGCTGGCGCGGAAATGACATCTCCGGGCGGCGCATGCGCAGGAGCGTCAGCGGCCGCTGACAGTTTCCCGCGCATGCACAGTGGAGGGAGTCTCTTCCGCCTCCGCCATGGTGGAGACCGTGGCGGAGGCGGAAGGGAAAGAGTGCCCCCATGGCACAGGCTCGCCCGCGGATCGGTGGGCCCCGATCGCGGGCCTGGCCACCGTGGGGGCACCCCCTGGGGCCAGATCGCCCCGTGCCCCCCCAGGACCCCGGAGCCCGCCCGCGCCGCCTTGTCCCGCCGGTAAGGTAGGTGATTTAATTTACGCCGGCGGGACAGGCAATTTATCGGCGGGACTTCGGCCCGTCCGGGCCGGAGAATCGAGCGGGGGGGCCCGCCAACCGGCGCGGCGTGATTCCCGCCCCTGCCTAATCCCTAGTGCTGGAGACTTCGGCAACCGGCGGGGGCGGGATTCACGCCAGCCCCCGGCGATTCTCCGACCCGGCGGGGGGTCGGAGAATGTCGCCCCAGGTTACTATCAGGTCAGCCATAATCTTATTAAATGGCGGATCAGGCTAGATGGGCTGAATGGTCTAATCCTGCTCCTTGTTCATACAGAATCATTTTGTTTGACAGTATGAAATACTCAGTTACGAGCAACTGAATTAGAGACTGGAATAGGCAATTTAGTGCCACCAGCCTGTTTAGCCATTCGTGGAGTTCATGGCTGACCTGTTTGTGGCCACCAGGTATAATCAAGGTTTACCTGAGGATACCATTTTTTCAGCTGTTCTCAGAATGGGAATGATGCCACCTGGGCTGCATTCATTGCTGATCCCTTGTTGGCCTTGAGCCTATCAAGGGAATGGCATATGTTTGGTCGGCTTCAAGGGAAACAACAGTTAAACATGAGTCACACATAGGCCTGAAACACAGTGGTAAAACACTTGGGATTTCTATCAACAATCCAGAGCTTCTCGATGTCATGTCTGCCGCTGGTACTAGCCCATAAATTACCAGGTGTGATTTCATTTTCACAGCTTGGTTAGTGGCATTTTGAATTCTTGCCCCCTATGATCCGAGTCCTGTTTTACAACCACTACCTTGCTTCCATCAACTGCCCCCTCACTCCCAACCCACCCTCCCCATCCCCCCTTCCACCGCTGCCACCCCACCTTTTATCCTCCAGTAAACAACTTTCACCAGGTTCCAGGATTTTTTTTTTAGCTCTGCACCGGAAGGATTAACAATCTCCACCCCTCACACCTTCCCCGTCTTGTGGCCTCTCAAAGGGAGGCTGCGCCATCTACCCCAGAATTACAACAAGGTCTGTGGTTTGCGCCAGTCTGTTGGGATGCCGGATGGGATGAGGGTTCAAGCTCATTTCACTTAAATTACAGCATCCCTCAGCTGTCTAAGAAGCAATTGTACCATCTCTTTGGGTTGGAGTCAAAACCTAATTCTCAGAGGTGAGAAGGAAAATTGTAACACATTGCATCACCCCAGTTTCCCCTTTCTCCCTCCTCGTAACTAACATTTCTTTTCGAATTGGCTGAAATTTAAGAATGTCATTCTTGAGTTTAGATATCCTTTAAAAAAAAACGAAACTTATGAGTAAGAGCTGGAAAAACCACGGGGTTGGATTCTCCATCAGCCAACGGCAAAATCGGGAAATGCGATTGGGCGGAGAATATCTTCCAACGGCAAAATCGCGGCAGGCACCAACTTGACACCAAATTGCGATTCTCTGTCACCCTGTAAATGGCATAAATGCACCGTGCACTGCGCGGCATTTAAACGCTGTTTGCATCTCATTAGTGGGCCCTCACGCGATTCTCCGCTGCCGATGGGCCGAGTCCACATGCGCCCTCAAAAATCGTGAACTTCGCGTGGTGGCTGCTGAGAGAGAGAGAGAGGAGGTAGGACACAGAGAGGAGGGACTGCGGGCTGCCAGCCCAGACACTGGCCATGATGGCTAGAGTGCGGTGGGGGGAACAGGTCAGGCCCCATGGCACAAGGGTGGTGCCATTATTTAATTTACTTTTTAATAATCTTTATTGTCACAAGTAGGCTTACATTGCAATGAAGTTACTGTAAAATCTTACCAATGACCGAAGTCAGGCTAACTGGCCTATAATGTCCCGTCTTCTGCCTCCTTCCTTTCTCAAACAGCAGTGTTACATTAGCCACTTTCCAGTCCTCTGGGATCGTTCCTGCCTCCAGTGATTCCTGAAAGATCACCACCAATGCCTCCACAATCTCCTCAGCTATCTCTTTTAGAACCCTGGGGTGTAGTCCATCGGGTCCTGTAGGATCTGCAATTCCCAGCGGCATTCCCAATGTGGCACAGAGAGGGACATCTTCAGGGAGTCCTTGAAATGTTTGTGTAGGGTTCCATCTACCACTGGTCAGTTCTTCATACAACATGATATTGGGCTGGCGACTGTCATCCATCTGGGCAACGCGACCTGACCATCGTAGTTGGCTTTGCAGGAGGATGGCCTTGATGTTGGCTTTTCAAGGATTTCAATATTCATGATACAGTCCTGCCAGTGTATCTTAAAGATGCTGTGGATGCAGAGCTGATAGAAGAATTCTAGAAGGTGTACATGATGGCGGTACAGGAGCCAGGACTCAGCGCCGTACAGAAGAGTGATGATGGCTTTATACATTTTGAATTTGGTCTGTGCTCTGAGGCTGTGGTTGTTTTGCGGAGTCTGTAAAATGTGCTATTTGCTGTTACAAGCCTTTTGTCCACTTCCTTGCAAATGGTGGCATCTACTGAGATGATGCTCCCCAAATAAATAAATTGCTTGACAACATGCAGAATTGTTCCCTCAATGACGATACTTGGTGATCTATATTCCTCTTGGGATGCAGGCTGAGGCAGGACTTCAGTTTTTTTAAAGAGTTGTGCTGCCTCAGACAAACATGAAATTAAATTAAATGAAAATCGCTTATTATCACAAGTAGGCTTCAATGAAGATACTGTGAAAAGCCCCTAGTCGCCACATTCCGGCACCTGTTCAGGGAGGCTGGTACGGGAATTGAACCTGCGCTGCTGGCCTGCCTTGGTCTGCTTTAAAAGCCAGCAATTTAGCCCCGTGTGCTAAACCAGCCCCATGCTGTCATAGGCTGCAGGCCTGGCTGAATGTGGGCCAGGAGAGCACCGTCATCAGTGAAGCGATGTTCACAGAGTTTATCTTGTGATTCTGTGTAAGCCTGAAGGTGCTTGAGGTTAAAAAGACCTCCATCAGCCTGGAAGCAAACGTTAACTCCCCCCTCAAGGTCTTCCACTGCCTGCCGCAGCATCATGCAGATCAGGGCCAGGGGACATAGTGAAATGAGTTCCTAACAAAAGCAAGTCCTGCAGTGCTGACTAGTTTCTTCATAAAGGAACTCGATCAGCTCTAATGAAAAATCGGTGTGAAGGTTATAACAATAACAACTTTCATTTATATAGCATCATTAACGTAAAATATCCCAAGGTGCTACACGGGATTGAGATTGGCCAAAACATTGACAGGTGACCAAAAGCTTGTCAAAGGCGTAATGAATTGGTGAAAAGGTAGGGATAATAAGTATGTACTTCAATTGGCAGGATGTGACTAGTGGAGCCCCCAAAGATCTGTACTGGTGCCAGAGCTTTTCACTAGGCCTATAAATGAGTTAAGTAGAGGAATAGAGAGCCATGCATTCCAATTTGCTGACGACACAAAGTTAAGCGGCATAGTGAGTAGACCAGCGGGGAGCAAAAAGTTGAAAAGTAAGATTTTGGATGAAGTAAGTGAGAAAAACTGGCAGATGGAGTCCAACATGGAGGAAGTGCGAGTTCATTCACTGTGAACCGAAGAAAGATACATCAAAGTACCGTCCAAATGGGGAGAAGCTAGGAATTGTGGTGGAGAAGAGAAATTGATACATGTACAGAAATAACTAAAAACCAATGGACAGATACAAAAATAATATTTTAAAAGGCCAACGGAATGTTAGCCCTCATCTCGAAGGCGTCGCAACATAAAGAGGAAGCGATTATGCTACAGTTATATATAGCACAGCAGTTAATTTGGAACACCGCAACACAGGAAAGATATATCAGTCTTAGGGGTGGGGTGCAGTGCAGAATGATATTTAGAGGATTAAGTTATTAGGACAGATTGGGAAGACTAGATTTGTAGTCCCTTGAAATTAGAAGATTAAGGGGTGAGAATTTTAACAAGTTACAAGATACAATAGGTTAGAAAGAGAGAAATAATTCCCTCTCGTGGGGAAGCCCAGGACAAGAGGTCCATAATATTAATATTATAGCCAGGCTGTTCAGCTGTGAGGTCAGGAAGTATTTCTTCACATGAAGGATAGTGGAAATCTGGAATTTGCTCTTCCGAAAAGTTAGGTCAATGGAAAGTCTGAGTGGGGAGATAATCTCCTATGAGGGTCAAGGTTAAGTAATGGAGATGTGAGAATAACTTTGGAATTTTGCTTAACCACCTTTAGCATTTAGAAAAGATTATTCTTTTATTTATACAGGCTTTCATCAAGTCATCCAAAAATATCTGTCACTGCATACTAATGATTTATTTTATAGTGGGAACACAGCCCACAAACAGCAATGAGATAAATGGCTAGCGGATTTATATTATGACGGTGGTTGAGAATACAAAGGTAGGTCAGAACATCAGAGGAACAACTCTCTGCTCTTCTGTAAATAGTGCTGTGTGATCTTGAACAACTATCTGAAACAGCAAACAAGACTTCAGGTCAATGCGTCCTCGCAAAGTGCGCACCACTGGCACGGCAGAAATCCCTTACTGCTGGAGTGTCAACCCTGGATTATATCTTGATATAGAACTCGACCCCACTATTATAGGGAGAGTTCTACTAATTGAACAAGACTGATGCCTCAGGGGATTTATGACAAATTTTTACTCAAGATTAATTGGCTGGAATAGAACATAAGAACAGAAGAAGTAAGGGCAGAAGTAGATCATTCAGCCCTCTCAGGTTGTTCTGCCATTCCACAGACTCATGGCTGATCTTCTATCTCAATTCTACTTAAAAGTTTCAATATACTCAATGAATGAACATCCAGGCTTGCTGGGGTTGTGAATTTCAAAGATTCATAACCCTTTGAGTAAGGAATTTCTCCTCATTTCATCCTACATGGCTGAACCCTCATTTGAGACAGCAATTTCTATTTCTAGACTACGCTGCATTCTTCCAAACTCAAGGAAATATATGGCCAGTCTACTCAATCACTCCTTGTGGAATAATGTCCTTCTTGCAGCAATTAATGTGTTATACAACCTCCAAAGCACATGTATCCTTCCTTAAGCAAGGAGGCCAAACTGCACACAGTGTTCTAGATTGTGGTCTCACCAAGGTTCCATATAGTTGAAGTAAGACTTCATCACTATCATACTCCAACCCTTTGTTGTAAAGGCTAATGTACCATTTGTTTCTGTAACTGCTAGCTATACCTGCATCTTAACGTTCTGTGATTCATGTACAAGGGCACTCAGAATACCAACATTTCACTGAGAGTTCACTAAAGACTAAATTAGTCATAAGAACATAAGAACATAAGAACTAGGAGCAGGAGTAGGCCATCTGGCCCCTCGAGCCTGCTCCACCATTCAATGAGATCATGGCTGATCTTTGTGGACTCAGCTCCACTCTCCGGCCCGTACACCATATCCCCGAATCCCTTTATTCTTTAGAAAGGTATCTATCTTTTTCTTTAAAACGTCTAAAGAAGGAGCCTCAACTGCTTCACTGGGCAAGGAATTCCAGAGATTCACAACCCTTTGGGTGAAGAAGTTCCTCATAAACTCGGTCCTAAATCTACTTCCCTTTATTTTGAGACTATGCCCCCTAGTTCTGCTTTCCCCGACCAGTGGAAACAACCTGCCCGCATCTATCCTATCTATTCCCTTCATAATTTTATATGTTTCAATAAGATCCCCCCGCATCCTTCTAAACTCCAATGAGTGCAGTCCCAGTCTACTCAACCTCTCGTCATAATCTAATCCCCTCAACTCTGGGATCAACCTAGTGAATCTCCTCTGCACTCCCTCCAGTGCCAATATGTCCTTTCTCAGGTAAGGAGACCAAAACTGAACACAATACTCCAGATGTGGCCTCACTAACACCTTATACAATTGCAGCATAACCTCCCTAGTCTTGAACTCCATCCCTCTAGCAATGAAAGACAAAACTCGATTAGCCTTCTTTTTAAAAAAAATATATTTTATTCAAATTTTTTTCCGGCCCCAAAAAAAGTACAAAAATGTTTCCCTTTTACAACAATAAAACAATATAAATAATAATGACCGTTTTTAACAAATAAATAAATAATATATAAACTAAATGGCAACTGCCATAACAAAATATTAACTCTCCCAAATAATAAAGTCAAACAAGCCAATGTACATGTCCAAGTAAAAATATCCATACAAAAACACCCCTGAGGACCCACCCGAGCCCTCCCCCCCCCCAACCCCCCTCCCCCCCTGGGTTGCTGCTGCTACTTTCCCACTTCCTTTATCGTTCTGCGAGATAGTCAATGAACGGTTGCCACCGCCTGGTGAACCCTTGAGCCGAACCTCTTAGTGCGAACTTTATCCGTTCCAGTTTTATAAACCCTGCCATGTCGTTTATCCAGGCCTCCACGCCCGGGGGTTTAGCTTCCTTCCACATTAACAATATCCTTCGCCGGGCTACTCGGGACGCAAAGGCCAAAACATCAGCCTCTCTCGCCTCCTGCACTCCCGGCTCTTCTGCAACCCCAAATATAGCCAACCCCCAGCTTGGCTCGACCCGGACCCCCACCACCTTCGAAAGCACCTTTGCCACCCCCACCCAGAACCCATGCAGTGCCGAGCATGACCAAAACATGTGGGTGTGGTTCGCTGGGCTTCTCGCGCATCTCCCGCACCTATCCTCTACCCCGAAAAATTTACTGAGCCTTGCTCCCGTCATGTGCGCCCTGTGCAAGACCTTGAATTGTATCAGGCTAAGCCTGGCACACGAGGACGAAGAGTTTACCCTGCGTAGGGCATCTGCCCACAGCCCCTCTTCGATCTCTTCCCCCAGCTCTTCTTCCCATTTTCCCTTCAGCTCATCCATCATGATCTTCCCCTCGTCTCTCAATTCCCTGTATATATCTGACACCCTACCATTGGGCAGCACGGTAGCCTTGTGGATAGCACAATTGCTTCACAGCTCCAGGGTCCCAGGTTCGATTCCGGCTTGGGTCACTGTCTGTGCGGAGTCTGCACATCCTCCCCGTGTGTGCGTGGGTTTCCTCCGGGTGCTCCGGTTTCCTCCCACAGTCCAAAGATGTGCAGGTTAGGTGGATTGGCCATGATAAATTGCCCTTAGTGTCCAAAATTGCCCTTAGTGTTGGGGGGGGGGGTTACTGGGTTATGGGGATAGGGTGGCGGTGTTGACCTTGGGTAGGGTGCTCTTTCCAAGAGCCGGTGCAGACTCGATGGGCCGAATGGCCTCCTTCTGCACTGTACATACTACTACTACTATCCCCCACCCATGTTCCCGAAATCATTCTATCCTGAATCTCCTGCGTCGGGAGCTGCGGAAATTCCCTCACCTGTTGCCTCACAAAAGCCCTCAATTGCATATACCGAAATGTATTACCCTGGGGCAACCCGTACTTTTCCGTCAGCGCTCCCAGACTCGCAAACGTCCCATCTAGGAACAGATCCCTCAGTTGCACAATCCCTGCTCTCTGCCATGTTCTAAATCCCCCATCTATTCTCCCCGGGACAAACCTATGATTATTCCTTATCGGGGACCGCACCGTGGCACCCGTCATTCCCTTATGCCATCTCCACTGCCCCCAAATTTTCAGCGTTGCCACCACCACTGGACTTGTGGTGTATTTCTTCGGGGAGAACGGCAACGGCGCCGTCGCCAATGCTTGTAGGCTGGTTCCTTTACAGGACGCCATTTCCAGTCTCTTCCACGCCGCTCCCTCCCCTTCTCCCATCCACTTACACACCATTGAGATATTGGCGGCCCAATAATAATCACTTAAGCTCGGCAGTGCCAGTCCCCCCCTATCCCTGCTACGCTGCAAAAAACCCCTCCTCACTCTCAGGGTCTTCCCAGCCCACACAAAGCTCATAACACTCTTCTCAATTTTTTTGAAAAAAGCCCTCGTAACCATCACCGGGAGGCACTGGAACACAAAAAGAAATCTCGGGAGGACTACCATTTTGACCGCCTGCACCCTGCCCACCAGTGACAGGGACACCATGTCCCATCTCTTAAAATCCTTCTCCATCTGTTCCACCAATCATGTTAAATTAAGCCTATGTAGGGTTCCCCAGTTCCTGGCTATCTGGATCCCTAAGTACCGGAAATCTCTTGTTACCCTCCTCAGCGGTAAATCATCTATTCCCCTGCTCTGCTCCCCCGGATGCACCACAAACAACTCACACTTCCCCATATTCAATTTATACCCCGAAAATTCCCCAAACTCCCTCAGTGTCCACATTATCTCAGGCATCCCCTCCACTGGGTCCGCAACATACAGCAATAGATCATCTGCATACAATGATACCCGGTGTTCTTCTCCTCCCCTGAGTACTCCCCTCCACTTCCTAGAGCCCCTCAGTGCTATGGCCAGCGGCTCAATTGCCAATGCAAACAGTAACGGAGACAGGGGACACCCCTGTCTTGTCCCTCTATAAAGACGGAAGTAGTCGGACCTCTGCCTGTTCGTGATCACACTCGCCACCGGGGCCCTATATAGCAGCTGTACCCATCCAATTAACCCCTCTCCAAAACCAAATCTCTTCAACACTTCCCATAGGTAGTCCCACTCCACTCTGTCAAATGCTTTCTCAGCGTCCATCGCCACCACTATCTCCGCCTCCCCCTCCGGCGGGGGCATCATCATCACCCCTAGCAGTCTCCGTATATTCGTGTTCAGCTGTCTCCCCTTAACGAACCCAGTTTGATCCTCGTGAACCACCCCCAGGACACAATCCTCTATCCTTGTCGCCATCACCTTGGCCAGGAGCTTAGCATCCACGTTCAGGGGGGAAATAGGCCTGTAAGACCCGCACTGCAGCGGGTCTTTTTCCTTCTTTAAGAGTAACGATATCGTCGCCTCCGACATAGTCGGGGGCAACTTCCCCCTTTCCCTGGCCTCATTAAAGGTTCTCGTCAAAAGCGGGGCCAGTAGGTCCATGTATTTCCTATAAAATTCCACCGGGAACCCATCCGGTCCCGGGGCCTTCCCCGCCTGCATGCTCCCAATCCCCTTTACCACCTCCTCCACCTCAATCCGTGCTCCCAGTCCCGCCCTCTCCTGCTCCTCCACCTTCGGGAATTCCAGCCGATCTAGGAAATGCATCACTCCCTCCTTCCCTTCCGGGGGCTGAGCCTTATACAGCCTCTCGTAGAATGCCTTAAACACCCCGTTCACCCTCTCCGCTCCCCGTTCCATCTCACCTTCCTCATCCCTCACCCCACCTATCTCCCTCGCCGCTCCCCTCTTCCTCAGTTGTTGGGCCAGTAACCGGCTCGCCTTCTCTCCATACTCATACTGTACTCCCTGTGCCCTCCTCCACTGTGTTTCTGCCTTGCCCGTGGTCAGCAGGTCAAATTCCATATGTAGCCTTTGTCTTTCCCTGTACAGTCCCTCCTCCGGAGCCTCTGCATATTGCCTGTCTACCCTCAGAAGTTCTCTCAACAGTCGCTCCCTTTCTTTGCTCTCTTGCTTCCCTTTATGGGCCCTTATGGATATCAGTTCCCCTCTGACCACCGCCTTCAGCGCCTCCCAGACCACTCCCACCTGGACCTCTCCGTTATCATTAAGCTCCAGGTACCTTTTGATACACCCCCTCACCCTTAGACATACCCCCTCATCCGCCAACAACCCCATATCCAATCTCCAGAGTGGGTGCTGCTCCTTTTCCTCTCCTACCTCCAGATCTACCCAATGTGGAGTGTGGTCCGAAATGGCTATGGCCATGTACTCCGTCCCTGTCACCTTCGGAATCAGTGCCCTTCCCAGGACAAAAAAGTCTATCCGTGAATACACCTTGTGAACATGGGAGAAAAATTAAAACTCCTTACTCCTAGGCCTAATAAATCTCCAGGGATCTACTCCTCCCATCTGCTCCATGAAGTCCTTAAGCACCTTGGCCGCTGCCGGCCTCCTCCCGGTCTTAGACCTAGACCGGTCCAGCCCTGGATCAAGCACCGTATTGAAGTCTCCCCCCATTACCAGCTTTCCCGCCTCCAGGTCCGGGATACGCCCCAGCATACGCTTCATGAAGTTTACATCATCCCAGTTCGGGGCGTATACGTTCACCAGAACCACCACCTCCCCTTGCAATCTGCCACTCACCATCACGTATCTACCCCCACTGTCCGCCTCTATGGTCTTTGCCTCAAACAGTACCCGTTTCCCCACTAGAATAGCCACCCCCCTATTCTTCGCATCTAAGCCCGAATGGAACACCTGCCCCACCCATCCTTTACGTAGTCTGACCTGATCTGCCAGTTTCAGGTGCGTCTCCTGCAACATGACCACATCTGCCTTTAAGTTCTTTAGGTGTGCGAGTACCCGTGCCCTTTTAATCGGCTCATTCAGCCCTCTCACATTCCACGTGATCAACAGGGTTGGGGGGCTCTTTACCCACCCCCCCCATGTCGACTAGCCATCCCCTTTTCTAACCCAGCTCCTCAACCGGTTCCCACATACCCGTATATCCCACCGACGGTGCTCTCCCGTCCCAACCACCCCGCCCCATAACAGCTCCCTCTTCCCCTTAGCAGCAGCAACCCATTTAACTCCCCCCCCCCCTCCGCTAGATCCCTTTCTAGCGTAGTTGCACCCCCCATGTTGCTCCCAGAAGTCAGCAAACACTGGCTGACCTCAGCTTCCCCGTTTGTCCTCGGCCCCTCATTGTGCGAGGCCCCCTCCTTCCTGCGTCCCCGTTCCCGCCACAATTACCATAGCACGGGAGCAAAGCCCACGTTTCCCACTCGGCCCTGCCCCTGATGGCGCAGTTCCCTTCTCCTCCCCCTTTCCTTCCCACCGGCGCCCACAGTTCCCCATACTACCGCCCCCCCCCCCCCCCCCCCCCCCCCCACGAGGGGAAAAGAGAAAAGTTACAAAATTGAAAAATTGAAAAAATTCCCCCCCCTTCCCTTTCCTCGTCCCACATAATCACCCCACCACTTTATTACAGAAGCTTTTTCTCTCGCCAGACTATTCCAGCTTCTCGTCCACAATGAATGTCCACGCCTCTTCTGCCGTCTCAAAGTAGTGGTGCTTCCCTTGGTGTGTGACCCACAGTCTCGCCAGCTGCAACATTCCAAATTTAACCTTCTTTTTGTGGAGTACCGCCTTGGCCCGGTTGAAACCTGCCCTCCTACTCGCCACCTCCGCACTCCAGTCCTGGTACACGCGGATCACCGCGTTCTCCCACCTGCAGCTCCGAGTTTTCTTCGCCCATCTTAGGACCATCTCTCTGTCATTGTAGCGGTGAAACCTCACCACTATGGCTCGAGGTATTTCTCCTGCCTTTGGTCTTCGCGCCAGAACTCGATAAGCTCCCTCCACCTCCAAAGGGCCCGTCGGGGCCTCCGATCCCATTAGCAAGTGAAGCATCGTGCTCACATATGCCCCGACATCTGCCCCCTCTGTGCCTTCAGGAAGACCCAAGACTCTTAAATTCTTCCTCCTCGAATTATTCTCCAGGGCTTCCAACCTCTCCACACACCTTTTGTGCTGTGCCTCGTGCGTCTCTGTCCTTACCACCAGGCCCTGTATTTCATCCTCATTCTCCGCAGCCTTTGCCTTCACGACCCGAAGCTCCAACTCCTGGGTCCTCTGCGCCTCCTTTAGCCCTTCAATCGCCTGTAGCATCGGGGCCAACACCTCCTTCTTCAGCTCTTCCACACAGCGCCGCAGGAACTCTTGTTGCTCCGGGCCCCATACCAAACAGCCACCTTCCAACGCCATCTTGTTTCGAGCTTCCCTTCCTTGCCGCTGCTCCAGTGGATCCACTGCAATCCGGCCGCTATCCTCTCCTTTATCCATATTTATCCGGGGGGATTCCCTCCTATTTCACCGCACAATGATTTTGGCCGTTAAAAATTGCCGTTGGGGCTCCTAATAAGAGCCCAAAAGTCCGTTTCAACGGGAGGTGCCGAAACGTGCGACTTAGCTGGTCATCGCCGCACCCGGAAGTCCTCGATTAGCCTTCTTAATCACCTGTTGCACCTGCACACCAACTTCATTCGGAGCTGAGGGCAATATGTGTGGGCAGTCCAGGACGCATGAGCGGCCGATGCGAGGCACTATTTCGGCAGCCCAGGTCCACGGGCTGAGTCCACCATGGAGCAAGGCGTGGCCGCTGGAAGCCGCCGGCGTGCGCATGCGTGGCCTCTGACCCGGAAGTGCGGGGCGCTGTATCGGCAGCTAGAGCTGCGAGGTCTATGATAGCTGCTTGCTAGCCCCAAGCACAACGGGGAATCTGTGGCCTTTTGATGCCATTTTTCCTGGCGTTAAAGACCACAGTTTTCCTGATGGCGTGGGGACATAGTCTCAAAAATGGAAAATTCAGCCCCATGTTCTCCTCCTGGTGGATGATCACTGTAAATGCACACTGTCGCTGGGAGCGCCGGTGATGATCTATTCTGGACATGCAAATAGGCCAGCACACAGGCAATGTGCAGATGCACATTTGATGCCCCGTTGACGTCTGATTTGCTGGGGTCAGGATTAGCCCTTGGAGTCTGTCAAGCTGGAGCAGCTTTTCATTCTTCCACTTACACCACTCTCTCATTCCAGCAAAATGATGGCGACATGAAGAGCTGAACCTTGCTTCCTGGATGTTGGGACAGAAAGACTGTTGGTCGCCATCGAGGGGAGGATGGGCACCCTCTTCCCCAGTATGGGGCGGAGACCCAAGCCTACTCTTCCCAATCGGGCTTGGGGTGAGGTGGCCATCAATGCTGCCAGTGTGACCAGGAGGACTGGTACGCAATGCCGTAAAAAGGTGAACTACCTCCTTCGAGCAGGTAGGGTGAGTAGCCAACTCTGTGCCCCAGGCATCACTCCCATCCCTCAGCCTTCACACCTGCCCCTAATCTCCTAGAGGCCAACAAGACCCAATCTGTCTGCATTTCCCTCACGGCCCACCCTCCATGGACGCCCAAAACATGTATTGCCTCCTTGTCTAGGAGCCATGCATGCACATACCAACAGCTACAAACCCCCCATCAAACCTGCATCCCAGCGTCTCAATGTGTCCCTTTGGTGTCTCCAGGGATAAAATGGCTCATAATCGCCGGGAGCAGAAGGAGACCGGAGGGGGCATCCTGGACCTACGAGTCCACAACCGGTTTGAAGAAAGAGAACTCCAAATAGCCAGGGAGGCCGAAGAGAGGGCAGTGGCTGCAATTGAGTTTGGTATGAAGCAAACAAGTGGGAGGTCAATGCAATGCAGATGTCCTGGGAGCAAGTGAGTCTATCATGTCCCATAGACCTGTCCTTCCTAAGACCTTAACCCTTGTGTTTTGCCTTGCAAGATCACCATCAGACCAGGCCAGTCCATCCGGGTTTGCTGCCGCCCATCAAGACCCTCAAGACACCCCGAACATGACTCCGGGGCAGACACCGACATCTCGACACTGCTATCATCTGCACCATCACAGAGACTGTCACCTCGGTGGGTAATGTTAGTGATCAGCTCCTGGGTCACCCTCTGGTAAGCACCACACATATCCTGCAGCATATCAGGTGGAAGCAGGGATTTCCGAGGGCGCAGAGGGATGTGGGGCTCTAGGCCGCCCATGACACAGGACTGTCTCACATGCCTACATTCTCACTGGGAGGTTGCAGGGCATGGGAACAGCAGTGTGAACCCACATTGTATGACAGCATTCCCAGTGATTGAGCCCTAACCAATCACCATCTCCCATCACCAACACCCCCCCCCCCCCACCCCCAATCCCCTCCCCGCTCTTCCCCTGTCATTTTTGTAGACATGGGAAGGAATCGCCAGCGCACATGCAGGGATCACCCAGGGGGACAGTAGACAGGAGTCAGACTCTGTCAGACTCTGTCAGACAATGAGAAGCACCAGAGCTCATCTCACAGCGGGTCGTCATCATCCTCCATCTCACTGATACTGTGATGATGCTGGTATGACCCTTGGAGGGGTGGGGGTGGCCTTGTGGTAGTGGCAAAGAGTGGAAGGCTAGAGGGAAGGGGGAGTGAAGGACTAAGGGAGTGACAGGTGAGAGGTTCAGGGGAAGGTGGATTATGTGTGTGGTTGGGGGAGTGGGTGCATTTCAAGTAGGTGGTGGGGGGAAAGAGGTTGGACAGGGCGGCAGAGCTGTCGATGACCAGGTCTCCGAGTTGGTAAATTGGTAGGTGATACGGCAGCCCTGGGTCACATGTTGGGTGCCCTGCAGTGCCAGCTCCAGCTCCACTCCCAGTTCTTCCTGGAAGCCCTCTTCATTCTCCTTGTCAGATGAGGCCTATCATTCATCCTCCTCCTCCAGCATGTCGCACCTCTACTGTGCGATCCTATGGAGCATGCAGCAAACCACTCTGATGCTCGAGAGCATCTGGGTATATTGGAGTGCCTCACCAGGGCAGTCCAGGCATTGGGAGCACATCTTTAACACAACAATGCACCGCTCAATGATGCTCCTGGTTGCTGACTGAGCCTCATTATGACAGTTCTTCACCTCGGCCTGGGGTCTCCTCAGAGGCATAATTAGCCATGACCTCAGAGGGTAAGGCTTGTTGCCCAATAGCAAACCCCTCACCCAAGGGAGCACCTCGAAAGTGCTGGGAACCAACAAGTGAGCCAGGATGTATGCGTCGTTCACTCTGCCTGGATATCAGGGGTAGACGTGCATGATGTTCAGCTGGTGGTTGCACACCAACTGCACATTCATGGAGTGGAACCACTTCCTATTTATGAAGGGCAACCCCTGTCGTGCCGGTGCTTGGAGGGTAACATGCGTGCCAGCGATCGCCCCCTGGTCCTGGGGCATTCCAGCAATGGAGGCAAATCCTGTAGCCAGGACACACTTGTGGGCCTAGTCCAGGCTGAAGGTGATGTATGTAGGTGCCCGGACGCAAAGGGCATCCGTAACAGCGCCCCATGTGCAAGATCTCACACAGGTCCCTACTCGAGCCCTGGAATGAGCCAGAGGCATAATTCCGGGTGACCATCACCTTGATAGCCATGAGATGCGGGTGTCCTCCTCCATCCCCCCGTCGTGTCAGGTGCGCCACCATCTGGCACAGGTGGTGTATTCTCTCCCTGCTGAGCAGGAGTCGGCAGCAGCACACGTGGTCCAGCAGCTTCTCAAAGGACAGGCGGCAACAGTATACACATGGCCTGATGTGGCACCTCCTTCATTCCTCCTCCTCGGCCTGATGGTCTGCCATCACATGAGGCTGTTACTCTGAGAGGGGTTGTGTGCAACGGAGGGTTCCAGCGGCACTGGTGCATGTGTCCATTGTTTGGGGTGAACTCTGCTGATCCCCTGCTTCCCCTGCTGTGGGGCTGAGCTTCGAAGGGGTGCAGTGAGCAGTGCCAACACCTAATGGGCCAGTGATTGAGCATGGCCCCACCCATCCCCTTGATTATACTGCTGGGATGTGGGTGTGTCCAAATGGGTGGTTTGCAGCTTGATCAATGGCCCTCAGAGCATTTCCAGGACCCTGTGAGCAGTCAGCAGTGTAAACTGCCAGGAGCCTTGAAATTGCAGCTATGGGGTTGGGTTTAAATGAATGTATAGCAGCAATGGGGGTCTCAGCCAGGGCACGCCAGCCCCGAGTGGGGAACCCCAAGTCCACACACAAAGTTGTACCCCACTACACCCAGAGGTCCAGACATACACCCCCCAGAAAGCCCGACAAATTTCCAAAGTTCACTAGCTCCCCTCATCGGCCATGGCGCCTGGTTCACCCTGGTAAATACTTGCAGGGCACCGGAGCATCGGAACGAACGCCAATTCGTTTTTAGCCCATAGCTCGATTCTCTGCTGAATCAGGAAACCCACTGCCGATGGCGGAGAATCCACTCCATGGTCTGTGAAAGGAACTTTATAGGTCTCGTGGAGATGGCTTTTACTCTACCCACCTGGCAGAAACCAGGCAGGTGGTTAAAATTGGCTGAGCCTTACCCAAAGGTGTTGGCTTCGTTCCAGCAGACTTTTATTTTAACCTCCTATTCTGAGCAGCTGTTAAGGATGGCCTCTTTCTTCAAATATGCAGATCGGGGTCATAGAACATAGAACATTACAGCGCAGTACAGGCCCTTCGGCCCTCGATGTTGCGCCGACCTGTGAGACCACTCTAAAGCCCATCTACACTATTCCCTTATTGTCCATATGTCTATCCAATGACCATTTGAATGTCCTTAGTGTTGGCGAGTCAACTACTGTTGCAGGCAAGGCATTCCACGCCCTTACTACTCTCTGAGTAAAGAACCTACCTCTGACATCTGTCTTATATCTATCTCCCCTCAATTTAAAGGTATGTCCCCTCGTGCTAGACATTACCATCCGAGGAAAAAGGCTCTCACTGTCCACCCTATCCAATCCTCTGATCATCTTGTATGCCTCAATTAAGTCACTTCTTAACCTTCTCCTCTCTAACGAAAACAGCCTCAAGTCCCTCAGCCTTTCCTCATAAGATCTTCCCTCCATACCAGGCAACTTTCTGGTAAATCTCCTCTGCACTCTTTCCAAAGCTTCCACATCCTTCCTATAATGCGGCGACCAGAATTGCACGCAATACTCCAAATGCGGCCGCACCAGAGTGTTGTATAGCTGCAACATGACCTCATGGCTCCTAAACTCAATCCCTCGACCAATAAAAGCTAACACACCGTACGCCTTCTTAACAACCCTCTCAACCTGGGTGGCAACTTTCAGGGATCTATGTACATGGACACCAAGATCTCTCTGCTCATCCACACTGCCAAGAATCTTACCATTAGCCCAGTACTCAGTCTTCCTGTTATTCCTTCCAAAATGAATCACCTCACACTTTTCTGCATTAAACTCCATTTGTCACCTCTCTGCCCAGCGCTGCAGCTTATCTATGTCCCTCTGTAACTTGTAACATCCTTCCGCACTGTCCACAACTCCACCGACTTTCGTGTAATCTGCAAATTTACTTACCCATCCTTCTACGCCCTCCTCCAGGTCATATATAAAAATAACATAACAGCAGTGGCCCCAAAGCAGATCCTTGTGGTACACCACTAGTAACTGGACTCCAGTCTGAACATTTCCCATCAACCACCACCCTTTGTCTTCTTCCAGCTAGCCAATTTCTGATCCAAACTGCTAAATCACCCTGAATCCCATGCCTCCGTATTTTCTGCAGTAGCCTGCCGTGGGGAACCTTATCAAACGCTTTACTGAAATCCATACACACCACATCAACTGCTTTACCCTCATCCACCTGTTTGGTCACCTTCTCAAAGAACTCCATAGGGTTTGTGAGGCACGACCTACCCTTCAAAAAACCGTGTTGACTATCTCTAATCAAATTATTCCTTTCCAGATGATTATACATCCTATCTCTTATAAACCTTTCCAAGGTTTTTCCCACAACAGAAGTAAGGCTCACTGGTCTATAGTTACCGGGGTTATCTCTACTCCCCTTCTTGAACAAGGGGACAACATTTGCTATCCTCCAGTCTTCTGGCACTATTCGTGTAGACAAAGATGACTTAAAGATCAAGGCCAAAGGCTCAGCAATCTCCTCCCTAGCTTCCCAGAGAATCCTAGGATAAATCCCATCCGGCCCAGGTGACTTATCTATTTTCACACTTTCCAGAATTGCTAACACCTCCTCCTTATGAACCTCGAGCCCTTCTAGTCTAGTAGCCTGAATCTCAGTATTCTCGTCGACAACATTGTCTTTTTCCTGTGTGAATACGGACAAAAAATATTCATTTAGCACCTCTCCTATCTCCTCGGACTCCAAGCACAACTTCCCACTACTGTCCTTGACTGGCCCTACTCTTACCCTAGTCATTCTTTTATTCCTGACATATCTACAGAAAGCTTTAGGGTTATCCTTGATCCTACCTGCCAAAGACTTCTCATAGGGTCCGATGATGTCTTCAGGCCTCAACTGCAATTTAAGAAAGCATACCTCTGCAACACAGCCCATTGCACTCTAACCTCATCTATTCCATTGATGAAAGCTTTGGCCACGGTTTTGTTTTATCAAGCTATTTCTTGGACACTGGTCTCGCAGTCTCTTGTCTACAACGTCATCACTCCCATTATATCCTATTTTAGAACTTGCTGATCACACACCACTACTGCAACCGCTTCTAATACAATATACTAGCTGTACCCAGTGGTCTGCTTGTATATCATGAACAACCTTCTCATTTTGTGGCAAAGTCATCTACATTCTACTCTCTCCATAAATGCCTCACTTTGCTATTTCTACCCATAAAACCAGAAGACATAGGAGCCGAATTCTGCCACTCAGCCCATCGAGTCTGCTCCATCATTCAATCATGGCTGATATGTTTCTCAACCCTATTCTCCTGCCTTCTCCCCATAACCCCTGATCCCCTTATTAATCAAGAACCTACCTATCTCTTAACAACAATGAATAGGCACTGCCACTTATAAAATTCTGCAGTAACCCCAAGTTTTTTTGAGCACATTTTGAATTATCTCATCTAACTCTCCTAAGCAAACTAGAAAGAGAGGTGGCAAAAGCCAGTGAGGTCCTTATTTAAATATGATAACTGGACACCAATTATTGCACCAGGGCCCCAATGGAATATTAACTGGATGCCTGTGCAAGTGAACGGCCTTAAGTTCCGAACAAGCCAATGTAGCTAGAATAGGAGTTGGGGACTGAAGAGGCACCAGTAGGAAATTCAATTTACTCTGTGTTTCCTTGTGGGGCTGGTGGAACAGGCACCCTGGGTCGCGCGTGGAAGGTTTAGCCCTAGGCTTCTTCCTTCTCTCCCAATCACAGAGTCGTCCTGAAACCCCATTCAACCACTAACCTGACTGTGGGAGATTATTCTTTCAAGTTCTTGGCCTTCTCCAGTTCAAGAGATGGATGGACTCATGCAGATGAAATCTGGGGATTAAAATCTCCCACTATCATGAACTGGACAGTTTGTGGACAGTTCAGTTCCTGTCCACATTCCCCCAGTTAAAGTTGGAGTTCAGGGTCCTCTTCTTACTCTAAAGCACTCAGGCTCCATTTGCTTCTTTTAGACTTTCAATCTTCACTCGCAAGCTCCCTATCTGTACTCTCTCGAGCTGATAGTTGTCACAACACACATGCTCCCTGTGGTAGTCACCACTTGATGCACGATCAATGACCACTAAAGCGAGTTTGTAGTCCAACTGAAGGCTTTAATAAGCTAGATATTTCCCCCAGCAGCTCATGGCATGGCATGGCAACGTGGTAGAGTTAGTTAAGGAGGTACCGTAATACCTCCGTACAGCGTTTTGTAACTATTTACAATTCAAAATCTATTTACAATTAATGATTAAAATTTACAATTTAAATTGAAGCGATCAGTCGATCGGGGGCCCTGGTCGTCCTCTGTTATCGTCGGAGATTCAGTGGTGATTCCGGTGGAGGCTCGGGCGCCTGTGACTCCAGGAACGTGGCTTCGATCTCCGTGGCAGCTTCGACACCCCTAGACGGCGCTGGTGGGGAAAACGGTTGACCTGGGAAGGGAGCGCCTGCGGGGTGCGTCGGTGGGTGGGGGGGCCTAGACGGGGCCGGTGGAAGGACCAATCCTCCTGTAAGGTGCCCTGGTGGAGGGGAGGGTGGGACTGGTGGCTGGGGTGGTCGTGGGGCTCCGGCGGGTGCCAGGTCTTGTAGGAGAACCGTATCTTGTCGGCCGTCGGGGTACGCACGTAGGCGTACTGGGGGTTAGCGTGGAGAAGATGGACCCTCTCGACCAACGGGCCCGACTTGTGCGCCCGCACGTGTTTTCGGAGCAGGATGGGTCCGGGAGCTGCCAGCCAGGTCGGGAGCGAGGTCCCAGAGGAGGACTTCCTGGGGAAGACAAGGAGACGTTCATGAGGTGTCTGGTTAGTTGTGGTACAAAGCAGTGACCGAATGGAGTGGAGGGCATCCGGGAGGACTTCCTGCCAGTGGGGGACTGGGGGATTCCTGGACCGTAGGGCCAGTAGGACGGTCTTCCAGGCTGTTCCGTTCTCCCTCTCTACCTGTCCGTTACACCGGGGGTTGTAACTGGTCGTCCTGCTTGAGGCGATGCCCTTGCTGAGCAGGAATTGACGCAGTTCGTCGCTCATAAAGGAGGACCCCCCCTATCACTATGTATGTAGGCGGGGTACCCAAACAGTGCAAAGATGCTATGGAGGGCCTTGATGACGGTGGTTGCGGTCATGTCGAGGCAGGGGATGGCGAATGGGAACCGGGAGTACTCATCAATCACATTCAGGAAGTACGTGTTGCAGTCGGTGGAGGGGAGGGTGCCTTTGAAGTCCATGCTGTTCAAAGGGACGGGAAGCCTTTATCAGGTGCGCTTTCTCTGGCTGATAGAAGTGCGGTTTGCACTACGCGCAGATTTGGCAGTCCCTGGTGGCTGTCCTGACCTCCTTGATGGAGTAGGGCAGGTTGCGGGTCTTGACAAAGTGGAAAAAGCGAGTGACCCCCGGGTGGCAGAGGTCCTCGTGGAGGGCTCGGAGGCGGTCCACTTGTGCGGTGGCACATGTGCCGCGGGACAGGGCATCAGGAGGCTCGTTTAGCTTCCCGGGACGATACAAGATCTCGTAGTTGTAGGTGGAGAGTTCAATCCTCCACCGCAAGATCTTATTGTTTTTTATATTGCCCCGCTGTGCATTATCGAACATGAAAGCAACCGACCGTTGGTCAGTGAGGAGAATGAATCTCCTGCCGGCCAGGTAATGCCTCCAATGTCGCACAGCTTCTACTATGGCCTGGGCCTCCTTTTCGACTGAGGAGTGGCGGATTCGGAAGCATGGAGGGTACGTGAGAAGAAGGCCACGGGCCTGCCCGCTTGGTTGAGGGTGGCTGCCAGAGCTACGTCGGATGCGTCGCTCTCGACCTGGAAGGGGAGGGACTCGTCGATGGCGTGCATCGTGGCCTTTGCAATGTCTGCTTTGATGCGGCTGAAGGCCTGGCGGGCCTCTTTCGACAGGGGAAAATCTGTGGATTGGATCCGGGGATGGGCCTTGTCTGCATAGTTGGGGACCCACTGGGCATAGTAACTGAAAAACCCTAGGCAGCGCTTCAGGGCCTTGGGGCAGTGAGGGAGGGGGAACTCCATAAGGGGGCGCATGCGTTCAGGGTCGGGGCCTATAACTCCATTTCGCACTCCATAGCCGAGGATGGCTGGGCGGTTGGTGCTAATCACGCATTTATCCTTGTTGTATGTAAGGTTAAGGATCTTTCCGGTCTGGAGGAATTTTCGGAGGTTGGTGTCGTGGTCCTGCTGGTCGTGGCCGCAGATGGTGACATTATTGAGATACGGGAATGTTGCCCATAAACCGCACCGGTCAACCATTCGGTCCATCTCATGCTGGAAGACCGAGACCCCGTTGGTGACACCGAAGGGAACCCTTAAAAAGTGATAGAGCCGCCCATCTGCCTCGAAGGCAGCGTACTTGCGGTCACTAGTGCGGATAGGGAGCTGGTGGTAGGCGGACTCAAGGTCCACCATGGAGAAGACCTTGTAATGCGCAATCCTGTTTACCAGGGCAGATATGTGGGGGAGAGGGTACGCGTCCAGCTGCGTAAACCTGTTGATGGTCTGAATGTAGTCGATGACCATCCTATGCTTCTCCCCGGTGGTCTTTACCACCACTACCTGAGCTCTCCAGGGGCTGTTACTGGCTTCAATGACTCCTTCCCTCAGTAGCCTTTGGACCTCTGACCTAATAAAGATCCGGTCCTGGGCACTGTTCCGTCTGCTTCTGGTGGCGGCGGGTTTGCAATCCGGGGTGAGGTTCACAAACAGGGGAGGCGAATAGACCTTGAGGGTCGCGAGGCCACAGACAGTGAGGGGGGTATAGGGCCGCCGAATTTGAAAGTTAGACTTTGGAGATTACACTGGAAGTCTAAACCTAGGAATGTGGCTGCGCAGAGGTGGGGAAGGATGCAGAGCCGGTAATTTTTAAACTCCCTTCCCTGGACTGTGAGGTTTGCTGCACAAAACCCCTTTATCTCTACTGAGTGGGAACCGGAGGCCAGGGAGATTTTTTGATTAACGGGGTGGACGAGGAGAGAACAGCCACTTACCGTGTTGGGGTGTATGAAGCTCTCCGTGCTCCCAGAGTTGATTTGGCAGGACGTCTCGTGCCCGTTGATAAATACAGTTGTTTTAGCAGTTGAGAGTGTTCGAGGCCGGGACTGATCCAGAGTCACCGAGGCTAATCGCAGCAGTTGAGTGTTCTCTTCAGTCAGTGTGTGGTCAGCCGAGCTGGGGTCCTGGGGGTTCATCCAAGATGGCGGCTCCCATTGGTCGCACATGGCTGGGGTGCACAAAATGGCGGCGCCCATCCCTCTAACGTGGCGTCCGCGGGACAAGATGGCGGCGCCCGGGGGCCGCACGTGGCCCTGGAGTAGGAAGATGGTAGCGCCCGCTGGCCGCCCAGGGACCGTGGAGAGGTTTGTGGTGGCGGTCCACATTCGCCGCCGGAGACCGCGGCAACCGCAAGGGACTGGCATACCCCCACGAAATGGCCCTTTTTACTGTATCCCCTGCAGGTGAATGCGCGGGCCGGGCAGCGTTGGCGGGAGTGCTTGGCTTGCCCGCAAAAGTAGCAGCGGGGCCCCCCGGGGTTGCCAGACCGCCTTGCAGCACAAGCTTGTGGGGGGATGGGGGATGTCTCGGGGCCGGCTGCAAAGGGGTCCCCAGGGGGCTGCCGCGCGGTCGGGAACATAAGCGCGGGCGTTTCTGGAGGCCACATCCAGGGAGCCTGCAAGGACCCGTGCCTCCTAGAGACCTAGTGTGTCTCTTTCTAGCAATCGCTGGCAGATTTGGGAGGATAGCATACCTGCCACGAAAGCGTCCCGGACCAAGAGTTCAGTGTGTTCGCTCGCCGAAACTTGCGGGCAGCTGCAGTTTCTCCCCAACACCAGGAGTGCATGGTAGAATTCTTCCAGCAATTCCCCAGGGGTTTGTCGCCTCATTGCTCGCAGATGTCGGGCGTAGACCTGGTTTACTGGGTGAATATAATGTCCTTTTAGCAGCTCTATTGCTGCATCGAAGTCTTCCGCTTCCTCGATGAGGGTGTAAATCTCCGGGCTCAGCCTTGAGTGCAGGACTTACATTTTCTGTTCTCCCATGGGTGTGTTTTCGGCCGTTCCGAGATAGCCTTTAAAGCATGTCAGCCAGTGCTTGAAGGTTGCCGCTGAGTTCGCCGCATGGAGGCTGAGTTGCAAACACTCCAGCTTGATTCGGAGCTCCATCCTTTTTAAAACTAGCTTATTAAATTGATGCACAATCAATGACCACTAAAGCGAGGTTGTAATCCAACTGAAGGCTTTAATAAGCTGGATGTTGCCCCCAGCAGCTCAGGTACAGAATGAAGGCTGCTGGGGCGGCACGGGCTGTTATACCCCACCTAGCAGGGCGGTGCTACCATAGATCTTGACCAATAGGAAGCATACAGTTTCTACCAATGGTGTTCCAGCATTACCAGCATTCCAGTAATACCTCTACTACCATACCACTGTTGTATTATATTGTATGTATGGGTATTACGGTAAGGCCCCTGTACTACAGGTACGGGGGTAGATCCCTGCCTGCTGGCTCCGCCCAGTAGGCGGAGTATAAATGTGTGTGCTCTCAGAACAACAGCCATTTCATAAGCTGCTGTAGGAGGCCACACATCTCTGTGTAATAAAGCCTTGATTACTTCTACTCTCGTCTTGTCGTAATTGATCGTGCATCAATTTATTACACAGAGATTTTTCAGAGATGGACCTCCGCATCAAGCCGGATCGCCTGCAGCTGCATCCTCAAGCAGACAACGCCAAAAAGGACTTCCAACATTGGCTAGCTTGCTTTGAAGCATACATCGGGTCTGCACCAGACCCAATCTCAGAAGCACAGAAGCTCCAGATTCTATGCACGTGGCTGAGCTCCAACGTTTTTCCCCTCGTCCAGGGCGCGACTACCTACGCAGAGACGATGGCGCTACTGAAGGAGACCAGCAAGATCTACGCCAGGCCTGCGCCACGCGGCCGCCAACCAATCCCGGGGGACCCAAGTGCTACTTCTGCGGACAGACAAAACACCCCAGGCAGCGCTGCCCGGCGTGGAGCGTGCTCTGCAAGGCCTGTGGCAAGAAGGGATATTTTGCTGCAGTATGCGAGGCCCACTCAATCGCTGCTATTGTCCCGGCACCCACCATGTGCGGCCAGTGGGCGTCGCCATCTTGCTTGCCTCAGAACCAATGGGCACCGCCATCTTGCCTGCCCCAGGACACCGGCGGCCAGTGGGTGTGGCCAGCGGCCACTTACCCGCATCAGGGCCCCTGCTCGTCGGGCACCTCATCGGGCTGCTCATCGCCTGCAACTGCCAACGACCAGCCGCGTCTCGCCTCGGTCACAATCGACCAGTCTCGACCGCACAACCTCGTGACCGCTTCAACAAAGGTGAAGGTCGACGGGCACGAGAAATCCTGCCTTCTGGACTCCGGGAACACTGAGAGCTTCATCCGCCCTGATACAGTAAGGCACTGCTCCCTCGCAGTACACCCCGCTAACCAAAGAATTTCCCTGGCCTCCGGATCCCACTCTGTGGCGATCCGGGGGAACAGCATCGCCACCCTCACCGCCCAGGGCATAGAGTTCAGCGGCTTCCGGCTCTACGTCCTCCCCAACCTCTGCGCTGCCTTGCTACTCGGCCTGGACTTCCAGTGCAACCTCCAGAGCCTAACCCTGAAATTTGGCGGGCCCCTACCACCCCTTACTGTTTGCGGCCTCGCGACCCTTAAGGTCGATCCGCCTTCCCTGTTTGCAAACCTCACCCCGGATTGCAAACCCATCACCACCAGGAGCAGACGGTACAGCGCCCAGGACAGGACCTTCATCAGGTCTGAGGTCCAACGGCTGCTGCGGGAAGGTATCATCAAGGCCAGCAACAGCCCCTGGAGAGTATAAGTGGTAGTGGTGTAAACCGGGGAGAAAAACAGGATGGTCGTTGTCTACAGTCAGACCATCAATCAGTACACGCAGCTTGACTCGTACCCCCTCCCATGAATATCTGATATGGTCAATCAGATTGCACAGTACCGGGTCTTCTCGACAGTGGACCTGAAATCTGCCTACCAGCAGCTCCCCATCTGCAAGGCGGATCACCCATACACTGCGTTTGAAGCAGACGGCCGCCTTTCCCATTTCCTTAGGGTTCACTTCGGCATCACCAACAGGGTCTCAGTCTTCCAACGGGAGATGGATCGAATGGTTGACTGGTACGGGCTGCGGGCCACTTTCCCGTACCTGGACAACGTCACCATCTGCAGTCACGACCAGCAGGACCACGACGCCAACCTTTCCAAATTTCTCCACCCCGCCACACTCCTCACCTAACTTACAACAAGGAGAAGTGGGTGTTCAGCACGAACCGATTAGCCATCCTCGGCTATGATGTTCAGAACGGAGTTCTAGGGCCCGACCCCGATCGCATTATGGAACTCCCCCTCCCCCAAGGCCCTCAAACGATGCCTGGGGCTCTTTTCGTATTACGCCCAGTGGGTCCCAAACTATGCGGACAAGGCCCACCACTCATTCAATCCACCGCTTTCCCATTGATGGCCGAGGCTCACCAGGCCTTCAACCGTACCAAGGCCGACATCACCAAGGCCGCGATGCACGCGGTCGACGAGACCTTCCCCTTCCAAGTCGAGAGCGATTCATCAGGCGTCCCTCTGGCCGCCACCCTCAACCAGGCAGGCCCGTGGCATTCTTTTCCCGCACCCTCCATGTCTCCAAAATTCAGCACTCCTCCGTCGAAAAGGAGGCCCAAGCGATCGTTGAAGTGATCATTGGAGGCATTACCTGGCCGGCAGGAGAGTCACTCTCCTCACTGACCAACGGTCGGTTGCCTTCATGTTTAACAACACACAGCGGGGTAAGATCAAAAATGATAAAATCTTGAGGTGGAGGATCAAGTTCTCCACCTATAATTACGAGATTTTGTATCGCCCCGGTAAGCTCAACGAGCCCCCCGGTGCCCTATCCCGAGGTACTTGTGCCAGCGCACAAGTGGACCGACTCCGGACCATGCACGACGATCTCTGTCACCCGGGAGTCACCCGCTTTTACCACTTCATTAAGGCCCGCAATCTGCCCTACTCCATCGAGGAGGTCAGGGTTATCACCCGAGACTGCCAGGTCTGTACGGAGTGTAAACCGCTGATGCACAATCAATAACTCTCGAGACAAGGGGAGTCATATCTAATCGGCTTTAATCAGCTAGAACTGTACCCAGCAGCTTCGATACAGAAAGTGAAGGCTGCTGGGACGGCATGGGTTGTTATACCCCGCCTCTCAGGGCGGGGCTATGTACGTTAGCCAATGGTAGACTCCTAGGTCTAGCCAATGGTCATTCACCTCTCAGGTACTGCAATACCTGGTATTACCACAACCGCACTTCTACCGGCCAGACCGTGCGTGCCTGGAGAAGGCCTCCCGCCCCTTTGAACGCCTCAGCGTGGCCTTCAAAGGACCCCTCCCCTCCACCGACCGCAACACGTACTTTCTTAATGTGGTCAACGAATATTCCCGATTCCCCTTCACCGTCCCATGCCCCGATATGACGTCTGCCACCGTCATCAAAGCCCTCAACACCACCTTCGCTCTGTTCGGTTTCCCCGCCTACGTCCACAACGACAGGGGATCCTCATTTATGAGCGAGAAGCTGCGCCAGTACCTGCTCAACAGGGGCATTGCCTCGAGCTGGACAACCAGCTACAACCCCAGGGGAAACGGGCAGGTGGAGAGGGAGAATGGGATGGTTTGGAGGGCCGTCCAGCTGGCCCTACTGTCCAGAAATCTTCCGCCCTCCCACTGGCAAGAGGTCCTCCCTGACGCACTTCACTCCATTCGGTCGCTCCTGTGCACCGCGACCAACGAAACCCCTCATGAACGTCTCTTTGCCTTCCCCAGGAAGTCCACCTCCAGGGTTTCGCTCCCAACATGGCTGACAGCTCCAGGACCCGTTCTCCTCCGCAAGCTCGTGCGGCTCCACAAGGCGGACCCGTTGGTTGAGAGAGTACAGCTACTCCATGCGAACCCGCAGTACGCCTACGTAGCGTACCCTGACGGCCACCAAGACAGTCTCCCTCAGGGATCTGGCACCAGCTGGGTCCCCACACCACCACCCCCCCCCCCCGCCCCGGCGTACCCCACCACAGCTCCCGCTCCAGGACAATCCGTCCCACCCTTGCTCCCACCCGGGGATAAAGAGGATTTCGACACGCTCCCGGAGTCACCGAAGACCAAGCCGACGCCTGAGTCGCCACCAGCACTGCGGCGCTCTCAACGACAGATCAAGGCGCCCGATCATCTAAATTTGTAACCTTCTCTGTAATTTTAAAACCAATCTGTATGTATATAGTTTCCCACCACCCCCGCTGGACTCATTTTTAACAGGGTGTAAATGTGGTAGTCACCACTGTTGTATTATATTGTATATATGGGTGTTACGGTAAGGCCCCTGCCAGCTGGCTCCGCCCAGTAGGCGGAGTATAAATGTGTGTGCTCTCCGAACAGCAGCCATTTCGTAAGCTGCTGTAGGATGCCACATATCTCTGTGTAATAAAGCCTCGAATACTTCTACCCTCGTCTCGTTGTAACTGATAGTGCATCACTCCCTATCTGCTTTCCTTTCTCACAGGTTCCTGGACCTATTTGCCTCCTTGAAGTCTCTTCTATCCAACATCAAGCTCACTACGCATTCTCCCCACTCCTTTTTTTCACTTCTTTCTTTCAGTCACTCAGTTCTTGGTCTCCTTTTCGCTCAGTCCTGTCTCCCACCGGACTCCAATGCTCTATTTCCCTCTCATGAACCCCATTTGTTTCTACCCTCTCTTGGGCTCCTCAGTACTTCCTTCAGGCTCCCAATCTGTTCTTTTCCCTCTTGAGGCCTAAATCTATTTCAGATTCCACATCCCTTTCCCAAGTTCCCAGTCTCCTGGTCTCTCTTCTGCTCTCATGTTCCCACTCCTCTGTCTAGTTCACAGTTTCCTGGTCCCCTTCTCCAGACCCTCCTCTGCCAATCCCCCCCCAAGATTTCTCTCCCACCTTCCAACTCCTCTCAATCTTCAGGCCTCTTTTTTCCTCTCAGTCTTTTCTTCTCTGTATAGTTTCCAGTCTCTTTGATCAGTACCCCTTTCCCATTGTCTCCTCCCCCCCCCCCCCCCCCCCCCATCCTCCCCTCCAAGCTTCTCTTGGCCTCTGGGTCACTTTTTGCCTCAGTCTTCTCTCCTCCCTCTGGCTCCACTCTTCTGTTTATGTGGAGTAGGCTGTCGAACCAGTCAGCACATATAAAATACTAATTTCCTGCTCCATGGGAATCTGTGATGCTTGGCAATTAGAGGCTTCTTTCCTTTTAAGTGGATCAGTAGGAAAGGCTTTTGCAGGCCCCTAGTTATGTAACTTAGTGAGGTACCAAGTGGCTGCTATGGATGGGGGCCAACAAGCACCAGAGGAAGAAAGGAGAAAACTCCTTTTCGAGCATAATCAATCTTCAAAACACATCTGTGTGAGAAGCAAAAATGAGAAAATAACACCAGCGGTGAAGTGACACAATGTAACATTCTTCACCCCAGTTAACCCTCAATTCATACGCCGTAAAAAGGAAAAGCAATTTCGGACCACAACTGAGATCAGAGGCACCAAATAAAACAAGCCTCTCTTAAGTCGTCACTTCCAAACTGGCTGGGCGTTTTCTTTCCCAGACTTGTCATTTTGTAAGGTGGGAAACACCAGGAGTGGAGGATAGGAAGCTAGGCCCAAGGGTTGAGTTTGGTTTGGCACAGGCTGCGTGCCTCCCATGCTCTCAGGATCAAAGATTTCATCTGGAAAATTTGAAAAGCATGTGGAATCATAGCAAGCATCACCAGGAAATGATGTTGAGGCAGATTTCAAGATTTCCTGTTTCACAGACATAAGGGCTGACCTTTTGGGCGCTGACCGCCTGGGGACAAACGTATCTTTACATGTTTAAGTGTTGAGATATCCGACCTCTAGAGGGTTTCATCTCACTGTTTCCACTTCGCACAGAGACAACTAAGATATTTTTCCATCCAAGTGTTCACTGACTATAACATAATTTAAAAGGAAATTAGACAAGTATTTGAAAAGGAAGGATACAAAAAGGATATGGAGAAAGGGCAGGGGAATAGGATTACTAATATTAGTAAGTGGGATATTAAAGATTATGAAGAGTGACAAGGAGAGTGAGATATGTATGAAAGGGTCTGGGGAGTTAGCAGAAGAAAAGGAATAGATTAGGTGTGATAGTATAGTGTATGGGAAGTGAGTAGGAAATGGAATTTTACTGGGTGGGATATCGAAGTGAATGTGGAGTGAACAGGGGAACAGATTAAATTGGGCGGTGAGTTTAAGAAAGACACCGGCACAGACTTTACATGCCGCTGTTTCTATATGGTTTTGAAGATTTTTTTTAAATTGGGGAGATGGCAAGACAGGAATCTAGAGAATTCAGGGGTCAGGACTGTAGTAGCTGCATGATGGTAAAGCAGAGTCAGTGGGAGAAAATGAGAAGCCCTGTGTTTTGGAGCAGAGAACCCTTCTAGGCATAATAACTTCAGAAACATTGGAATAAGTAAAGGCCATTTGGCCCTTCAAACCCCGTCCTTGCACAGTCCACATGGACTTCCCCATCCTCCCCACCTTAACAGTCTTCTCCTACCCACTTCAGGGGCAGTTAAGAATAAATCATATTAGTGTGGGATTGTAGTCGCACAGAGGCCATACTAGTGAGGATTGAGTGGACAGCTGGGTTTTTACAAAAATATCACAGTTCATAGATATCATAGAACATACAGTGCAGAAGGAGGCCATTCGGCCCATCGAGTCTGCACCGACCCATTTAAGCCCTCACTTCCACCCTATCCCCATAACCAAATAACTCCTCCGAACCTTTTGTTTTGGACACTAAGGGCAATTTAGAATGACCAATTCACCTAACCTGCACGTCTTTTGGACTGTGGGAGGAAACCGGAGCACCCGGAGGAATCCCAGGCAGACACGGGGAGAACGTGCAGACTCCACACAGACAGTGACTCAGGCAGACAGTTGCAGGATCACTTTTACCGAGATCAATTTTTCATTTTCAGATATTTTTTAAACTGAATTAGAATTGTCAATTTCTCATGGTGGGAACTGAACTCATGTCCTCTGGATTAGTAGGGGGCAGGTCAATCTATTAATGTTCACCGTACTGTACCCATCAGAATTTGAAAACTATTCTGGAGTCTCCACTGAAACTCCTCAGGCTGGGTTTTCCGAGCCTCCGCGCCAAAATCGCGTTCGGCGTTGGGGCGGAGAATGAGCATTCGCACGGAAACCGTGACCAGCATGCGCAATCTACGCGGCGCAGGTAGGGGGCCAATGACAGAGCCCCCCCCAGCGATTCTCCACACGCAGGCCGAGTTCCCAATGGCGTGGTTCAAACCACGTACCGGCCGTCGGGAACCTCGGTGGCAGCTGCGGACTCAGCCTGTGGCTGCCCTGGTTTTGGGGGGGGGGGGGGGGGATCATTCACCGGGGGAGCGATCGGGCGGCACTGATCCGCCGGCGCACGCGATTTCGGGGGGGGTCTACATTTTCCATGACGGTCCGCGGTGCAAGTCCGACATGCCGCACGGGGCCGCCACCGCATGCTGCCGCCATGCGCATGCACGAACTCCCGACCGGAAGTGTGGGGCTCCGTATCCGCAGCCAGAGCTGCGCGAAAGACTCCAGGGCCCTTCTATTCTCCTGCAAGTAGGAGAATCGCTCAGGACTTTCTTAACGAAAGTCCAGAGTGAAACGCCAGCGTTTTGATGCTGACGTGGGGTCATAGCCCCATTTTTGGAGAATCCAGCCCCATGTCTTCGTTCTCAGTTCCTTAAGTCTCCCCCTGTAGCCCTGTTGCCTAACCCTTGGTTTTGGTTTGGTTACCCTTCGGTGTACCCTCTCTAAACCCGGGTTTTTTCACATTATGAACATAAGAAATAGGAGCAGGATTAGGCCATTCGGCCCCTCGTGCTTGCTCCACCATTCAATATGATCATCTCACTTTTTGTGTTTCGAATTTCCCAGTCCCAACTATCTCTGATAACCTTTGATTCTCTTGCCTAACAAGTACCTATGTACCTCTGAGGTAAAAATATTTTACCTCAGATACGTGGTTTGAACCACGCCGTCTGTCATATGCGCTCTAAACCTGGGCAGTGACCTCTCCATTAAGACACAAAATCAGTCAGAACGTTACGGCTATCTATTCACTAATATTAGTCATGCTTCAGTAGAAACTCCACACTGTTCCGTCAAACATTCCCAGGGAAGGTACAGCATTGGATTAGATACAGAGTAAAGCTTCCTCTACACTGTCTCCATCAAACCCTCCCAAGACAAGTACAACACAGGGTTAGATACAGATGGAAGCTTCCTCTATACTGTCTCATCAAAGACCCCCGGGCGGCTACAGCATGGCGTTAGATATAGAGTAAAGTTCTCTCTACACTGATTCCATCAAACATTTCCAGGGCAGGTACAGCACGGGGCTAGATATAGAGTAAAGCTCCTGTCATAATATCCACTCATGTATATAATGAGATACAGACAGGCAGTGACTGCCACACAGAATAACCAATAAACACACAGGACAACAATCACCAGACAGGACACTGCAGGGGACACCACCACTATAAAACACACGAGGCATCAAGATTCTGCCTCTTCTCACTGGATACAGCTACAGAGATAGGGTGCACAGTGCAGTGAGCACCGTCTCCATGTGACAGAGAGCCAGACTGGTCAAGCCAGATAGAGGTTAGCAGTTTAGATTAATAGAGTGTCAACCACAGCAGATTATGTACAGCAATCAGCAGGTTCAATAAAACAGTGTTGAATCATCTCCTGTGTCGGAAGCCTGTTCCTCGTCTTACTGCATCCAGTTGCAGTCAGTGTTAAACCAACTCATATAACACATCAGCTCCCTCTACACGATAGAACAGTGGTTAACGCTGTTGCTTCACAGCGCCAGGGTCCCAGGTTCGATTTCCTGCTTGCGACGCTGTCTGTGCGAAGTCTGCACATTCTCCCCGTGTCTGTGTGTGTTTCCTTCAGGTTCTCCGGTTTCCTCCCACAGGTTCCGAAAGACATGCTGTTAGGTGAATTGGACATTCTGAATTCTCCCTCAGTGTACCCAAACAGGCGCAGGCGTGTGGCGACTAGGGGATTTTCACAGTAACTTCACTGTAATGTAAGCTTACTTGTGACACTAATGAAGATTATTATTATTATTACACTGATTCCATCAAACATTTCCAGCGCAGGTACAGCACGGGGTTAGATATAGAGTAAAGCTCCCTCTACACTGCCCCCATTAAACACTCCGAGGAGGTGGCTACAGCATAGAGTTAGATACAGAATTAGATGCAGAGTTAAAATCAGTCTACACTGTCTCAATCAAACACTTCAAGGACAGGTTATAAACAGAATAAAGCTCCCTTCATACAATTCAAATGGTTCAATTTTTACTGAGAGTACTGCACAGGAGTATTGCAATTCTGTGAACACACTCTCAGGCTAGCAGTCATTTATCCAATCATGTAAAATGATACATTTATCTGTATCGGAATCACTCCTGAATGGAATGCAACAAATACACACTGTTGAAATGGGAAGAGCTTTACAGTTCATCTCATCTCACTCCACCTTCTTGTCAATGTCCACCACACCCTTTTTTTATCTCATGGAATGCAGGTGTCGCTGCCAAGGATAGCATTAGTTGCCCACCGTTAATCACCTTTAAACTAAGTGGCTTGCTAGGTCATTTCAGAGGGCACATTGCTGTGGGTCTGGAATCGCTTGTATGCCAGACCGGGCAGTAAGTATGGCAGATTTCCTTCCCTAAAGGACATTAGTGAACCAGATGGGTATTTGCAAAAATTTGATGATAGTTTCATGGTCATCATTACAGAGGCTAGCTTGCAGCCACTATCTCTACAGCATTGTTGAAGAAAGAGACATGTCGAAGCCCCTTGACCTGCACCCACCAGGACACCATTAGTTGGAAAATTTGGTACTAATCAAAACAGTTATGGTAAGATGATATCAGACCAATTGTTAAACTGGTTCGAACTGGTATAAGCCAAAAAATATTTCCCACAGGATGAGTGATACCGAGTCTGCTGATCTAGGCGAGTTGGGTCACTGTCATTTTTGATGGGTTAAAGTAAAAGTTGGTCAATTAAGGCAACAAGTCTCTTCTGTACACAAACTAGACATTCACCTAATCATAACAAAGTTTTGCCAATGCTAGAAATCTGAAATACAACCTCGGTCACATTCCTGAAATTTGGGTTGGATTCATGTCACAAAAAAGTTGGGAATGGGTCCAGGACTTGGCAAAATTGAGACTGCAGTACCCAAAATTTGTATTTATCGCTCTGAAAGATCCCCATACAATGTCCCACAGGCGAAAATAACGTTGGTTGAGGTTTCGGTCACAAGCACGTCCTGTGATGTTGCGGTCACCATTAATATGCCTGGGGTAATTTGCATTTAATGTCACACAGTATTTTTGTTGATTCAGGTGGGTTTTGGAAGATTTTGGGATGCCCCCCGTAAAAGAGACTTCAGGATTTTGAGGGGAAACCTGCTGAAGATTCAGGAACATTCTGACAGGTAAGTGTGAACTGTTTTGATGTTCAAATGTCATTATTATACGTTGTCTTATGAGTTAGATGTGTTTTGACTACTGTGATTGATCATAGAGCTCTGTGTTGAAAAGTTAAGTTGACTATTACATTGACCAGCATCATGCAAGTGTTGAGATGCGTTAGAGTACTTTTTACATGGGGAAAGGTACTACTATGCATTTTAACCAGTATAAAACAGTGCTTAGGAACCCTCCTGTCATGTTCAGCACAGTTATTCAAATGACCAGAGTGCTTTCACTTAGAAATAAAAAATTATGGTGCTTAAATTTGGAAAAAAAGCAGCTCCACTCATTTGATTGACAGGCCATCTGCTGTGAAATAGAAAACAGACCATCTGTTCTTTGAGTTTCAATAGGCCCCACAGTCTGGAGTTACAATGCTTTGTTTTGGGAGCTGATCCCATTATGAATGTGTGGCTGAGTTTTAAATGGTGTTGAAGGTCTTAGCTCAGCAGCTTGTTGTTTAGACAGGAGGATTGAGAGCGTGGTTGATTTGACAGTTTAAAGAGCTTATAATGGATTTATCTGTATTTGACGTGGTTTCGGAATAGATGTTTGTTTTCAAACTTAATGACCACGTAAAGGGGTCTATTTTTCAGAGGTACTGGAGTTTTGATTCTGCGCAGCGTGAATAGCCTTGTGTTTGATTGAAATTATTTTTAAATTGTAAGAGCTTAAATTGAACTTAGGCAAGAGCGAATGTTTCCCAGTTAACCCCCCTGGGAGGCGAGCTCTATTCAGGACGTTAACGTTTCACCTTTCTAAGACACGTTTTTCACTATCTGGGGGCCCAGGTAGCCCACAATTTGGCCTCAATTCATAAGTTATTCTGAATTCTCCCTCTGTGTACCCGACCAGGCGCCAGAATGTGGTGAGTTGGGGCTTTTCACAGTAACTTCATTGCAGTGTTAATGTAAGCCTACTTGTGGCAATAAAGATTATTAAAATTAAAAGTTGAACTACACAAGTCTGGTTAATAGTATCGAAACAGATTTGCAGAGTGGAATGGCCTACTAAAATGAATGTGCTCCCAAGGTTTTTAGTTTTCTTTCAGTGACTTCCCATTTTTTTCCCTTAGTCCTTTTTTTTAATGAAGGTCAATAAATTGATATCCTCTTTTATTTGGGCGGATAAAAATTCTAGAATCTGCAGCATTCTGCTACAAAGGGACAGACAGTTGGGGGATTGGCCCTCCCCAATTTACAGGTTTGCTAAAATTCAAAAAATACTGTTGTGGTCCCGAATCTATCTGGGGACAGATGGAGGCTTGGTCCTGCTCTACTTCTACTCTTCTTGCCATAGTCACTGCACCGTTGCCCTTTTCTCCTGCTAGATTTTGGTCAAACCCAGTGGTGGTGTCCTCTCTTAAGATTTGGAAACAGTTTAGACTGCATTTTAAGTTCCTTTTCCTTTCTTCACTAGCCCCTATTTGCAACAATCACCTTTTCCTGCCATCTGGGTTGAACCCAACGTTTAAATCTTTGGAAGTGAAGGTCTGGAGCAGTTTGGGGACTTGTTTGTGGAGGGGAGGTTTGCCATGTTTTAGGGAGTTAGCTAATAAATTCCAGTTGCCCAACCCAAGTCTGTTTCGGTATTTTCAAGTTTGCAATTTTTCGCATAAGGCTTTTTCTTCCTTGTCTCTGGCGCCACGTTCTTCCTTGATGAGGAGGATTCTGTCTCTCTAGCTCGGCCTGGTTAGGGGTCTGTTTTGGATCTGTATGGCCACATTTTTTCATTGGATTCTGCTCAGTTAAGTGGCATGAGGGTGAAATGGAAAGTGATAGGTGCCCCATTCTTACTGATAGTATTTGGAGTGACGCCCTTCACAGGGTTAACTCCACATCATCATGTGCCTGGCTGAGCCTAATTCAGTTTAGGGTCCCACACAGGACACACTTGACTAGGGCAAGGAGAGTGTTTTTTTTCCAGATGTAGAGGGTAGGTGTGACCACTGTTCTCTTGGCCTGGTTAGTCATACGCATATGTTCTGGTCCTGCCCCAAACCCGTAGACTCTGTGCTTCATTTTTTAATACCAAGTCGGAGATGCTCCATGTAGATTTAAACCCGTGTCCACTGGTGGCCATATTTGGTGTGTCGGTTTTGCGAGTGATTCGGTTTCGGGTCGAGACAAATGGTGTCACCTTTGCTTTGATGAAAGCCCGGACGCTTCGTTGGAGGACTCCCACTCCACCCAGTGCCTCTGCTTGATTGGGTGACTTAATGTAATTTTTGCATTTGGAGAAGGTCAAATTCACCATCAGGGGGTCAGTGGAGGTGCTTTATCTAAGACGGCAGCCATTTATTTCCTTTTTTAAGGAGTTAGTCACCGTCAGTTGTTAGTGGATTTAGGTTTAGTGTTTAAGTTAATTATGGGTTGTGTGTGTTTGTTTTACCTTTATATTTGATTGTGCTTTTTTCTGCCTTTTGTATTCGTTTGTTCTAGTTTGTATTGTTTATTGTGAAAATATTTGAATAAACATTTTTTTTTTAAAGATTGTAAGAGTTTTTGTAAGTGCCAATTTCAAAGGCTTTCCATTGCTAATACATGGCTGTTGAGATCACACAGACTGGATACTGGGTGAGTGGTTATGCAGGACACTTGGTGGATATGGAGTATAAGGGACGTGGGATTGTGTGGAGTGCTTGAGGATTAGGGGGCATAAATATAATCTGGAGACCATGAACGATGTCCCATGGCATTATGTTGGGCCCTCTAACCAGCCTACCTCAGTGCTTGCAAGGCTTCCTTTGTGTCTCGGGTCTACCTAGAGAGACAGTAGGCCCAGGCCGTTCACACCCATGTCTCTAGGAGATGTAAATATGGTGGGATGGGGAGAGGTGATGGTTTCGGGTTGGTGAAGTCGGGAACTATCGTGACTCGTATTTTCCAAACCAGAAATGAAAATCCAGGCCTTTAACTCTGTTTTTCTCTCCACATATGCCACCAGACTTACTGAATTTTTTCAGTATTATCTGTGTTTATGTTTACTTTATCTCCTGTTGTGTCAATTAATTTAGTCTTAGAGGTTTTGGGGGGGGGGGAGTTAGTATTTCATAGAATGCCTGCAGTGCAGAAGGAGGCCATTCGGTCCATCGAGTCTGCACTGACCAGTCGAAGGACCACCGTATCAAGTCCAAGTCTCCTGCCCTTTTCCTGTACCCTCACCCAACCTTTGAACGTTAACGGGTACTTTTTAGCACGGCCAATCCACCTGACCTGCACATCTTTGGACTGTGGGAGGAAACCGCGCACACACGGAGAGTAAGTACAAACACCACACAGACAGTCACGCGAGGTCGGAATTGAACCCACATCCCTGGTGCTGTGAGACAGAAGTGCTAACCATTGTGCCACCATGCCGCCGGTCAGATTTGTCAGCTTAGTGCCAACAGCACAGGTTTTGACCCAATTCCAGCTGAAGTAAACTCAGGGCCTAGCCTCCTCACCCTACATGTAGTAAAACTCATGGCACTTTTCTGAGACTCAGCAAATAATCACCAAGAATTTGGGCAGAGAGAACTCAAGATGAAGAACGAGTTTTAAGGCAAATATACATAATTTTAAAATGACCAAAATAGAAAACTATGGTACGAAACTATTAATTCAATAGTCTACCGCAGATTGTGCCTCATTTGACCAAAGCATGCTTTGCCAATAGAGGGCATTAAACACAACTGGGGTTCCTGCATCCTGATCAAGCACACTGTTAGGGGGGGGAAGAGAGAGAGAGCTTTAAGCATGAGTTCCAACAGGATACATCAGTGCAGTACTCAGTGCCAACATTGTTGGAAATTATGTCAACTGAGAGTTAAATCCTTACTGTCTGTTTGAGTGAACGTGAAAGATCCCCATGGCTTTTCTTCATAGGAAAACAGTGGAGTTTTCCAAATATCCCAGGCAGTATTCAGCCCTCAACCCATGCACCAAAAACAGACTAACAGATTATTCATGGAGTCATAATGCAAAGTAAGTTCTTCATCTTAAATCTCTATGATTCATAATGTCAAACAGTTGGTTATAAAAATAATCAGTTGCACATTGCTTTAAAAGTGTTTTCAAAATTCTTTCTAAAATGGCCTGCCTAACATTTATCCCTAAAGCAAAACCACTGAAAAAAAACAGATTATCTAGTCATTATCCCATTACGGTCTGTGGGAACATGCTATGTGTAAATTGGCTGCCACATCTCCCTACATGACACTTCAAAATACTTTATTCGCTACATGGTGCTTTGAAATGTCCTGAGGCCATAAAAGGTGTCACAGACGTGCAAGTCTTTATTTTTAAATCTAAACAGCTTCCTTACAAGCAAATAGTGGGAGTGAAAGGAATAAATTTGGTCTACGCCAGGAATCAAACAGGGGAGCAGTCTGTTTTACATTGTGATCCATTTTTCTTTCCTTCGATGGACAAGTAGCTACAATACCTGATTCTCTTATTGTGGGCCTCATTCAATTTGATGTGATTATACAGTAAATGAAGAGATAACTGCACCTTGAGTCCCCTATCCTTCCCATCCAAGTCCTCTGTTTATTGCATCAGAGATGCTGCTCAACAGCTCCACTAACAGCAGAAACATTTCTGCTGATTATTTTTATCCTGACATCTGTTATGGTGACAGATTAAGCAGTATTACTGTACAGGATTAGGCCACCCCCTCAGTGAATAAGTGTAAGATTTTCTCGGTAAAGCATTCAGACATAATGTTGGATCACAGCTGGTCCTAACAGTTTCACTGGTGATTGCACTACCCAGTTCAGTGCTGAGCCATGTTCAATATCTGGTCTGAACTGAATTATCTGATCTCAGTTAAGGAGGGAGTTGGGACACGGCCAACTGGCACACACCTTTTTGAACTGAAAAGTGGTGTGCGGGAAAAGTTAGCTAGGATCCCTCTCCCCCGAGTACTATGATGTAGGCCCCCTACATAAGATGGGAAGATAAAGTCCTGTTTCAATTCCATCCATCCCAGCTCACCCTTCCAACAATAGACTCCCGATGTTCATTGACTGTCGCATTTCAGAGATGGAACTTACTCCCATGGAGTCTTCTCCCAGCACAAGCTAGGACCACCAGTAGAAGAGGGAAGAAAATTGAAGATAGAAAATGTGAGAAAACTATGGCTGTTATGTGGTGATAAAACACAAGAAGTTGTACAATGTGGGAAGAATGTCATATTTCAACAGAGAGTTTTTACAGTTAAGCGTTGAGTCATAAATGCAATGGGTGTAGCTGGAAATACAGGGCTGTTTGTGCGGAGGGAAAGGGAAGGTTTGAGTCGGGGAGCTGATAATTATATGAGTTCAATCAATCCAAGGGTGTTGGCTTCCAGCATGATATCATCAAGTTTATGTAACCATGGTGGTCTGATACCTTCTACCCTTAAAATAATGATGTTATCATCAATTAACATTGTTTCTCGTGTTTCTGTTAACTTGATACTGTGTTTAATTCCAACCATGCTACCTAATGACGAAGGGTCTGTCTGGAAACAGTGCAGCTGTGGCTGGGAAGCCACTGTGATTCCTCAGTCCCAGATGTTAATGTGGTCAGTTAAGAGTTCCATAGTTTCTCAGAGTTCCCTAAAGCAGTTCCTATGGGATGTGTTGGTTATCTCCGTTTCCTTTTCCCATTTTCCCTGCCCCTCTCTTGAATGTGTCAGTTGCATTGCAGAACAATTCCACAAGTGCCAGTCCTCGAGAGTCTTACATTTTGCGATAAAGTATAGGAGTAATTTGGGGCAGGGCATATGTGTTTGGAAGGACCAGGTGACTTTAAACCTTTGGTTTCCAAAGCTGTCCACCACTGACATCACCTCTGGGTCGGTCGTAGACTTAATTGTTAGAGGGTGATTGCAATAATTAGTCAACAACTCCATTACTGCATCATGCACACACCAAGATAGTAAAAGCTGATGATCTCAGTGTCATTTGTCTCAGTGGCAACACTCTGTGCCCTGAGGCAGAAGCTGTGTGTTCAAATCCCACTTTAGAGATGTCAGCACATAATATTGGCTGATATTCCTATACAGTACTGAGGGAGTGTTGAAGGTGCCACTATTGGATGAGGCCCCATCTGCCTTCTCAGGTGTACTTAAAAGATCCCATGGCAGCATTTCACAGGGGAATCCACCCCAGTATTCTGGCCAATATTTATTCTTCAATCACCATTAAAAAAAACAGACTATCTGGTCATTATCAAGTTCCTATTGATAGAATCTTACAGAATTTGGTTAGATCTAAGCAGAGGTTATATTTTAAAGATACCGCATTGATTGTGAAGTGCTTTGGGGTATCCTGAGGTCATGAAAGGAATTAAATAAATACAAGTTATTTATTTTCCTTCACGCTGCCCAGGGGAGGGTTGAACAGTTGATAGATATTCATTGGCAGCCTGCCGACACCTCACTGTGAAGCTTCCACTCACAACAGGCCTACCTCTCCAAGTTCCAACAAAGAACCTGGTCATTTTTCAATAGCAACCCGGTAATTACCTGACTTAGAAAAATAAAGCACAGGTCTTAATTTTGAACAACACAAATAATTTTATGAAGCAACGTAGCTCTGCAGAAGGTGCTGTGGGTTTAAGTAACTTGAGCACTTTCCAATTCAAGGACCTCATGTCAACATGAAGTGCTCACAAGAAAGAGATAGGTTTTGAGGAGAGTTTTGAGGGAAAGAACACATAAGGCAGAAGAGTTTAAGGATGGAATTGGACCAAATAGGATGAAGGTGGATAAATGTAATTTCCACTTGGGGAGGGGAACATACAGGCTGCTAGCATCAGAGAAGAAGAAGGGTTTGGAACTTAGGGGAAAACATAGTAAAGATATTCCCAATTGTTCCATTTTAGGAACAATGCAAAACCTTCTCATGGTAAAACAGCAGTAGACAATGCATGCACTAAATGCCCACTGTTACGTTTTTCAGCATTGCTGTGTTCAATATTCAAGACAATGAATAGAATAAAGATACATGAAGAGAGAACACAAAGGCACATACAATATAATATTTTCTAAATTGCCAGAAGTAGTGTAGGTTCAAAAAAACTCAGGAACCCATGTACATAGGTAAAATGTCATAGCTGGGTACCAAAAATAATCATGAAGGGTAATACAGAGGAAGAGAAATTATGCTATAGTTATACAAAACCCGGGTTAGACCACACCTGGAGTACTGTGAATAATGCTGGGCACCACTCATTAAGAATGTGGTCCAAATGTGCCCAAAGATCCGCGGGCTAGGTGGATTGGCCATGCTAAATTGTCCCGTAATGTCCAGGGATGTGCAGGTTCATTATGGGGTGATGGGGATAGGGTGGGGTGGACGGGGAAGTGGACATGAGTAGAGTGCTCTTTCGAAGAGTCGGTGCAGACTCGATGGGTCAAATGGCCTCCTTCTGAACTGTAGGGATTCTATGATAACATTTTGAAGAGATTTATAGACAGATATTTTAAATTCTCTGTGACAGGGAGCAATTAAAGATCAGCAAACTAAGAGGCGATAGGTGACCAGGACTGGGTCTTGCACAGGAATCAGGCTGCAGAATGTTGGATGGGTTTGGACATGTATAAAGTGGGGATTGTGGGGGAGGGGGCTCTAGGAGACCAATGATGAAACTAAGCCACGGTGACAAAAGTGCAGTTAAAAGTTTAAGCTGCAGGAGGGATGAGAAAGGGCAGAACAGGGCATGTTTGCAGACGTAAGCAGACTTGGTAGTGGATAGGATATGAAGTTTGAAGCTCAGTTTAGGATACCAGGAAGCAGCAGGCGTGGTGAAAGCGTACATGGGAATAGACGCAGAATTAATGTCAGAAACAATAATAGTTGATAGTTGGATTCTATTTTCTCAAAGGTCAATTTGGGAACAAATAAAAAAGAAAATTACAACACAGGAACAGGCCCTACGGCCCTCCAAGCCTGTGCTGAGGGGTGTCCTGAGTCTCGGGCAGGGGCTAGTGTTCGGGCTACTCTCCCCATCAGTGCTTGGCTGTCTGGGGGACACCGGCTCTGGCACTGGCTGGGGCACAGCGCTCCGGATGGACTGGCCTCATCTCCGGCAGGTCCTGTCAGACACAAGACGACATGTATGATTAGACAGTGGGCTGGGGGATGGGGGGGGGGGGACCCTGGAGTGAGGGAGATGGGTGGGGTGGGGAGTGACGAGGCTGAAGGGAGTGAGGGGTGTGTGGGTGGTGGGGGGGGTGAGGAGTGAGGGGGGTGTGGGTGGCCTTGTCCTGGGGGGGGGGGATGTGACAAGCGGAGCTCCCCAGTGCAGGACGGGATCGGGATGTCATTTGTAAATGGAATCGCGATCTCCCGACCCCCCGATGCAACCCCCCAATGCACCCACTCACCTGCTGGGGGGTCTTCAGGGCCCCCCACATCCCACCACATATGGGGAGGGTACCTCAGGAACGATCCCCAGCACGGGCACAATGTCAGCTTGGCACTTCCGGCAGGAAACTGATTCTATGGTGTCAAATCTCAGAGGTATACCATGTATATGAGGAAAAGGAGAGGGTAAATAGTGAAACTGTGGGTATAGGAAAGGGCACAAATCATTGGGGACGGAAGGGGACCAAGCCATTGTTGGCAGAGGTAAAGGTGGAAGGGGGACCTGCAAATCTATCATAGAGATGAGGGCATATTGTAAAATAATGTTGAATGTCAGGCAAAGGCAAAAGAAAGAGAAAAAGCAAGAGTAATATACCATAGTCTTAGAGTATGCTCCTAGTGACTTTGACTAGGACAGTTTCAATCCTGTGCATCAACCAGAGGTGATATTGAAAGAATTCATAAAAATCATCCAGCCGTCCAGCCCTGTGGTATAGAACACTTAATGGAAAATAAACAGATCCTTATTTGAAAGGAGAAAAGAAAGACTTGCATTTATATAACCACCATTCATGTTTACAGGATGTCCCAAAGCACTTTACAGCCAATGAAATACTCCTGGAGTGAAATGACTGGGTAGGAAATACAGCAGCTAACTTGTGCCCGGCACATTCCCACAAAGACCAATGTGACAATAACCAGCTAATCTGTTTTGTGATGTTGATTGATCGATAAATATAACCAGGACACCAGGCATGTCCCCTGCTCTTCTTTGAATTGGTACCATGGGATGTTTTGTCTTCATTCTAAAGAAGCAGGCAGGACTTTGCTTTAATGTCTCATCTGAAAGCTGGCACTTCCAGTAGTCCAGCACTTCCTTGGCGCTACTGGATTGTTAGCATTTTCGCTGAAGTCCTGGAGTGGGGCTAGAACCCACAACCTTCTGGATAATGGGTGAGAGGTCTACCAGCAGTGCAGTGGTTAGCACTGCACAATTGGCTAATTTTAGACTATCAACCATCAGCCTGTGTTCCTTTCTCCAATATTATCACAAACAATTGGATTGGATTTCTTTATTGTCACAATTACCGATGTACAGTGAAAAGTATTGTTCTGCGTGCAGCTCAAACAGATCATTCCGTACATGAATTGAAAATACATAGGGCATACATAAAATACACAATGTAAGTACATAGACAGAGGAAACGGGTGAAGCATACAGGAGTGTATTATTACTCGGTAGAGAAGATGTGTGAAGAGATCAGATTAGTCCATAAGAGGGTTGTTTAGGAGTCCGGTAACAGTGGGGAAGAAGCTGTTTTTCAATCTGTTCGTGCGTGTTCTCAGACTTTTGTATCTCCTGCCCGATGGAAGAAATAGGAAGAGTGAGTAAGCCAGGTGGGAGGGGTCTTTGATTATACTGCCCGCTTTCTCAAGGCAGAAGGAGGTGTAGACAGAGTCCATAAGACTATAAGACATATGAGCAGAATTAGGCCACTCGGCCCATCAAGTCTGCTCCGCCATGCAATCATGGCTGATATTTTTCTCATCCCCATTCTCCTGCCTTCTCCCCATAACACCTAATCCCATTATTAATCAAGAATTTATCTATCTCTGTCTTAAAGACACTCAATGATTTGGCCTCCACAGTCTTCTGCGGCAAAGAGTTCCCCAGATTCACCACCCTCTGGCTGAAGAAATTCCTCCCCATCTCTGTTTTAAAGGATCGTCCCTTTAGTCTGAGATTGTGTCCTCTGCTTCCAGTTTTTCCTACAAGTGGAAACATCCTCTCCACGTCCACTCTATCCAGGCCTCGCAGTATCCTGTCAGTTTCAATAAGATGCCCCCTCATCCTTCTAAACTCCGAGTACAGACCCAGAGTCTTCAAACGTTCCTCATACAACAAGTTCTTCATTCCAGGATCATTCTTGTGAACCTCCCCTGGACCCTTTCCAAGGCCAGCACATCCTTCCTTAGATACGGGGCCCAAAACTGGTCACAATACTTCAAATGGGGTCTGACCAGAGCCTTATACAGCCTCAGAGGAACATCCCTGGTCTTGTATTCTAGCCCTCTCGACATGAATGCTAACAATGCATTTGCCTTCCTAACTGTCGACTGAACCTGTACGTTAACCTTAAGGGAATCGTGAACAAGGACTCCCAAATCCCTTTGTGCTTCTGATTTCCTAAGCATTTCCCCATTTAGAAAATAGTCTATGCCTAAATTCCTCCTTCCAAAGTGCATACTCACTCTTTTCCACATCCCCATTCTCTGCCTTCTGCCAGTCAGCCAATTCTCTATCCATGCCAGGATCTTTCCCTGAACATCATGGGCTCTTAACTTATTTAACAATCTCCAATGCAGCACCTTGTCAAAGGCCTTTTGAAAATCTAAATAAATCACATCCACTGGGTCTCCTTTGTCTAACTTTCTTGTTGCCTCCTCAAAGAACTCCAACAGATTTGCCAGACATGGCCTCCCTTTGATGAAACCGTGCTGACTCAGTCCTATTTTACCATGCACTTCCAAGTACTCTGTGATCTCATCTTTAATAACGGACTCTAAAATCTTACCAATGATCGAAGTCAGGCTAAACGGCCTATAATTTCCTGTCTTCTGCCTCCCTTCCTTCTCAAACAATGGTGTTACATTAGCCACTTTCCAGTCCTCTGGGACCCTTCCTGCCTCCAGTGATTCCTGAAAGATCACCACCAATGCCTCCACAATCTCCTCAGCTATCTCTTTTAGAACCCTGGGGTGTAGTCCATCCGGTCCAAGTGACTTATCCACCTTCAGACCTTTCAGTTTCCCCAGAACCTTCTCTTTAGTGATGACCACTGCATTCACCTCTGCCCCCTGATTCTCCCGGAGCTCTGGCATCCCACTGGTGTCTTCTATCGTGAAGACTGATAGAAAGTAATTATTTAGTTCATCTGCCATTTCTTTGTTTCCTATTATTACTTCTCCAGCCATGTTTTCCAGTGGTCCAATGTCTATTTTTGCCTCTCTCTTACCTTTTATGTATTGAAAAAATCTCTTCCTATCTTCTTTGATATTACTAGCTCGCTTGCACTCATATTTCATCTTCTCTCCCCTTATTGCTTTTTTAGTTGTCCTCTGCTCGCTTTCAAAGGCTTCCCAATCCTTTGGCTTCCCACTAATCTTCACCACTTCGTATGCTTTTTCTTTTGCTTTTATGCTATCCTTGACTTCCCTCTTCAACCATGGATGCCTTGTCCTCCCCTTAGCACGTTTCCTGCTCCTTGGGATGAATTTCTGCTGTGTCTCCTAAATAACCTCCCAAAACTCCTGCCATTGCTGTTCCACTGTCTTCCTTCTTGGCTCCTTTTCCAATCAACTCTGGCCAGCTCCTCCTTCATGTCTTTGTAGTTACCCTTATTTAATTGGAATACCGTTACATCTGATTCCAGCTTCTCCGTCTCAAACTTCAGGGTAAATTCTATCATGTTGTATCGCTGCTCCCTAAGGGTTCCTTCACCTTAAGATCCCTAATCAAGTCTGCCTCATTACACATCACCAAATCCAGAATTGCCTTTCCCTAATGGGCTCTACCACAAGCTGCTCCAAAAAAAACATCTCTTAAACATTCCACAAATTCCTTTTGTTGTGTTATGTACTCTGGGATAACACAGGCTGCAACTGGATGCAGCTTTAACCAAAAGATACTCCAGACCTTGAAGTTAGTTCAATCTGATTTATTGAACCAGTAGCACAGTTAGCACAGTTCTCTATGAGTTCGACTCTCTGCTAACCTAAGTGTGGTTACTGTGTCTGACTGGACCAGACTAGCTCTTAGCCACGTGCTGGAGGTGTGATACTGTAAATACACCCTGACTCACTCTGTAAATGTTCATCAGTGGAAAGAGGCGGAGTGTGAGTGCCTCGTGCCTTTTATAGTGAGATACCACCCCTAAGTGTCCTGCCTGCTCATTGGTCATGTCTGTGCTCTGTGTTCATTAGCTGCCTGTCTGAGCCTGTCTGTATATCATTATCTGCATATCTGCATATGATGACACCTTTTCTTGGGATCCACTACCAACCTGATTTTCCCAGTCCACCTGCATACAGAAGTTCCCCCATTTTTATTGTGATATTGCCTTTTTTACATGCTTTCTCTATCTCCTGATTTATTTTCTGCCCCACATCCTGATTACTGCTAGGGGGCCTGTACATAACTTCCATCAGGGTCTTTTTACCTTTGCAATTCCTTCACTCTACCCACAGAGCTTCTGTACCTTCTGTCAATGGATGGGAGGTGGGTTTGTGTGATGGACTTGACGGTATTCATGACTCTCTGTAGTTTTGTACAGTCTTGGGCCGAGCAGTTGCCACACCAGGCTGTGATGCAACCAGATAGGATGCTTTCTGTGGTACACCTGTAAAAGTTGGTAAGAGTCAATCTGGACATGCCAAATTTCCTTGGTTGCCTGAGGAAGCATAGGCGCTGTTGTGCTTTCTTGGTCGTAGCATCGACATGGGTGGAATCAGGGCAGATTTTTGGTGATGCGCACACCTAGGAATTTGAAGCTGTCAGCCATCTCCACCTCGGCCCCATTGATGAAGACAGGGGTGTGTACAATATTTTGCTTCCTGAAGTCAATGACCAGCTTTTTAGTTTTGCTGACATTGAGGGAGAGATTGTTGTTGTTACACCACTCTACTAGGTTCTCTATCTCCCTCATGTATTCTGACTCATCGTTGTTTGAGATCCAACCTACCACGGTTGTGTCATCAGCAAACTTGTGGATGGAGTTGGTGCCAGATTTTGCCACGCAGTCGTGTGTGTATAGGGAGTATAGTAGGGGGCTAAGTACACAGCCTTGCGGGGCCCCTGTATTCAAGACTATCGTGGAGGATTTGTTTTTGTTTATCCTTATTCATTGTGGTCTATGGGTCAGAAAGTCGAGGATCCAGCTGCAGAGTGAGGAGCCAAGTCCTAGGTTTTGGAGCTTTAGAGCATAGAACATAGAAAAATACAGCACAGAACAGGCCCTTCGCCCACGATGTTGTGCCAAACTTTTGTCCTAGATTAAGAACAAATTAATCTACACCCCATCATTCTACCGTAATCCATGTACCTATCCAATAGCCGCTTGAAGGTCCCTAATGTTTCTGACTCAACTACATCCACAGGCAGTGCATTCCATGCCCCCACTACTCTCTGGGTAAAGAACCTACCTCTGACATCCCCCCCTATATCTTCCACCATTCACCTTAAATTTATGTCCCCTTGTAATGATTTGTTCCACCCGGGGGAAAAGTCTCTGACTGTCTACTCTATCTATTCCCCTGATCATCTTATAAACCTCTATCAAGTCGCCCCTCATCCTTCTCTGTTCTAATGAGAAAAGGCCGAGCACCCTCAACCTTTCCTCATAAGACCTACTCTCCATTCCAGGCAACATCCTGGTAAATCTCATTTGCAACTTTTCCAAAGCTTCCACATCCTTCCTAAAATGAGGCGACCAGAACTGCACACAGTACTCCAAATGTGGCCTTACCAAGATTTTGTACAGCTGCATCATCACCTCACGGCTCTTAAATTCAATCTGCTAATGAACGCTATCACACCATAGGCCTTCTTCACAGCTCTATCCATTTGATGGACAACTTTCAAACATCTATGAACATAGACCCCAAGATCTCTCTGCTCCTCCACATTGCCAAGAACCCTACCGTTAACCCTGTATTCCGCATTCATATTTGTCCTTCCAAAATGGACAACCCCACACTTTTCAGGGTTAAACTCCATCTGCCACTTCTCAGCCCAGCTCTGCATGCTATCTATGTCTCTTTGCAGCCGACAACAGCCCTCCTCACTATCCACAACTCCACCAATTTTCGTATCGTCTGCAAATTTACTGATCCACCCTTCAACTCCCTCATCCAAGTCATTAATGAAAATCACAAACAAAAAAAACAAACAAAAAAAATAAAAAAATCACAAACAGCAGACGACCCAGAACTGATCCTTGCGGTACGCTACTGGTAACTGGGCTCCAGGCTGAATATTTGCCATCCACCACCACTCTGACTTCTATCGGTTAGCCAGTTCGTTATCCAACTGGCCAACTTTCCCACTATCCCATGCTTCCTTACTTTCTGCATAAGACTACCATGGGGAACCTTATTAAATGCCTTACTAAAATCCATGTACACTACATCCACTGCTTTACCTTAATCCACATGCTTGGTCACCTCCTCAAAGAATTCAATAAGACTTGTGAGGCAAGACCTACCCCTCACAAATCCGTGCTGACTATCCCTAATCAACCAGTGTCTTTCCAGATGCTCAGAAATCCTATCCCTCAGTACCCTTTCCATTACTTTGCCTACCACCGAATTAAGACTAATTGGCCTGTAATTCCCAGGGTTATCCCTATTCCCTTTTTTGAACAGGGGCACGACATTCGGCACTCTCCAATCCCCTGGTACCACCCCTGTTGACAGTGAGGATGAAAAGATCATTGCCAACGGCTCTGCAATTTCATCTTTTGCTTCCCATAGAATCCTTGGATATATCCCATCAGGCCCAGGGCACTTGTCTATCCTCAAGTTTTTCAAAATGCCCAACACATCTTCCTTCCTAACAAGTATCTCCTCTAGCTTACCAGTCTGTTTCACACTGTCCTCTCCAACAATTTGGCCCCTTTCATTTGTATATACTGAAGAAAAGTACTCGTTCAAGACCTCTCCTATATCTTCAGACCCAATACATAATCTCCCGCTGCTGTCCTTGATCGGACCTACCCTTGCTCTAGTCATTCTCATAATTCTCACATATGTGTAAAAGGCCTTGGGGTTTTCCTTGATCCTACCCGCCAAAGATTTTCATGCCCTCTCTTAGCTCTCCTAATCTCTTTCTTCAGTTCCCTCCTGGCTATCTTGTATCCCTCCAGCGCCCTGTCTGAACCTTGTTTCCTCAGCCTTACATAAGTCTCCTTCTTCCTCTTAACAAGACATTCAACCTCTCTTGTCAACCATGATTCCCTCACTTGACCATCTCTTCTCTGCCTGACAGGGACATATATATCAAGGACATGTAGTATCTGTTCCTGGAACAAATTCCACATTTCACTTGTGTCCTTCCTTGACAGCCTGTGTTCCCAACTTATGTACTTCAGTTCTTGTCTGACATCGTATTTACCTTTCCCCCAATTGTAAACCTTGCCCTGTTGTATGCACCTATCCCTCTCCATTACTAAAGTGAAAGTCACAGAATTGTGGTCACTATCTCCAAAATGCTCCCCCACTAACAAATCTATCACTTGCCGTGGTTCATTACCAAGTACCAAATCCAATATGGCCTCCCCTCTGGTCGGACAATCTACATACTGTGTTAGAAAAGCTTCCTGGACACACTGCACAAACACCACCCCATCCAAACTATTTGATCTAAAGAGTTTCCACTCAATGTTTGGGAAGTTGAAGTCACCTATGACTACTACCCTGTGACTTCGGCACCTTTCCAAAATCTGTTTCTCAATCTGTTCCTCCACATCTCTGCTGCTATTGGGGGGCCTACAGAAAACTTTGATATGAGCAATAAATAAAAGTGTTCAAAAGAAAATAGAAAACATAGACAATTGACTTTAATGACCCTATGATTTTTCTTCCTCTTTGTTTGCAGTAAAGTTATAAGATTACATTCAATTCCAGGAGAATCCTCAAGGTTTGTAACCCTTGCTTGGGTGCAAAGAAAGACAGTGAGCAGATAATTGGGGGGAGGGAGGGCAAAATTCTGGCCAGATCTTGATGTTCCAAGGTGGGTGGTGTGTAGATCAGAGTCATATGTCTTGGAGGCCCAGCTGGGAACCGTCACTTGAAACAAATTTTGAAATGAATGTCATGAGAAAGTCGCTTTAAGAAATGTTTGACTGCTCATGTTACTGCAGTGATGTCAGAGAGTGGGTGGAGCTGAGCTCTGGTTCTGCTTTTTAGTTTCACTTTGAGAAAAGCTTGGGTGTATCTGTCTTTTTGGTTTTGATTTTCAGTGTGTTGCAGCTGAAGTCAGAAAAAGCAACTGTACTGTTGATCTCTCTCTGCCATGTAGGACTATCTCTTAATCATTTGGTGAATTCAGAATTATAATTGTTTTCAGCTCGTCCGGGATAAAAGTCTATCTATTGGATTGGCTTAGTGAACTTAATGACAGTGAGGGGTGAGCATATTGTGGTTGCATTTCAGGTATGGTATTCTAGTTTAAGAAGGGTGTGTGTTGTGGACAATGGCTCTTTCAGAGGCTCTGAAGTTTATTGGAGTGGAGACGGTCACACACAGTACCTTACGGACAGAGACTAAAAGCAGACTGTTAGATTTGGCAAAAACATTGCAGTTAACATTACCTGACAAAATGCTAAAATGTGAGATAATTATGGCGGTGGCTAAGCATTTAAAGTTGCCTGAGATACAGTTTGACTCATTGAAAATGGCAAAAATTCAGTTACAACTTAAACAAATGGAACATGAGAAAGAATTAAAGCAGCTTAAATACGAAAGAGATAGAGAGGAAAAAGAAAGAGAAAGGGAGATACAGATCAGGGAAGAAGATAAAGAGAGAGGGTTTGAACTTCAGAAAATGACCATGAAATATGACAGTCAGTTGAAATTGGCGGGCATAAAGGGAAACGTACAGTTGGATGATAGTGATGAGGATAGTGAGAAAGAGCATCTAAATCAAAGGCGTGGTGGGGATCTATTTAAATATGTCCAAGCATTGCCAAGGTTTCACGAGAAGGAGGTAGAAGCCTTTTTCATTTCATTTGAGAAGGTGGCTTAACAAATGAAATGGCCACAGGACATGAGGGTATTACTGATTCAAACAAAGCTGGTAGGTAGGGCTAGTGAAATGTTTGCATCACTGCCGGAGGAGATATCTGGGACGCATATGAACTAGTGCCTGAAGCCTGCAGAAACAAAGGTTTAGAAATTTAAGGAAAGAATTTGGTCAAACATACATGGAGTTTGAAAGGCTCAAACAGAGTCATTTTGAGAGGTGGATAAGGGCTTTGAAAATAGACCAAATGTATGAAACTCTCAGAGAAATTATGATTTTGGAGGAGTTTAAAAATTCAATTCCTGATGTAGTGAGAACTCATGTGGAAGAGCAGAGAGTTAAAACTGCGAGAGTAGCAGCAGAAATGGCAGATGATTATGAATTAGTCCATAAATCAAAGCTTGCTTTCAGACATCAGTTTCAGCCTATGAGGGATAGAAACTGGGGACATGAGATATACTCAAGTGGTAGAGGTAAAGGTGATCTGATGGGAGATAATAAGGAGAGTGTACCTCAGACTAAAAATGAAATCCAGGAGGGTGGAAAAGAAATGAAAAGTTTCAAATGTTTTCACTGTAATAAACTAGGCCATGTAAAGTCACAGTGTTGGTTGAAGAAAAGCACTGGGAAGGCTGACATGGTAAAACAGGATAAGATAGTGGGGTTTGTTAAAGTGGTGAAGGAAAGCCCAAGTGAAGCGAAGGAGGTGCAAAAGATTGTACAGCCTGATCAAGAGGTGATTGATAAGAAGGTGCCAGATGTCTTTAAAGAATTTACTTATGTGGGTAACGTTTACTCATGTGTATCAGGAGGAGCAGGTAAAGAAGTCACAATTTTAAGAGATACGGGAGCTGGTCAGTCTTTAACGGTAAGAGATGAGGAGTTATGTAGTTTGGGACGAATGTTGCCAGAAAAGGTGGTAATATGTGGAATTCAGGGTGAGAGGAATAGCGTTCCATTATATAAGGTAAGGTTGGAAAGTCCAGTGAAGAGTGGTGAAGTGGTAGTAGGAGTAATAGAGAAACTATCTTGTCCAGGAATTCAGTTTATCTTGGGTAATGATATAGCTGGATTGTAGGTGGGAGTGATGCCCACTGTGGTTGATAAACCAGTGGAAAATCAGACAACTGAAGTGTTGAAGGATGAATATCCTGGGATTTTCCAGATTGTGTAGTAATAAGGTCAAAAAGTTACAGGTTAAAACAAGAGGAGAAATCAAAGAGTGAAGATGAAGTTGAAGTGCAACTATTAGAAATGATTTTTGATCAGATGGTTCAAAAAGAACAAGAATGGTTGGAGGATGAGGCGGATATTTTTAGTTCAGGAAAATTGGCGGAGTTACAACAGAAAGATATAAAAATAAAACGGAGGTCTCAGACAGCATACACGGAAGAGGAATCTGAGTGTATACCAGTGTTATTACCGTAAAAGTGATGTCTTGATGAGAAAATGGAGACCTTTACATATGCAGGCGGATGAAAAGTGGGCAGACGTTCATCAAGTAGTATTGCCGGTAGGGTTTAGAAAGGAGGTGTTGCGAGTTGCACATGAGGCACCAGTGGGAGGTCATTTGGGAATAAGGAAAACTCAAGCTAAAATCCAAAAACATTTTTATTGGCCTGGACTACATAAAGATGTAGTTAAATTTTGTCAATCATGTCACACACGTCAAGTGATAGGGAAACCTCAAGCAGTGATAAAACCAGCGCCCTTAATACCCATTCCAGCATTTGAGGAACCTTTTACAAGGGTCCTAATTGATTGCGTAGGACCGCTTCCTAAAATGAAAAGTGGGAATCAATATCTTTTGACTATAATGGATATGTCTACTAGGTTTCCAGAGGTCATTCCAGTACATAATATTACAGCTAAAAAGATTGTGGAGGAGTTACTTAAATTCTTTACTAGATATGGACTACCCACAGAAATACAATCGGATCAAGGATCAAATTTTACCTCAAGGTTATTCAAAGAAGTTATGGATAGCTTAGGAGTAAAACAATTTAAATCAATTGCATACCATCCAGAATCACAGGGAGCATTAAAAAGGTGGCATCAGACATTAAAGACAATGTTGAGGGCTTATTGTCATGATTATCCAGAGGATTGGGATAAAGGAATTGCATACTGTTTGCAATTAGGGATGCTCCTAATGAGTCAACCAAATTTAGTCCTTTTGAACTGCAAAAAACTGGGCACAGGTGACAGAGGCGGGCAGCATCTTGGGCAACATTGTCCGGACAGGCATGCAGTGTCTGAAGAAACTCCACAACCTCCTCAGGGGGCCAGGGTGAGTTGGCTGCTTCGTGCTCCTGGCACTAACCCCGCTCCCCACACACACCTGTAATCCGGCCCCTCCCTGTAATCCGGCCCCTCCCCCCTGGGAGACGGCTGAACCCCCACCCTGCCCCACAACCATTGTGGGTGGGATTCTCCTTGCAATGTCTCGCAGTGAGCTGCTTTTCCAGCACTGCATGGCCAGAAGATCGGGGCCGAAGTCAGTTAGTATTATATTCATGGAGTTTAGAAATTCAAACAGGATTAGACAGGATAGATTCCGAAAGAATGTTCCGATCGTGGGGGAGTCCCGAAATAGTGGTCACAGTTTGTGGATAAAGGGTAGATCTTTTAGGACTGAGGTGAGGAGAAATTGTTTCACCCAGAGAGTGGTGAATCTGTAGAATTCGCTACCACAGAAAGTAGTTGAGGCCAAAATGTTGTTTAATTTCAAGAAGGAATTAAATATAGCTCTTAGGGTTAAAGGGATCAAGGGATCTGGGGGGAAGGCAGAACCAGGGTACTGAACCTGAAGATCAGTCATGATCATAATGAATGGCAGAGCAGGTTTGAAAGGCCGAATGGCCTCTTCCTGCTTCTAACTTCTATGTATATAAAATCATAGAATTTACAGTGCAGAAGGAGGACATTCGATATATCGAGTCTGCACAGGCCCTTGGAAAGAGCACCCTCCACCATATCCCCATACCCAGCAACTCCACCTAACCTTTTGAACACTAAGGGGCAATTTAGCACGGCCAATCCACCTAATCTGCACATCTTTGGACTGTGGGAGGAAACCGGAGTACCCGGAGGAAACCCACGCACACACAGGGAGAAGTGCAAACTCCACAGACAGTCACCCGATGCCGGAATTTAACCCAGGTCTCTGGAGCTGTGAGGCAGCAGTGCTAACCACTGTGCCACCGTGCCGCCCATGTTGATGAAAATTCTGGAATTGTTTAAGGACAGTTTGATGCTGTAATTAGATGAATGTAAACATTCCTGGACATATGACCTAGTGTGGGCCAAATGCCACTTTCCCATCTAACTACCACATAATCACAGATAGGAGCCAATTTTAACTTTGAGAATGGGGGTTTTTGAGCGAGTTTAAATCTTGACCATCAGGTCTGAGAGGCCAGGAAGGGATAAACAAGAAAGAGTTAGAGGAACTGGAAAATAAACATCACTATAAACAATTAGAAAAAAAGGTTAAATGTTAAATGCAAATCACAAAAGCAAACTCCACAAATGTAAATGAAAATACAAGGCAGTACGAGGGTAAAGCAAACAGAGATAAAAGGAATAAATACTCAACAGGGGTGATTGAATGGAAAGGTTTCTAAGTGGGGTAGCGAGCGGAGTGGAAGCCCTTCACTGTTGATGTCGGGCACTCCCAACCTGCCCGATGAGCACAAGGTGACGCGTGCCATCCACTACCCACATACCTGGGGCATCCCGGCAATTTGGAGAATCCTGCTGCCTGGGAATCCTGTTGGGTATGGTCCATGTCAAAGTTTATAGGGTTGGCTGCTCGGGCAAACAGGACATCCATAACCTCATGGATGCACTTGTGGGCTGTGGCTTGTTGAATGCCGCACAAGTGATCTATTTAGATTTCCAGAAGACCTTTGACAAGATGCCGCATAGGAAACTGTTAAATAAGTTAAAAGCCCATGGTGTTAAGGGTAAGATCCTGGCATGGATAGAGGATTGGTTGACTGGCAGAAGGCAGAGATTGGTGATAACGGGGTCTTTTTCAGGATGGCAGCCGGTGACTAGTGGTGTGCCTCGGGGTCTGTGCTGGGACATCAACTTTTCACAATATATATTAATGATCTGGAAGAAGATATTGAACGCACTGTTGCTAAGTTTGCAGATGATACAAAGATTTGTAGAGGGACATGTAGTATTGAGCAGGCAAGGGGGCTGCAGAAGGACTTGGACAAGCTAGGGGAGTGGGCAATGAAGTGGCAAATGAAATACAATGTGAAAAAGTGTGAGGTTATGCACTTTGGAAGGAGGAATTTAGGCAGAGACAATTTTCTAAATGGGGAAATGCTTCGGAAATCAGAAGCTCAAAGGGACTTGGGAGTCCTTGTTCACGATTCCCATAAGGCTAATGTGCAGGTTCAGTCGGCAGTTAAGAAGGCAAATGCAATGTTAGCATTCATGTCAAGAGGGCTAGAATACAAGACCAGGGATGTACCTCTGAGGCTGTATAAGGCTCTGGTCAGACCCCATTTGAAGTATTGTGAGCAGTTTTGGGCCCCGTATCTAAGGAAGGATGTGCTGGCCTTGGAAAGGGTCCAGAGGAGGTTCACAAGAATGATCCTGGAATGAAGAACTTGTTGTATGTGGAACGTTTGAGGACTCTGGGTCTGTACTTGTTGGATACTAGAAGGATGAGAGGGGATCTTATTGAAACTTACAATATACTGCGAGGCCTGGATAGAATGGGCGAGGAGAGGATGTTTCCACTTATAGGAAAAACTAGAACCAGAGGACAGCATCTCAGACTAAAGGGCCGATTCTTTAAAACAGAGATGAGGAGGAATTTCTTCAGGTGGTGAATCTGTGGAACTCTTTGCTGCAGAAGGCTGTGGAGGCCAATTCACTGAGTGTCTTTGAGACAGAGATAGATAGGTTCTTGATTAATAAGGGGATCAGGGGTTATTGGGAGGAGGCAGTGGAATGGGGGTGAGAAAATATCTGCCATGATTGAATGGCGGAGCTGACTCGATGGGCCGAGTGGCCTAATTCTGCACCTATGTCTTATGGTCTTATGGTCTAAGTCCCCACTCAAGCCCTGGAATGATCCCAAGGCATCATGGGCTGACGGGCACCAGGAGTGGCTATCCTCCTCCTCCACATGGTTCCATGTCTGCAAGACATGGCACAGGTGCCGCAACATCCCCTTGTTGAGGCAGAGCATCCTGCAGCACACGCTGTCCATAATCTGTTTGAAAGACCAGTGAAGCCTCTACACCCTGGGCCATTGCTTGCTTCCCCCTCTGGGTCCCTCCCTGGCCTGATGGGCGGCCGGCACCTCAGGGTGCGGGTTGGGGCCCTGCACATGGCCCGCTGTCTCGCGTCTCTGCCGCTGCTTTCTCCGGCATCTGGTCGCCTGGTCTGCCAGCAGCACTGCGAGTGCAGCTTCTGCAGGGTCCAAGATATCATCCATTCGGCGTAATATCTGTAAGGAATTGGAGAGGGTGTAAGACTGACAACCAGCGGTATCTTCCACTGCGCCGCTCCGTTCCCACATTCCCCCAACCCCAACGTCTTCTAACTTGAAGGTGGTTTGTGGAGGAGCTCTTGTCAAGTGACACTTAAACCCGAAACACTTCTTCAGTGTTTCCCTCTTTCCTCCTCTAACCAAAAAAACAAACAACCGCTGTAAAGATCAAGAGGAAGGCTCAAGGGCAGGTAGAAGTAGAAATAAGTTGAACCGTGACGTCACAGCCTGCAGGTAAGGGATTGGCTGGTGACTGGTAAGTAGTTTTTATTTTATTTTCCCTCAGGTGTTATCGTGCGGGGCGCAGAGGTTGCTGAGTGAGTGCTTGCTGAGAAGGGGAGTGAATAACAGGTAAGCTCTTTCTTTTTCTTTTTTTATCTATATGGGGATGGCAGGGAAGGTAGTGCAATGTTCCCCCTGCAGAATGTTTGAGGTGAGGGACGCCGTCAGTGTCCCTGCTGATTTCATCTGTGGGAAGTGCACCCATCTCCAGCTCCTCAGAAACCGCATTAGGGAACTGGAGCTGGATGAACTTCGGGTCATTCGGGAGGCACAGGTGGTCATAGATATAAGCTTCAGGAATGTAGTTACTCTGAAGAATAAAGATAGATGGCTGACGGTGAGAGGGGCTGGGAGGAAGTAGTCAGTATAGGGATCCCCTGTGGTCGTTCTCCTTAGGAACAAGTATACCGCTTTGGATACTGTTGGAGGGGGGGACTTACCAGGGGTAAGCCATGGGGTACAGGTCTCTGGCACAGAGTCTGTCCCTGTTGCTCAGAAGGGCAGGGGGGAGAGGAGCAGAGCATTAGTCATTGGAGACTCCATAGTTAGGGGGATAGATAGGAGATTCTGTGGGAACGAGAGAGACTCGTGGTTGGCGTGTTGCCTCCCAGGTGCCAGGGTCCGTGATGTCTCGGATCGTGTTTTCGGGATCCTTAAGGGGGAGGGGGAGCAGCCCCAAGTCGTGGTCCACATAGGTACCAACGACATAGGTAGGAAAAGGGATCGGGATGTAAGGTAGGAATTCAGGGAGCTAGGATGGAAACTTAGATCTAGGACAAACAGAGTTATTATCTCTGGGTTGTTACCCGTGCCACGTGCTAGCGAGATGAGGAATAGGGAGAGAGAGGAGTTGAACACATGGCTATAGGGATGGTGCAGGAGGGAGGGTTTCAGATTTCTGGATAATTGGGGCTCATTCTGGGGTCGGTGGGACCTCTACAAAAGGGATGGTCTACACCTGGACCAGAGGGGTACCAATATTCTGGGGGGGGAAATTTGCTAATGCTCTTCGGGAGGGTTTAAACTAGTTCAGCAGGGGCTTGGGAACCTGAATTGTAGCTCCAGTATACAGGAGGTTGAGAGTAGTGAGGTCATGAATAAGGTTTCAGAGTTGCAGGAGTGTACCGGCAGGCAGGAAGGTGGTTTAAAGTGTGTCTTCTTCAATGCCAGGAGCATCCAGAATAAGGTGGGTGAACTTGCGGCATGGGTTGGTACCTGGGACTTCAATGTTGTGGCCATTTCGGAGACATGGATAGAGCAGGGACAGGAATGGTTGTTGCAGGTGCCGGAGTTTAGATATTTCAGTAAGCTCAGGGAAGGTGGTAAAAGAGGGGGAGGGGTGGCATTGTTAGTCAAGGACAGTATTACGGTGGCAGAAAGGACTTTTGATGAGGACTCGTCAATTGAGGTAGTATGGACTGAGGTTAGAAACAGGAAAGGAGAGGTCACACTGTTAGGGGTTTTCTATAGGCCTGCGAAAAGTTCCAGAGATGTAGAGGAAAGGATTGCAAAGATTCTTCTGAATAGGAGCGAAAGCAACAGGGTAGTTGTTATGGGGGACTTTAACTTTCCAAATATTAACTGGAAACGCTATAGTTCGAGTACTTTAGATGGGTCCGTTTTTGTCCAATGGGTACAGGAGGGTTTCCTGACACAGTATGTAGATAGGCCAACGAGAGGCAAGGCCATTTTGGATTTGGTATGGGTAATGAACCAGGACAGGCGTTAGATTTGGAGGTACGTGAGCACTTTGGCGATCGTGACCACAATTCGATTACGTTTACTTTAGTGATGGAAAGGGATAGTTTTCAGGGCAAGAGTTATATCTGGGGGAAAGGCAATTATTATGCGATGAGGCAAGACCTAGGATGCATCGGATGGAGAGGAAAACTGCAGGGTATGGGCACAATGGAAATGTGGAGCTTGTTCAAGGAACAGTTACTGCGTGTCCTTGATAAGTATGTACCTGTCAGGCAGGAAGGAAGTGGTCGAGCAAGGGAACCATGGTTTACTAAAGCAGTCGAAACACTTGTCAAGAGGAAGAAGGAGGCTTATGTAAAGATGAGACATGAAGGTTCAGTTAGGGCGCTCGAGAGTTACAAGTTAGCTAGGAAGGACCTAAAGAGAGAGCTAAGAAGAACCAGGAGGGGACATGAGAAGTCTTTGGCAGGTAGGATCAAGGATAACCCAAAAGCTTGCAATAGATATGTCAGGAATAAAAGAAAGACTAGGGTAAGAGTAGGGCCAGTCAAGGACAGTAGCGGGAAGTTGTGTGTGGAGTCCGAGGAGATAGGAAAGGTGCTAAATGAATATTTTCTGTCCGTATTCACACAGGAAAAAGATAATGTTGTCGAGGAGAATACTGAGATTCAGGCTACTAGACTAGAACGGCTTGAGGTTCATAAGGAGGAGGTGTTAGCAATTCTGGAAAGTGTAAAAATAGATAAGTCCCCTGGGCCAGATGGGATTTATCCTAGGACTCTCTGGGAAGCTAGGGAGGAGATTGCTGAGCCTTTGGCTTTGATCTTTAAGTCATCTTCGTCTACAGGAATAGTGCCAGAAGACTGGAGGATAGCAAATGTTGTCCCCTTCTTGAACAAGGGGAGTAGAGACAACCCCGGTAACTATAGACCAGTGAGCCTTACTTCTGTTGTGGGCAAAATCTTGGAAAGGTTTATAAGAGATAGGATATATAATCATCTGGAAAGGAATAATTTGATTAGAGATAGTTAACACGGTATTGTGAAGGGTAGGTCGTGCCTCACAGACCTCATTGAGTTCTTTGAGAAGGTGACCAAACAGGTGGATGAGGGTAAAGCAGTTGATGTGGTGTATATGGATTTCAGTAAAGCGTTTGATAAGTTTCCCCACAGTAGGCTACTGCAGAAAATACAGAGGCATGGGATTCAGGGTGATTTAGCAATTTGGGTCAGAAATTGGCTAGCTGGAAGAAGACAAAGGGTGGTGATTAATGGGAAATGTTCAGACTGGAATCCAGTTACTAGTGGTGTACCACAAGGATCTGTTTTGGGGCCACTGCTGTTTGTAATTTTTATAAATGATCTGGAGGAGGGCGTAGAAGGATGGGTGAGTAAATATGCAGATGATACTAAAGTCGGTGGAGTTGTGGACAGTGCTGAAGGATGTTACAAGTTACAGAGGGACATAGATAAGCTGCAGCGCTGGGCTGAGAGGTGGTAAATGGAGTTTAATGCAGAAAAGTGTGAGGTGATTCATTTTGGAAAGAATAACAGGAAGACAGAGTACTGGGCTAATGGTAAGATTCTTGGCAATGTGGATGAGCAGAGAGATCTCGGTGTCCATGTACATAGATCCCTGAAAGTTGCCACCCAGGTTGAGAGGGTTGTTAGGAAGGCATATGGTGTGTTAGCTTTTATTGGTAGAGGGATTGAGATTCGGAGCCATGAGGTCATGTTGCAGCTGTACAAAACTCTAGTGCGGCTGCATTTGGAGTATTGCGTGCAATTCTGGTCGCCGCATTATAGGAAGGATGTGGAAGCATTGGAAAGGGTGCAGAGGAGATTTACCAGAATATTGCCTGGTATGGAGGGAAGATCTTATGAGGAAAGGCTGAGGGACTTGAGGCTGTTTTCATTAGAGAGAAGAAGGTTAAGAGGTCACTTAATTGAGGCATACAAGATGATCAGAGGATTGGATAGGGTGGACAGTGAAAGCCTTTTTCCTTGGATGATGATGTCTAGCACGAGGGGTCATAGCTTTAAATTGAGGGGAGATAGATATAGGACAGATGTCAGAGGTAGGTTCTTTACTCAGAGAGTAGTAAGGGTGAGGAATGCCCTGCCTGCAACAGTAATGGACTCGCCAACACTAAGGGCATTCAAATGGTCATTGGATAGACATATGGATGATAAGGGAATAGTGTAGATGGGCTTTAGAGTGGTTTCACAGGTCGGCGCAACATCGAGGGCCGAAAGGCCAGTACTGCGCTGTAATGTTCTATGTTCTGCCATCCGACACGTCCTACCCAAACACCCCCCCGCTACAACGGGAGCCCCTGCTCACCAGATCCCATATCTTGTACCCCAGACACCACACGTAATGTTACTGAACCGGGCACTGGTCCCCTCCCTGGTGCATATACAAACCCTCTGTTCACCAAAGTGTCCCCGGTGCTGGGGCCCAACCCCTGGCTATTCAGATGTTGGTCGATGCATCCATGGTGTTGCCTCCTGCAGTGTTCAGACACAGTTGTCCAGGCATCACGGTCTGATGGGGATGCCAGGCAATAACTGCCATATACTTCATGGCACACACGCCTGCGCACGGGAATTCTCTTGGGAGCTGTGAAGTGCTCACTTAACTACGATTGCCAATTCCCAATTATCATTAGCCTGCAGCCACGCGGCCAGAGGCCTCCGCAGTCAATGGTAGTTCTGGGTGGTCAGTGGGGCAGACAGCCAGTGGCTGGGATTGCCCCCGGAACAGGAACACAGGATCCAGGGGGTGGCATAGCGGACCCGTGGGTGCTGAGACACCCATAGCCCCTCACCACTGGCTATGGACAGGCACCACCCTCCGGATCCGCACTCCCCTACCATGGATGCTGGGACGTCCCGACCTAGAACCCCCCCTCCCCCTATCCCCCAACCCTCCACCCCACCCCCTAGCCTCCCCGAGCACCGAGACAGCTACCCTAGTACCCCTGGGCTCAGTACCTGGGAGCGAAGATAGCTACTCATCTCCTTGGATCCCCAGAGCAGCCCTTCCACCAGCTTCACGTTTTTAAAAAGGTGTTCTAATCAGCGCCCGCGTGACCACTTGCTGGGGAAACGGCTAGATCACGGGAGGCCATTAGCTAGGGGGTCGCTCCCATTAATTGTATAGAGATTGGCTTTAAGTGGTGATTACTGGTTTCTTGCCACGCCAAAGCAGGTTCTTGATTTCGGCAATGGGAGTGGGCCGGTTAGATCGCAAACCGATTGGCTCCCAGTCCGGCGACCTAACAGCCCCATTGCGCTCTCGCTTAAGCGTAACATTGCCACTAAATCACACCCAATAATTGTGCCTACACTCACATTATCTGGTCATTATCACATTGCTGTTTGTTGGACCTTGCTGTGCACAAATTGGATACACCATTTCCTACATTACAACAATACCTACACTTAAAAAGTGCTTACTTAGATGTAGTGTTTTGAGGTGTCTGGCAGTCGTAAAAGACCCTCGACAAATGCAAGTTTTTGTTTTTCTTTACAAGCACCCGGTAGGACACAGGGAGATTGAAACTGATTTATGCCAGTAACATGGAACAAAGCTGATAATGAATTGGCACATGGTATGCCTTGAAGTTGTGAAAGGTGCCATATAAATACAAATGCTCCTTTTATCAAAGACTTTTCCATTGGTTTTGCAAGTCACAAGATGAATGCTTGATCTGTGCTGGATCACTGATCTCTTAGGAGCAGGAGGTTGGTGTTCAGTTGGCCTCAGTGCGAAGAGGGGAAAATATCTACCTGGTTTTCTTGATCATTTCAGAATGACAGTAACTTAAAAGCAAATGTGTGCATGACATAGAGGTGGGATCAGCCTTGGTTGTGATTCTCTTCACAGTCGAATAGTCTGTACACACTAACAATTTAGGTTCATGAATTAAAAGTGCCCACTTTGTGAGGTATGCGAGGGGTCGTAGAACCTGTGGTGCTGTACCCTGATAAAAAAAAAGGAAGCCACACCTTCAGGAGAAAAGATTGGAAAAGTTGTAAAATGTTCTTACTTAAATGAAAGAGAAGGAACTTATAAAACAAGAGAAAGCCTGTTATAAATTTGAGTCTGCTGTAGATACATTCTCGGAATCAGTGGTGTCACTTTCGCCAGTGTCTGAGTGTTTTACTTTCATGGGAGTTGATTCATAGTGACCTATATACACTTATACAATAGTGAGGCCCAGGGGTGTAACAATGAGCCTCCCTCATGGTCTGAAACAGATATCCGTGCCTTTTACGCATTTATTCCTTCAATCTCTTCGAAGGCAGAGCAAGTTAATACTAGGTGAAGCGAAGCTTGCATTCGGGTTCCTTATTCCACAGTAAGGTGTACAGTCAGAACAATAGTTATAATCCGATTCCCTGAGATCAATCAGGAAAAAACTATTTTTCTGAATGATATCAAGATAACTAACATGCCATGCCACACATAGTACTTAACCTAAACAAAGTAACTACACGGCATCCTGACTTCCGTGAGCCTGCTATCACACCTCAAGCTGTTATTTCTGGTGCAAAAACCCGACTGACTCCCAAGTGACTGACATTCTGCTTTATTTTCTAATCCCTTCCAACACCTCAAATGAGCTGAATTTTACCACGATGGTTGAGAATCCAATGGCGGGACCATTTTTGGGGCCCATTTCCCACCTGTTTCTGGAGCAGGCCCACAACAGGTGAGAACAGTGAAGAATGGCAAGAGTGGAGACTAATCATTAATCTAACAATTACCAAACTGTCCTAATGCCCCTGCAGAGCCTGTACATTCTGGGTCAAAATGTTGCTGATTTTGGGGCTGAGCTGATGGGCATAGTGTAAAATGAAGTGTTTGTTAACCACTTAAACCTCATCACCAGGAACCCTTCATGCAAACCTTGGCATACGTGTTTTCACATCTGTTTGGTGTAAACTGGTCAGTGGGAAAGAGTGGACATGCTCTCTATTTAATTCTCTATTCAAAATATTTAATTAAATTGCAATTTTGCGGTGTTTAGAAGATTTTGATATATATCTGACGGTTTTGTTAAAATAAAATGTAACAAATTATTTAACAAAATATTGAATGGTTTTATCATAATGAACTTTATTAAAAAAAGTTAATCTGAAAATTATTGACTGCAAACCAGCAATGGTCTGACCTGGAGGTGGATGGGTGCGGACTGGTCTTATATATGGCTTCTCTGGGTCTGTTTATTTTCTTTTTAAAAAACAGTCTTGATCTGTTGCTGAGCTTGTTCCAGATTGAGGGCTTTCCCTGAAGTGAAAGATCCAGCAAGACAAGACACCGGTGCCCCCTCGTGGAAAAGAAATGCATTTGAGCAGAGAGTGCACTTCTTTTTTTTTAATTTTAGAGTACCCAATTCATTTTTTCCAATTAAGGGGCAATTTAGCCACCTAGCCTGCACATCTTTGAGTTGTGGGGGCGAAACCCACGCAAACACGGGGAGAATGTGCAAACTCCACACGGACAGTGACCTAGAGCCGGGATCGAACCTGGGACCTCGGCGCCGTGAGGCTGCAGGGCTAACCCTCTGTGCCACCGTGCTGCCCTGAGAGTGCGCTTATCTACCGACTCAAATGATGTGCTTAATGGATGGAAACAGTGATTGAGGACAAGTGGATTGTTACTACAGTTTGAAACCGTGGAAGAAAGGCAAGTATGAAGAATGAGTCTACAGGTTAAGTATTGCGCCAGCAAGGTAAAGACAGGTGTACTATTTGAAATAAAGAACGGAATGAGGGCAAATGAAACACAGATTAATGAGAGAGATTTCTTCCTTTGAGACACCTTTCGAAGGTCAAGTCTTAAACAGTAGAATGAAGAAAGGCTTAATTACGTGCCTATTGATAGATTATTTGAGTTTGGCAGATTGGAGAGAACCAGTAATGGTGCATGTAAAAATAAATAAACTTCGAGTACCCAGTTCATTTTTCCAATTAAGGGGCAATTTAGCGTGGCCAATCCACCTACTCTGCACATCTTTAGGTTGTGCGGGTGAAACCCACGCAAACACGGGGAGAATGTGAAAACGCCACATGGACAGTGACCCGTGGTCGGGATTGAACCTGGGAGCTCGGTGCCGTCAGGCAGCATTGCTAACCACTGTGCCACCGTGTTGCCTGTGTATTTTTTTTATTCACAGGATATGGGTGTCGCTTCTAGGCCAGCATTTATTGCTCAGCCCTATTTGCCCTTGAGAAGGCTGCCTTCGTGAATCAGTGCAGTCCATGTGAAATGAAAAATGAAATGAAATGAAATGAAAATTGCTTATTGTCACGAGTAGACTTCAATGAAGTTACTGTGAAAAGCCCCTAGTCGCCACATTCCGGCGCCTGTTCGGGGAGGCTGGTACGAGAAGAGGAACATGTGGCAGAGGAACACCCACAGTGCTGTTAGGAAGGGAGTTCCAAGATTTTTCCCGAGTGACAGTGACAGAACAGTGAGTTGATTCCAAGTCAGGGTGGTGAGTGACTTCGAGGGAAACTTGCAGGTGCTGGTCCTCCCATGCATCTGCTGCTGTTGCCCTTCTGGATGGCAGAGATTGCAGATTTGGAAGGTGCTGTCAAAGGAGCCGGAGGCAGTTGCTGCGGTGCATAATGTAGATGATACACACTGCTGCCACTGTGCATCAATAAATGTTTACGTTGGTGCAAAGGGTGCCAATCAAGCAGGCTGCATTCCCCCGGGTGGTGTCAAGCTTATTGAGTGTTATTGAAGCTGTGCTCATCCAGTCAAATGGAGACTATTCCATCACAATCCTGACTTATACTTTGAAGATGGTGGTCAGGCTTTTGAGAGTCAGAAGGTGAGTTACTCACCGCAAGATTCCTAGTCCCTAACCTGCGCTTGTAGCCATCATATTTACATGGCTCATCCAGTTCAGTTTCTGGTCAGTGGTAACTCCCAAGACTGTCTGTTCAAAATCTATCCTATTTAACATAGTGATTAGTGCCACACAACACAATGGAGGATATCCTTACTCTGAAGATAGGACTTTGTCTCCACAAGAACTGCACAGTGGTAACACCTACCACTACTGCTGGATAAATGCATCTGTGACAGGTAGATTGGTGAGGACAAAGTCAAGTAAGTTTTCCCCTTTGTTGGTTCCCTCAACACCCGCTGAAGATCCAGTCTAACAGCTATGTCCTTTAAAAACTGGCCAGCTCGTTCAGTAGTGGTGCCAGCGAGACAGTTTTGGTGATGGACGTGGAAGTTCCCCACCCAGAGTACATTCTGCATACTTGCCACCCTCAATGCTCCCTCCAAATGATGTTAAACTTGGAGGTGTACTGATTCATTAGCTAAGGGGGGGTGTCAGTGCGTGGTAGCCAGCAGGTTTCCTTACAAGTGTTTGACCTGATGTCGTGAGGCCTCATGGTGTCCGGAGTCAATGTTGAGATCCCCAGAGCAACTCCCTCCTGGGTGTATGCCACTGAGTCTTCACCCCTGGTGGGTCTGTCCTGTTGGTGGGACAAGACATACCCAGGGATGGTGATAGTGGTCTCTGGGACATTATCGGTACAGTATGATTCTGTGTGTATGACTATGTAAGGCTGTTGCTTTACTAGTCTGTGGGAGAGTTCTCCCAATTTTGACACAAGCCCTCAGATGTTAGTAAGGAGGACTTTCCAGGGTCGACAGTGTTGGGTTTGCCATTGCGTTTCTGGTGCCTTGGTCGATCCGGGTCGTCCGTCCGGTTTCATTCCTTTTAGACTATGTAGCTGTAGCTGTTTGATACAAATGAGTGACTTGTTAGGCCATTTCAGAGGGCATTTAAGAGTCAACCATATTGCTGTTGATCTGGAGTCACATGTAGGTTGGGCTAGATAAAGACGCAGATTTCCTTCTCTAAATAGCACTAGTGAACCAGAGGGATTTTGATGACAATAGTTTTGTGGTCATTATTAGATTAGCTTTTAATTCCAGATTTTTTTATTGAATTAAGTTAAATTCTACTAGCTGCCATGGTAAGATTCGACCTTTGTCTCCTGGTCCTCTGTATAACTAGTCCAATGAAGTTACCACAATGCTAACAGCTCCCCCAACTAATCAAATTTATGAATAGGCTCAATGTTACACAGCTCTTCTTTTCCGAGAGAATAGTGAGCCTCAGGAATGGGTTGTTTGTTGCTCCAATGTTTGTTGACTTCAAGAGGGAGCTGGACTGGTTCATGGCAGGGGAAGAGACCACATCACATGAAAGATAAATGGATTACCAGTTAACAATATGTTTTCCTGGAATGTGTTTGATTACCTGAGGATGTCAGAGGAGAATTTTCCTGAGGTTTTTCTCCACCCCTCACCAGCCCCAACTTAATGGCTCTGTTTTTAGTCTCACCCACGAGATCACGTGGTTGGGGTGACAAGGTTTAGATAGTTGTCTTGTGATGCTCCAGGCAAGTGTAGAGCAGGCTTGATTGGTCCCCAGCTGGTCTTTTCTTGCCTGTTGTTTCCATCAATTAGGAAATCTGAAGAATAAACCAAGTCAAGTCATGCTTAAGTGAAGCCATGGCTGGGTTCAAAACCCTGTAAACGTCTAAGCGGAAGGCCATCAAGAGTTCTGTAGCCTAGGTGGCTAAATCAAACTGAAGAATAAGACAGTGGGCCTGGTATTGTACAATAACTCTTCCTTTGAAGAAAGTGAAGATAGAGTAAAGAGCATGAATGTGCACAGGTTAGGGTCAATCTACAGGATTAACATCAGAAATTAAGAAGTAGGTCTATTTATTTTGGCACTTAAAGAAAGATGTATTTATTTATTTTTTGTTAATGTTTAATCAGCACTGGCACACACCCCTACCACTGAGCGCCTGTGGTAAAAGTGCTTTTCCCCAACTGAGTTCATTCCTGCCAATTTTAAGTATCTGTTTATATTTACAGGGTCAATAAAATGCAGAGGCAGAAGTTTCGACTCAGCAGTGAACAGAGGTCATCATTGGTTCCTTTGCATCTGGATAAGACTAGAGGATCCACTCAACAACCTTATTTTCTATAAGTTGTGCCTGTGCCACCAAGAAATAAGGTGTGTGTATGTGTGTGTGTGGGGGGGGGGGGGGGGGGGGGGCAGGGGGGGGTGGAGAGAGGAGGAGGGGGGCTACAGAAGCATAGTGTTTTAAATAATAAATCTGGAATAAAATTCTAGCCTCAGTAATGATGATCACAAAACTACTAAAAAAAAATCCTATCTGGTTCACTAAATGCCGTTTAGTGGAGGGAATGTACCCCCCTTACCCAGTCTGGCCTATGTGTGAATCTAGATCCACAGCAATGTGGTTGACTCTTAACTATCCTCTGAAATAGCCAAGCAAGCTGCTGGAACTGGGCAACCAATGCTGGCCTTGCTGGTGACACGCACATCCCAAGGCTGAATTACAAACAGTAATCTTACACGTTATTTCAGTACATTTTCTGCCTCAAGTCATTTCAATTCCTGAACGGAATGAGCTGTTCCTTCCAGACAAACAAGGTTTTCTTTTACTCTCGCTCTGTGCTGGTGCATTTTGTGCTCATCAAGGTTAACACCGGGAAATACCGCACTTTCCCACTTCATCCACAGAGTGTCAGGAGCAACCACTCCTGGGTCAGGTAGGAGGGAATATTGGAAGCTCCGTGACGGCTGTGTTTGAGAGAAAGGAAGGCTGCTGGTGTAATACAGACAACTGAGGATCTCTTTAAGGTGGATCGCCAACACCCGCATGCAAAGGTTGTTGGGGCAGAGAGGATTGGGTAGGAGCTTGTGGAGGGGTCCCACACTCAATTTGGGCCTGGGTCCTAGAAATAGAATCAACATTTCTTTTCAATTCTAAATGTTCGAAAGTGGAAGATCAGATTGTCTTGGGCAATGTGCCCAACTGCCCTTTGCCATTTTATAAATTTTTCTGAAGTTAAAAGGTTTAAAAGCCCCATGTATCAGCCCTGGGCTCAATTAATGGGCTGGGATACAAACACATTTATTTTTAAGTTTGATTTTCCAACCTTACCCTCCAACTATGCCAGTTCTAGTAATTTGTTGAATCGGTGCATTTTAATATAATGTTCTACAAGATTCTTGGTGGTGATTGAATTTAAAACTGCACTGTGCTCAGAGCAGATTTTGTTAAATGGCGAAAAGGCTGGTTTGCGGGTTGGAGACATGGGGCGAAATTCTCCCCCAACGGCGGGATGCCCGCCGACTGGCGCCAAAGCTGGCGCAAATCAGACGGGCATCGCGCCGGCAAAAAGGTGCGGAAGTCTCCGCATCTTTGGCGGCCTAGCCCCAACATTGAGGGGCTAGGCCGACGCCGGAGGGATTTCCGCCCCGCCAGCTGGCGGAAATGGCGTTTGTTGCCCCGCCAGCTGGCGCGGAAATGCGGCGCATGCGCGGGAGCGTCAGCGGCCGCTGTCAGTTTCCCCGCGCATGCGCGGGAGCGTCAGCGGCCGCTGAAAGTTTCCCGCGCATGCGCAGTGGGGAGAGTCTCTTCCGCCTCCGCCATGGTGGAGGCCGTAGCGGAGGCGGAAGGGAAAGAGTGCCCCCACGGCACAGGCCCGCCCGCGGATCGGTGGGCCCCGATCGCGGGCCAGGCCACCGTGGGGGCACCCCCCGGGGTCAGATCGCCCCGCGCCCCCCCCCAGGACCCCGGAGCCCGCCCACGCTGCCTGGTCCCGCCGGTAAATACCAGCTTTGATTTACGTCGGCGGGACAGGCAATTCCTGGGCGGGACTTCGGCCCATCCGGGCCGGAGAATCCAGCGGGGGGTCCCGCCAACCGGCGCGGCTGGATTCCCGCCCCCGCCCAATCTCCGGGAGCGGAGACTTCGGCGGGGGCGGGGGCGGGATTCACGGCGGCCAACGGCCATTCTCCGACCCGGCGGGGGGTCGGAGAATGACGCCCATGATTGAAGTCTCCATTATTTTTTTTAAATAAATTTAGAGTACCCAATTCATTTTTCCTATTAAGGGGCAATTTAACGTGGCCAAACCACCTAGCTTGCACATCTTTGGGTTGTGGGGGCAAAACCCACGCTAACACGGGGAGAATGTGCAAACTCCACATGGACAGTGACCCAGAGCCGGGATCGAACCTGGGACCTCGGTGCCATGAGGCAGCAATGCTAACAACTGCGCCACCGTGTTGCCACTGAAGTCTCTATTCTTGAACCAGTTTTGGGCTGTTTAAAGTGCTGGCCATGATCAGATGCAGTGCTGCAGTACAGTCTTGTTCCCAGAGGTTGAGAGTTCAGATCACACTGTGGAATTGAGTAAATCTGGTGATTTGTGGACCAACCTTGACCAAAGTTCTACATGGTTCACCAATACCTTTCAGGGAATCAGAGAATCCCTGCAGTGCAGGAGGTCATTTGGCACATTGAGCCTGCACCAACCCTCTGAACGAGCACCCTACCTAGGCCCAAACCCCTCCCCCCACAATCCCCGTAATCCCACCTGGAGGCAATTTAGCATGGCCAATCCATCTAACCTGCACATCTTTGGTCTGTGGGAGGAAACCGGAGCACCCAGAGAAAATTCACACAGACGTGGGAAGAAAGTGCAAACTCCACACAGACAGTCAAACGAGGTCGGAATCGAACCCGGGTCTCTGGCGCTGTGAGGCAGCAGTGCCACCGTGCCGCCCTGGGAAGGGAGTATGACACCTCGAGCTGGTCTGGCTTGCAAATGATTCTTGTCCCACATGAATTCCCTCACTCTCAAGAAGAGGCCTTACTCTGCCTTCTTAAAGCAATTGTAAATGGTCAGTAAAAATATGGATTTTACCAGAGTGTCAACCAAGAACAAATAAAAAATAATGCACTAATATTATAACCAGAGGCACAGACTAAAGATTTAATTGGGATGGTGAATGAATTTAAACAAAAAATATTGAATGTGTGGGACAGCACGGTAGCACAGTGATTAGCACAATTGCTTCACAGCTCCAGGGTCCCAGGTTCGATTCCCGGCTTGGGTCACTGTCTGTGCGGAGTCTGCACATCCTCCCTGTGTGTGCGTGGGTTTCCTCCAGGTGCTCCGGTTTCCTCCCACAGTCCAAAGATGTGCAGGTTAGCTCGATTGGCCATGCTAAATTGCCCTTAGTGTCCAAAATTGCCCTTAGTGTTGGGTTGGGTTATGGGGATATGGTGATGTGAGGTGTGGGCTTGGGTGGGGTGCTCTTTCCACTGGCCGGTGCAGACTCAACAGGGCGAATGGCTGCCTTCTGCACTGTATATTCTATGATTCTATGAGCAGAGTGTAAATGTAAATGCCATAATCCGAGACGGCTGTAGGCTGCTCTCCTTTTTGAAGTTGACCGGTGGTCATTTAACCTGCAGGTCACCTCACCTCAGACTAGGGGCAAGGTTGAGAAGGCAGGGCCTTCATGAATAACCTCAGCTGGTACAGGGATTGAACCCGCAGTGTTGGCGTCGCTGCGCATCATAAACCCGCCGTCCAGCCAACTGAGTTAACTGATCCCCCCCTCGAAGAGTGAGCAGAGCACTGAAGTAGATAGCAACAATAAATAGAGGATGGAATTAGATATTTGGCAGCAAAAGGGATTGATGGGTTGACGTGATAGTGTGATCTGCAGGTTTTCTGAAACTTTGGGAGCCGGCAAATGGACAACACAAATTTCTCAGAGTCCTGAACATTCCTGTGACTCCAGTTGGAAGATTGAGATACAAGAAATTAAAAGTGACAGAATTAGAAAAATGATTTCCTTCCAGGGATGGGTGGAGCCATTGACTCAAACCATGCGAATGGATGCATGGGCCATTTCTAGACAAAGAGAAAGAAGGAAATGGATGGATAAGTGGTACTCAAAACCATTGAAAAGAGACAGGCTTTGTCAAACTAGCAGTATTTTCTTGTTACCAAAAACATCTCATGAATACAGGAAATAGTTCCCAATAAAATATAAATCCTCAACCTGACCAATATCTAATTATGAAACTTTAATAAAAGAGGTTCTGCAATAGGAATTCAGCTCTCCATCTACTCTGGGAACTGCTTCGATACTCCTACCAGGGCAGGCTACATTTTCCAGAGCAGGGGCGTCATTCTCCGACCCCCCAGCGGGTCGGAGAATGATGAGGGGGATGGGGGGGTCCGTGCCGGGGAGGGGGATGGGGGGTCCGTGGCGGGGAGGGGGATGGGGGGGTCCGTGCTGGGGAGGAGGATGGGGGGGGGGTCCGTGCCGGGGAGGAGGTTGGGGTCCGTGCCGGGGAGGCGGATGGGGGGTCCGTGCCGGGGAGGGGGATGGGGGGTCCGTGCCGGGGAGGGGGATGGGGGATCCGTGCCGGGGAGGGGGATGGGGGGTCCGTGCCGGGGAGGGGGATGGGGGGTCCGTGCCGGGGAGGGGGATCCGTGCCGGGGAGGGGGATGGGGGGTCCGTGCCGGGGAGGGGGATGGGGGGTCTGTGCCGGGGAGGGGGATGGGGGGGTCCGTGCCGGGGAGGAGGATGGGGGGGGGTCCGTGCCGGGGAGGAGGTTGGGGTCCGTGCCGGGGAGGGGGATGGGGGGTCCGTGCCGGGGAGGGGGATGGGGGGTCCGTGCCGGGGAGGGGGATGGGGGATCCGTGCCGGGGAGGGGGATGGGGGGTCCGTGCCGGGGAGGGGGATGGGGGGGTCCGTGCCGGGGAGGAGGATGGGGGGGGGTCCGTGCCGGGGAGGAGGTTGGGGTCCATGCCGGGGAGGGGGATGGGGGTCCGTGCCGGGGAGGGGGATGGGGGGTCCGTGCCGGGGAGGGGGATGGGGGATCCGTGCCGGGGAGGGGGATGGGGGGTCCATGCCGGGGAGGGGGATGGGGGGTCCGTGCCGGGGAGGGGGGTGGGGGGTCCGTGCCGGGGAGGGGGATGGGGGGGGGTCCGTGCCAGGGAGGAGGAAGGGGGGGGGCCCGTGCCGGGGAGGAGGTTGGGGTCCGTGCCGGGGAGGGGGATGGGGGGTCCGTGCCGGGGAGGGGGATGGGGGGTCCGTGCCGGGGAGGGGGATGGGGGGGTCCGTGCCGGGGAGGATGATGGGGGGGGGCCAGTGCCGGGGAGGAGGTTGGGGTCCGTGCCGGGGAGGGGGATGGGGGGGGGTCCGTGCCGGGGAGGGGGATGGGGGGGTCCGTGCCGGGGAGGGGGATGGGTGGTCCGTGCCGGGGAGGGGAATGGGGGGGTCCGTGCCGGGGAGGGGGGTGGGTGGTCCGTGCCGGGGAGGAGAATGGGGGGGGCCTATGCCGGGGAGGAGGTTGGGGTCCGTGCCGGGGAGGGGGATGGGGGGGTCCGTGCCGGGGGGTGGGATGGGTGGTCCGTGCCGGGGAGGGGTTGGGGGGTCCGTGACGGGGAGGGGGATGGGGGGTCTGTGCCGGGGAGGGGGATGGGGGGTCCGTGCCGGGGAGGGGGATGGGAGATCCGTGCCGGGGAGGGGGATGGGGGGTCCGTGCCGGGGAGGGGGATGGGGGGTCTGTGCCGGGGAGGGGGATGGGGGGGTCCGTGCCGGGGAGGAGAATGGGGGGGGGGGGTCCGTGCCGGGGAGGAGGTTGGGGTCCGTGCCGGGGAGGGGGATGGGGGGTCCGTGCCGGGGAGGGGGATGGGTGGTCCGTGCCGGAGAGGGGGATGGGGATCCGTGCCGGGGAGGGGGATGGGCGGTCCATGCCGGGGAGGGGGATGGGGGGTCCATGCCGGGGAGGGGGATGGGGGGTCCGTGCCGGGGAGGGGGATGGGGGGTCCGTGCCGGGGAGGGGGATGGGGGGGTCCGTGCCGGGGAGGAGGATGGGGGGGGGGGGTCCGTGCCGGGGAGGAGGTTGTGGTCCGTGCCGGGGAGGGGGATGGGGGGGGTCCGTGCCGGGGAGGGGGATGGGGGGTCCGTGCTGGGGAGGGGGATGGGGGATCCGTGCCGGGGAAGGGGAGGGGGGTCCATGCCGGGGAGGGGGATGGGGGGTCCGTGCCGGGGAGGGGGATGGGGGGGGTCCGTGCGAGGGAGGAGGATGGGGGGGGGTCCGTGCCGGGGAGGGGGATGGGGGGTCCGTGCCGGGGAGGGGGATGGGGGGGTCCGTGCCGGGGTGGATGATGGGGGGGGGCCCGTGCCGGGGAGGAGGTTGGGGTCCGTGCCGGTGAGGGAGATGGGGGGGTCCGTGCCGGGGAGGGGGATGGGGGGGGGTCCGTGCCGGGGAGGGGGATGGGTGGTCCGTGCCGGGGAGGGGAATGGGGGGGTCCGTGCCGGGGAGGGGGATGGGGGGTCCGTGCCGGGGAGGAGAATGGGGGGGCCTATGCCGGGGAGGAGGTTGGGGTCCGTGCCGGGGAGGGGGATGGGGGTGTCCGTGCCGGGGAGGGGGATGGGTGGTCCGTGCCGGGGAGGGGTTGGGGGGTCCGTGACGGTGAGGGGGATGGGGGGGTCTGTGCCGGTGAGGGGGATGGGGGGTCCGTGCCGGGGAGGGGAATGGGGGGGTCCGTGCCGGGGAGGAGGATGGGGGGGGGTCCGTGCCAGGGAGGAGGAAGGGGGGGGGCCCGTGCCGGGGAGGAGTTTGGGGTCCGTGCCGGGGAGGGGGATGGGGGGTCCGTGCCGGGGAGGGGGATGGGGGGTCCGTGCCGGGGAGGGGGATGGGGGGGTCCGTGCCGGGGAGGATGATGGGGGGGGGGCCAGTGCCGGGGAGGAGGTTGGGGTCCGTGCCGGGGAGGGGGATGGGGGGGGGTCCGTGCCGGGGAGGGGGATGGGGGGGGTCCGTGCCGGGGAGGGGGATGGGTGGTCCGTGCCGGGGAGGGGAATGGGGGGGGTCCGTGCCGGGGAGGGGGGTGGGTGGTCCGTGCCGGGGAGGAGAATGGGGGGGGCCTATGCCGGGGAGGAGGTTGGGGTCCGTGCCGGGGAGGGGGATGGGGGGGTCCGTGCCGGGGGGTGGGATGGGTGGTCCGTGCCGGGGAGGGGTTGGGGGGTCCGTGACGGGGAGGGGGATGGGGGGTATATGCCGGGGAGGGGGATGGGGGGTCCGTGCCGGGGAGGGGGATGGGAGATCCGTGCCGGGGAGGGGGATGGGGGGTCCGTGCCGGGGAGGGGGATGGGGGGTCTGTGCCGGGGAGGGGGATGGGGGGGTCCGTGCCGGGGAGGAGAATGGGGGGGGGGGTCCGTGCCGGGGAGGAGGTTGGGGTCCGTGCCGGGGAGGGGGATGGGGGGTCCGTGCCGGGGAGGGGGATGGGGGGTCCGTGCCGGAGAGGGGGATGGGGGATCCGTGCCGGGGAGGGGGATGGGGGGTCCATGCCGGGGAGGGGGATGGGGGGTCCGTGCCGGGGAGGGGGATGGGGGGTCCGTGCCGGGGAGGGGGATGGGGGGTCCGTGCCGGGGAGGGGGATGGGGGGGTCCGTGCCGGGGAGGAGGATGGGGGGGGGGGGTCCGTGCCGGGGAGGAGGTTGTGGTCCGTGCCGGGGAGGGGGATGGTGGGGGTCCGTGCCGGGGAGGGGGATGGGGGGTCCGTGCTGGGGAGGGGGATGGGGGATCCGTGCCGGGGAAGGGGAGGGGGGTCCATGCCGGGGAGGGGGATGGGGGGTCCGTGCCGGGGAGGGGGATGGGGGGGGTCCGTGCGAGGGAGGAGGATGGGGGGGGGTCCGTGCCGGGGAGGGGGATGGGGGGTCCGTGCCGGGGAGGGGGATGGGGGGGTCCGTGCCGGGGTGGATGATGGGGGGGGGCCCGTGCCGGGGAGGAGGTTGGGGTCCGTGCCGGGGAGGGAGATGGGGGGGGTCCGTGCCGGGGAGGGGGATGGGGGGGGGTCCGTGCCGGGGAGGGGGATGGGTGGTCCGTGCCGGGGAGGGGAATGGGGGGGTCCGTGCCGGGGAGGGGGATGGGGGGTCCGTGCCGGGGAGGAGAATGGGGGGGCCTATGCCGGGGAGGAGGTTGGGGTCCGTGCCGGGGAGGGGGATGGGGGTGTCCGTGCCGGGGAGGGGGATGGGTGGTCCGTGCCGGGGAGGGGTTGGGGGGGTCCGTGACGGTGAGGGGGATGGGGGGGTCTGTGCCGGTGAGGGGGATGGGGGGTCCGTGCCGGGGAGGGGAATGGGGGGGTCCGTGCCGGGGAGGAGGATGGGGGGGGGTCCGTGCCGGGGAGGAGGTTGGGGTCCGTGCCGGGGAGGGGGATGGGGGGTCCGTGCCGGGGAGGGGGATGGGGGGTCCGTGCCGGGGAGGGGGATGGGGGGTCCGTGCCGCGGAGGGGGATGGGGGGTCTGTGCCGGGGAGGGGGATGGGGGGGTCCGTGCCGGGGAGGAGGATGGGGGGGGGTTCCGTGCCGGGGAGGAGGTTGGGGTCCGTGCCGGGGAGTGGGATGGGGGGTCCGTGCCGGGGAGGGGGATGGGGGGTCCGTGCCGGGGAGGGGGATGGGGGATCCGTGCCGGGGAGGGGGATGGGGAAACCGTGCCGGGGAGGGGGATGGGGGGCCCGTGCCGGGGAGGGGGATGGGGGGTCCGTGCCGGGGAGGGGGATGGGGGGGTCCGTGCCGCGGAGGAGGATGGGGGGGTCCGTGCCAGGGAGGAGGATGGGGGGGGCCCCGTGCCGGGGAGGAGGTTGGGGTCCGTGCCGGGGAGGGGGTTGGGGGGTCCGTGCCGGGGAGGGGGATGGGGGGTCCGTGCCGGGGAGGGGGATGGGGGGGGGGTCCGTGCCGGGGAGGATGATGGGGGGGGGCCCGTGCCGGGGAGGGGGATGGGGGGGGGTCCGTGCCGGGGAGGGGGATGGGGGGGGTCCGTGCCGGGGAGGGAGATGGGTGGTCCGTGCCGGGGAGGGGAATGGGGGGGGTCCGTGCCGGGGAGGGGGATGGGGGGGTCCGTGCCGGGGAGGAGAATGGGGGGGGCCTTTGCCGGGGAGGAGGTTGGGGTCCGTGCCGGGGAGGGAGATGGGTGGTCCGTGCCGGGGAGGGGTCGGGGGGTCCGTGCCAGGGAGGAGGTTGGGGGGGGGGGGCCCGTGCCGGGGAGGAGGTTGGGGTCCGTGCCGGGGAGGGGGATGGGGGGTCCGTGCCGGGGAGGGGAATGGGGGGTCCGTGCCGGGGAGGGGGATGGGGGGTCCGTGCCGGGGAGGGGGATGGGGGGACCATGCCGGGGAGGGGGATGGGGGGTCCGTGCCGGGGAGGGGGATAGGAGGTGCGTGCCGGGGAGGGGGATGGGGGGGGTCCGTGCCAGGGAGGAGGTTGGGGGGGGGGCCCGTGCCGGGGAGGAGGTTGGGGTCCGTGCCGGGGAGGGGGTTGGGGGGTCCGTGCCGGGGAGGGGAATGGGGGGTCCGTGCCGGGGAGGGGGATGGGGCGGACCGTGCCGGGGAGGAGGATGGGGGGGGGCCCGTGCCGGGGAGGAGGTTGGGGTCCGTGCTGGGGAGGGGGGGGTCCGTGCCAGGGAGGGGGATGGGGGGGTCCGTGCCGGGGAGGGGGATGGGAGGTCCGTGCCGGGAAGGGGGATGGGGGGGTCCGTGCCGGGGAGGGGGATGGGGGGTCCGTGCCGGGGAGGGGTTGGGGGGTCCGTGGCGGGGAGGGGGATGGGGGGTCTGTGCCGGGGAGGGGGATGGGGGGGTCCGTGCCGGTGAGGAGGATGGGGGGGGGGGCCATGCCGGGGAGGAGGTTGGGGTCCGTGCCGGGGAGGGGGATGGGGGGGGGGGTTCCTGCCGGGGAGGGTGATGGGGGGGGTTCCATGCCGGGGATGGGGATGGGGGTTCCGTGCCGGGAAGGGGGATGGGGGGGGCCCGTGCCGGGGAGGGGAATGGGGGGGGGGATCCATGCCGGGGAGGAGGTTGGGGTCCGTGCCGGGCAGGGGGATGGGGGAGGGGGGTCCGTGCCGGGGAGGGGGATGGGGGGGTGGGGGTGGGCCGTGCCGGGGAGGGGGATGGGGGGTCCGTGCCGGGGAGGGGGATGGGGGGAGGTCCCTGCCGGGGAGGGGGATGGGGGGGTCCGTGCCGGGGAGGAGGATGGGGGGTCCGTGCCGGGGAGGGGGATGGGGGGGTCCGTGCCGGGGAGGAGGATGGGGGGGGGAGGGTCCGTGCCGGGGAGGGGGATGGGGGGTCCGTGCCGGGGAGGGGGATATGGGGGGGGTCCGTGCCGGGGAGGGGGATGGGGGGGTCCATGCCGGGGAGGGGGATGGGGGGTCCATGCCGGGGAGGGGGATGGGGGGTCCGTGCCGGGGAGGGGGATGGTGGATCCGTGCCGGGGAGGGGAATGGGGGGTCCGAGCTGGGGAGGGGGATGGGGGGTCTGTGCCGGGGAGGGGGATGGGGGGGTCCGTGCCGGGGAGGAGGTTGGGGTCCGTGCCGGGGAGGGGGATGGGAGGTCCGTGCCGGGGAGGGGGATGGGGGGTCCGTGCCGGGGAGGGGGATGGGGGATCCGTGCCGGGGAGGGGGATGGGGGGTCCATGCCGGGGAGGGGGATGGGGGGTCCGTGCCGGGGAGGGGGATGGGGGGGTCCGTGCCGGGGAGGAGGATGGGGGGGGGGTCCGTGCCGGGGAGGAGGTTGGGGTCCGTGCCGGGGAGGGGGATGGGGGGTCCGTGCCGGGGAGGGGGATGGGTGGTCCGTGCCGGGGAGCGGGATGGGGGGTCCGTGCCGGGGAGGGGGATGGGGGATCCGTGCCGGGGAGGGGGATGGGGGGTCCATGCCGGGGAGGGGGATGGGGGGTCCGTGCCGGGGAGGGGGATGGTGGGTCCGTGCCGGGGAGGGGGATGTGGGGGGTCCGTGCCAGGGAGGAGGATGGGGGGGGGGGCCCGTGCCCTGGAGGAGGTTGGGGTCCGTGCCGGGGAGGGGGATGGGGGGTCCGTGCCGGGGAGGGGGATGGGGGGTCCGTGCCGGGGAGGGGGATTGGGGGGGGTCCGTGCCGGGGAGGAGGATGGGGGGTCCGTGCCGGGGAGGGGGATAGGAGGTCCGTGCCGGGGAGGGGGATGGGGGGGGGTCCGTGCCAGGGAGGAGGTTGGGGGGGGGGGGGCCCGTGCAGGGGAGGAGGTTGGGGTCCGTGCCGGGGAGGGGGATGGGGGGTCCGTGCCGGGGAGGGGAATGGGGGGTCCGTGCCGGGGAGGGGGATGGGGGGGACCGTGCCGGGGAGGAGGATGGGGGGGGGGCCGTGCCGGGGAGGAGGTTGGGGTCCGTGCTGGGGAGGGGGGGGTCCGTGCCGGGGAGGGGGATGGGGGTCCGTGCCGGGGAGGGGGATGGGAGGTCCGTGCCGGGAAAGGGGATGGGGGGGTCCGTGCCGGGGAGGGGGATGGGGGGTCTGTGCCGGGGAGGGGTTGGGGGGTCCGTGCCGGGGAGGGGGATGGGGGGTCTGTGCCGGGGAGGGGGATGGGGGGGTCCGTGCCGGGGAGGAGGATGGGGGGGGGGCCATGCCGGGGAGGAGGTTGGGGTCCGTGCCGGGGAGGGGGATGGGGGGGGGGGTTCCTGCCGGGGAGGGTGATGGGGGGGGTTCCATGCCGGGGATGGGGATGGGGGGTCCGTGCCGGGGAGGGTGATGGGGGGGGCCCGTGCCGGGGAGGGGGAATGGGGGTGGGGATCCATGCCGGGGAGGAGGTTGGGGTCCGTGCCGGGCAGGGGGATGGGGGAGGGGGGTCCGTGCCGGGGAGGGGGATGGGGGGGTGGGGGTGGGCCGTGCCGGGGAGGGGGATGGGGGGTCCGTGCCGGGGAGGGGGATGGGGGAAGGTCCCTGCCGGGGAGGGGGATGGGGGGGTCCGTGCCGGGGAGGAGGATGGGGGGTCCGTGCCGGGGAGGGGGATGGGGGGGTCCGTGCCGGGGAGGAGGATGGGGGGGGGGAGGGTCCGTGCCGGGGAGGGGGATGGGGGGGTCCGTGCCGGGGAGGGGGATATGGGGGGGTCCGTGCCGGGGAGGGGGATGGGGGGGTCCGTGCCGGGGAGGGGGATGGGGGGTCCATGCCGGGGAGGGGGATGGGGGGTCCGTGCCGGGGAGGGGGATGGTGGATCCGTGCCGGGGAGGGGGATGGGGGGTCCGTGCTGGGGAGGGGGATGGGGGGTCTGTGCCGGGGAGGGGGATGGGGGGGTCCGTGCCGGGGAGGAGGTTGGGGTCCGTGCCGGGGAGGGGGATGGGAGGTCCGTGCCGGCGAGGGGGATGGGGGGTCCGTGCCGGGGAGGGGGATGGGGGATCCGTGCCGGGGAGGGGGATGGGGGGTCCATGCCGGGGAGGGGGATGGGGGGTCCGTGCCGGGGAGGGGGATGGGGGGGTCCGTGCCGGGGAGGAGGATGGGGGGGGGTCCGTGCCGGGGAGGAGGTTGGGGTCCGTGCCGGGGAGGGGGATGGGGGGTCCGTGCCGGGGAGGGGGATGGGTGGTCCGTGCCGGGGACACATCTGCCACTTGCTGGCACACCTGTCACCGCGTGGCACTGGCGGGGGACACCCTCTCCCCGTGTCCATCAAGGTTACGGTGGCCCTGAACTTTTATGCAACGGGGTAATTCCAGGCACCGAGTGGGAACCTGTCCGGCATATCGCAGACATCGGTGCATCGGTGCATCCGGGCAGTGACAGATGCCCTATATGCCATGGCGCACCGCTACATCCGCTTCCCTGTGGACTGGGCCAGCCAAGATGCCCGGGCCGTGGGCTTCTCTGCCGTGGCCGGGTTCCCCATGGTCCAGGGCGCGATCGATGGGATGCACGTCGCCGTGCGGCCACCTGCAGATAACAGTGCCGTGTTCACCAATAGGAAGGAGACCTATTCAATGAACGTACAGGTGGTCTGCGACCACCGCATGATGATCCTGCAAGTCTGCGCCCATTACCCAGGCAGTGTACACGACTCATACGTGTTGTCGCGGTCATCCATCCCCAGCATGTACGAGGGACGCCATCCCCGGCTGAGGGGCTGGTTGCTGGGCGACAGGGGCTACCCATTGCGATCGTGGCTGATGACGCCTATACGGAGGCCACGCAATGAGGCGGAGAACCGCTACAATGATGCCCATGTAGCGACAAGGGGAGTGATAGAGAGGTGCTTTGGCGTGCTGAAGATGCGTTTCAGGTGCCTGGACCTCTCTGGGGGCGCCCTCCAGTGTCCGTCAGATAGGGTCGGCCGCATCATTGTGGTGTGCTGCGTCCTACACAACATAGCCCAGCAGAGGGGCGATGTGCCGCAGGCAGAGGAGGGCGGGGTGGAGGAGCAGCAGGAAGAGGCGCAGTCCTCCCCAGATGAGGGGGATGGGGGCAATGATCAGGGCAGACGGGGTAGACACAGGCGAGTGGCTGTCCACCGTTACCGGCTGGCCCAGCGGGCACGGGACAGACTGATAGCCGCCCGCTTCACTGACTAGATGGGCGTGGGAATCGGGTAGTATGGCCACAGACCGCACACCATGGCAACAGCCAACCACCCACACCCCCCACCCATCCACCCACCCAGCACCCTCACCCCCCTCCCCAACCCCACCCACCCCACCCGCATGCACACCACCCCCCCCACCATTGCCGATCCACCTGCGGCACAACGGGCCGGGCTCACACAGTTGCGGGTGGACGCGTGTCTATTGCAGGCCATGGAGGATGATGACAACCCGCCCTGCGGTGAGCTCCTGGCTCCACATCGTTGGACTATGTCTGACCCATGGCCACAGTACCAGCATCCACCCGGACCATCCCTGCATGCGGCTGTGACACTGCAGCGCACGGTCCCGTCCTCTGCCCGGGGGGATGTTGATGGCGGCCCAGGGGGAACGGGGCAGACTCACCTGGGGCTGAGGTAAGACCACCCCTCACACACACACTTGCGCTCAACGTACATGACACCCCCGCACGCTTTGGACAGAGCACAAAGGCAGCTTCTGTAGGTGTAACATTGACTTTAATAACCAAACGAGTTCATGCACGTGCCCTAGCCCCTAAAACTCATCTGTGCCCTGCACCCGTGCCAACTTACTCAGTGTCTAATTGTTTGGCCTTACGGGCCCTTTGACTACGTCTACGTGGTTCCCCAGACGGTACAGCAGAACTGGAGGTGGACTCCTGTGATTCCTGCCCTCTGACACTGGATCCCTTTGGCGGCCGTTTCCTGGGGCGTCCTGGCCTAGATGGGCCAGGCTGCGGCCCGGGCGACTGGGATGGCGAGCTGCCAGCCTGTCCTGCCCGTTGCCCACCCGATGCACCTGGGACGGAAGGGGGGAGTCCGAGGTGTCGCGGTGTTCCGGGACCTCCCCTACAGGGGGAGCCGGGACGGACCACCCAACCTCCTCCTCCCTCGGGGTGCCCGATGGCCCCCAGGCCTCTACATGGGTGGGGGATGCGAACGGACTGGCAATCCGACGCCCCCCCGACATCTGGCGCTGCCAGTCCTGGAGGCCCGTGCTGGTATCGACAGGGGTCTGCAGGTTTGCAGCCATGGAGTCCAGGGGGTTGGCAAACCCTGTCTGTGACAGTGCGACGCCGGCTCGCACATGTACACTGGCGCCGATGCCCACAGCGATGGCCTGCAGAGACTGGGCCATGGCCTGCAGAGACTGGGCCATGGCCTGCTGAGACTGGGCTATGGTGTTGAGCGCCTCTGCCATCTGGCGCTGGCACTGGCTCATGGCCTCCTGTGAGAGGGCAGCACGGAAAGCACCAGGCCTCGCAAACCGTTCCCCATGTCTGACACCATCGCACCCATTGCCTCCACCGCGGACGCCACCCGTGCGGTGTCGGCCTGGGTGGCACGCATGACCGGCACCACTTCCAGCTCCTGGACGTGGGTGGACTCCTCCACCTGTGACTGCAGCCGCCGCAAGCCGGCCGTCACCCTCTTCGCTCGTCTCCGGGTCGGTGGTTGCATCGGATCTATGTGTGGGTGTGGAAACTCCAGGAGCCCGGGATCCAACTGGGCGGCAGATGTTCGCTTGGGCTGGGCTGCCCTCCGACCGCCCGGTCCCTCTGCTGCTCCTACCTCCACCTGCTGTACCGGGACGACTGTGTTGTGCGCACCAGTGAGTGTACCAGACGCCTCATCACTAAAGTGCCCAACCGAGGTGAGTGATTCTGCGATGGTGGAGGGTGTTGGTGACAGCAGTGGCGTTGTGTCGTGCTCTTCGTCCCACTCTGAGTCTATGGCACTTTGGGGTGGGGGTTCGTCTCCACCCATCCACTCTGAGTCACTGTCCGGTATTTCGTCTTCCTGGGTAGAGCTGTCCCGGGTAGGGGTGTCCTGGGCAGTGCTGTCCCGGGTAGTGGTGTCCTGGGTAGTGGTGTCCTGGGTAGTGGTGTCCTGGGTAGTGGTGTCCTGGCTCAGATGTGACGGGGGCCTGTGGCTGCCCCCCTCGTCGCTGGGTCGTCGCTCCTGCACGTGACGGGGGTGTCGTCTCCCTGTTGCTCCAGGTCTCTCCGTCTCCCGTGGTGTGCGAGGGGCATCCTGCGGGCGTCGCATGCTGGAGGGTCCGGGTCTCTCTGTCTCCTGTGGCCTCCGAGGGGCATCCTGCGGGCGTCGCATGCTGGAGGGTCCGGGTCTCTCTGTCTCCCGTGGTCTCCGAGGGGCATCCTGCGGGCGTTGCATGCTGGAGGGTGCGGGTCTCTCTGTCTCCCGTAGCCTCCGAGGGGCATCCTGCGGGCGGCCTGCATCTGCGGGGATGGGTACCTGGGCTTTTGGTCCTGCGATACACAATGAAGCATGCATGGTTAGACACGCAGGCAGTGATCAAGTGATATGGGGGAGGGGGGATATGGGGACGGGCTGTCGGTGGCTCACTTGTTAGTACGCCCCCGACCTCTGCATCAGCAACCTCCCGGTCGTCAGGTCCGCCAGCCAGTTCCAGGGCCCTTTCCTCGTGTTCGGTCAGTGGCCTCATTAGCGGGGCCTCCTCCAGTCCTCACATGCTCCCTGGTGTTGTGTGCGCGTTTCTCCTGTGGCGGGGGGGTGGGTGGGGGTGGTGGCAGGGGTAAAAGGCAACACTGTTAGGCAGGTATATGAATGCACGCCATCGGTTGCGTGTGCATTGCAGAGGTTAAGGTTAGGGCTGGATTCACTTGGGGATATGGGGGAGGGGGGATATGGGGAGGGGGATATGGGGAGGTGGATATGGGGGAGGGGGGTATGGGGGAGGGTGGATATGGGGGAGGGGGCATATGGGGAGGGGGGATATTGGGGAAGTGGGATATGGGGGAGGGGGGATATGGGGGTGGGGGGGATATGGGGGAGGGGGATATGGGGGAGGGGGATATGGGGAGGGGGGATATGGGGGATATGGGGGAGGGGGGATATGGGGGAGGGGGGATATGTGGAGGGGGGATATGGGGAGGGGGGATATGGGGAGGGGGGATATGGGGAGGGGGGATATGGGGGAGTGGGTGATATGTGGGATATGGGGAGGGGGGATATGGGGCAGGGAGGGATATGGGGGAGGGGGGATATGGGGGAGGGGGGATATGGGGGAGGGGGGATATGGGGGAGGGGGGATATGGGGAGGCTCACCCTGCCTGCTCTGACTAGGTCGTTCACCTTCTTGTGGCACTGGGTGCCTGTCCGTGGTGTCAGGGCCACAGCGGTGACGGCCTCTGCCACTTCCCTCCACAGACGCCAAAGGCCTTTCTCGCCAGCCAGCGGAGTTGAAACCACTCCGGCGCGGGCCTAGCCCCTCAAGGTGAGGGCTTGGCCCCGAAAGGTGCGGAGAATTCCGCATCTTTGGGGCGGCCCGACGCCGGAGTGGTTCCCGCATCTCCATTACGCTGGAACCCCCCCGCCCCGCCGGGTAGGGGAGAATCCCGCCCCTGATCATGAAATATCGGGCGCGATTCTCCGGCAAGATTTCTCATTGTGGGAGCGAGCGGGATCTGCCGCGAGCTTCCCGGCACTCGGCCTGGAGAGGCCGGCAACTGTATTCAACATTAATTGGTTCACTTAACAAGGTCTCACTGGCTACACGCCGCAAATAAAGGTTCGCTAACTGATTCACTGAGACTGCGCTCGCCAGCCACCCCCTCCCCCACTAACAAAGTTGAGCAGCACTTAAACAGCACTTGCCCAATTCAGTTCGCAGCCGAGATGACAGGCCCCTAGGTTTGGAGACACTGACCTGGGGAGGCTCCTAGATGCGGTGGAGGCCAAAAGGGATGTCCTGTTTCCCAAGGGTCCCAAAGGGTGAGCCACAAGGCAGCCAGTTCCACCTGGGATGAAGTGGCAGCGTCCATAAGCTCAGGCAGCGAGACCAGGAGGACTGGCCTCCAGTGCCGCAAGTAGGTCAACAGCCTACCCCAGGCAGCGCTGCTAATGTGGTAAATCACTGAACATACATTACATGTATTATGGTGCACTGCCATTGTACTACAGCTATTACGGTAAATCCCAGCCTGCTGGCTCCACCCAGAAGCTCTGTGTAAAAGTGTACGCTCTCCTGCACTGCCCCCATTCTTGGGTTCAGCTACAGGAGGCTTTACATCTAGCACAATAAAGCCACAATAGTTCACCATTCGTCTCGTGGTCACTGATGGTATATCAATTTATTGTGCTAGAATTTTGAAGGTGAACGTCTTACTCAAGCCGGATCGCCTGGAGCTGAACCCACATACAGCCGACGCCACAGCGACTTTCGAGCACTGGCTAGCCTGCTTTGAAGGATATCTCGGTGCATCCACAGAAGTCATCTCAGACCCACAGAAGCTCCAACTACTCTACGCATGGGTGAGCCCACAAGTCTTCCTCTTCATTCGGGACGCTCCCACCTACACGGAGGCGATAGAACTACTGAAAGGACAGCATATCAGGACTGTAAACCAAGTGTTCGCCAGGCACCTCCTGGCCACGAGACGGCAACTCCTGGGGCGGTCTCAGGACGATTTCCTGGGTGCCTTGCGGCTACTTGGCATAAACTGTAGTAGCCAGGCGGTGTCGGCAGTCCAACACACGGAGGTGCTGATCAGGGACGCCTATGTCACGGGCATTAAGCACAACTACGTCTGCCAGCGCTTATTAGAAGGGGGTACACTCGGCCTCACAGAGACAGTACAGCTCGCGAACTCCCTAGAAGTGGCCTCCCGCAACCTGGAGTCCTACACCTCCGACCGTGCGGCACCCTCGTGGGCGTCATGGGCCCTGCCATCATCCGACCCGGGTGCACCGCACAGCTGTGCCGCACGGCAGCCAGCTAACTCCGGAGGCCCCAAATGCTACTTTTGCGGCCAGAACAAACACCCCAGACAACGCTGCCCAGCACAGAGCGCAACCTGCAACAGGTGTGGCAAGAAGGGCCACTTCGTCACTGTCTGCCAGGCCCTATCGGTCGCTGCCGTTTCTAGGCCCAACATCGCTACCGCAACATCCCCCATGTGCGATCCAGGGGCGCCGCCATCTTCGCTGCCGCCCACCACGTGCGGCCTGTGGACGCCGCCATCTTGGATGTCGCCCGCCATGTGCGCCCCGTCAGCGCCATCTTGGAACGCACCCCAGGACCCCTGCTCGCTTGGCCATACACTGGCCGCCGATAACCTCCGCCACCGCCGACCAGCCCTCCCACCACCTTCCGCAGCTCGCCTGCATCACCCTCGACCAGTCTCGGCCCCGCAACCTCGCGACCGCTACAACGACCGTACGGATCAACGGGCACGAGACAACCTGCCTCTTCAATTCTGGGAGCACGGAGAGTTTCATACACCCAGCTACGGTATGGCGCTGCTCCCTCCCGGTTCTCCCCGTGACCCAGAAAATCTCTCTGGCCTCCGGATCCCATTCCGTACAGATCCGGGGGTACTGCGTCGTGACCCTCTCGGTACAGGGCGTAGAGTACAGTAACTTCAGACTCTACGTCCTCCTCATCTCTGCGCTGCCCTGTTACTGGGTCTCGATTTCCAGTGCCACCTCCAGAGCCTCACCCTAAAGTTCGACGGACCCCTGCCCCCCCTCACCGTCTGTGGCCTCACGACCCTTAAGTTCGATCCACCCTCACTCTTCGCGAATCTCATCCCGGACAGTAAGCCCGTCGCCACGAGGAGCAGATGGTACAGTGCACAGGACAGGTCGGAAGTCCCAACGACTTCTGCGGGAGGAGGTCATTGAGGCCAGTAACAGCCCCTGGAGAGCTCAAGTGGTGGTCGTTAAAACTGTGGAGATGCACCGGATGGGCATCGACTACAGTCAGACGATCAACCGGTACACACACCTCGATGCGTACCCCCTTCCCCGCATATCTGACATGGTCAACCAGATTGCGCAGTATCGAGTCTTCTCCACCGTGGACTTGAAATCCACGTACCGCCAGCTCCCCATCCGCCCAGAGGACCGCCAATACACAGCATTCGAAGCAGATGGCTGCCTCTACCATTTCCTTAGGGTTCCCTTCGGCGTCACCAATGTGGTCTCGGTCTTCCAGCGAGAGATGGACCAGTACGGCTGCGGGCCACGTTCCCGTATCTGGATAACGTCACCATCTGCGGCCATGGCCAGCAGGACCACGACGCGAATCTCCAGAAATTCCTCCACACCACTAAACTCCTGAACCTTACCTATAATAAGGAGAAATGCATTTTCCGCACAACCCGCCTAGCCATCCTTGGCTTCGTCGTGGAAAATGGAGTCCTAGGGCCCGACCCCGACCGCATGCGCCCCCTCCTGGAACTCCCCCTCCCCCACTGTCCCAAGGCCCTGAAGCGATGCCTGGGATTCTTTTCATATTACGCCCAGTGGGTCCCTAATTATGCGGACAAGGCCCACCCACTCATCAAGTCCACCATTTTCCCCTTGACGGCTGAGGCCCACTGGGCCTTCAACCACATTAAGGCGGACATTGGCAAAACCACAATGCACGCAATCGATGAGTCCCTTCCATTTCAGGTGGAGAGCGATGCATCGGACGTGGCCCTGGCCGCCACCCTCAACCAGGCGGGCAGACCCGTGGCTTTCTTTTCCCGCACCCTCCATGCCTCCGTAATTCGACACTCCTCTGTCGAAAAGGAGGCCCAAGCCATTGTGAAAGCTGTGCGACATTGGAGGCATTACCTGGCCGGCAGGCGATTCACTCTCCTCACTGACCAACACCCGGTTGTCTTCATGTTTAGTAACACACAGCGGGGCAAGATTAAGAATGACAAGATCTTGAGGTGGAGGATCGAACTCTCCACCTATAAGTACAAGATCTTGTATCGTCCTGGGAAGCTCAATGAGCCCCCAGATGCCCTGTCCCATGGTACATGTGCCAGCGCACAAGTAGACCGACTTCGGGCCCTCCACAATGACCTCCGTCACCTGAGGGTCGCCCGGTTCTTCCACTTTATCAAGGCCCGCAACCTGCCATACTCCATCGAGGAGGTCAGGACCTTGACCAGGGACTGCCAGGTCTGCGCAGAGTGCAAACCGCCCTTCTACCGGCTGGACAGAGCGCACCTGGTGAAGGCCTCTCGCCCCTTTGAGCGCCTCGGCATCGATTTTAAAGGGCCCCTCCCCTCCACTGACCGCAACGTGTACTTCCTCAACATCATTGATGAGTACTCCCGTTTCCCTTTCGCTATCCCATGCCCTGACATGACTTCTGCCACTGTCATCAAGGCCCTACACAGTCTGTTCGGTTTCCCCACCTACATGCACAGTGATCGGGGCTCCTCCTTCATGAGTGATGAACTGCGTCAGTTCCTGCTCAGCAAAGGCATCGTCTCAAGCAGGACTACCAGCTACAACCCCCGGGGAAACGGACAGGTGGAGAGGGAGAACGCGACGGTCTGGAAGGCGGTCCTGCTGGCCCTTCGGTCTAGGAGTCTCCCAGTCTCCTGCTGGCAGGAGGTCCTCCCCGATGTGCTCCACTCCATCCGGTCGCTCCTGTGCATTTCTACTAATGAGACCCCTCATGAACGTCTGTTTGCCTTCCCCAGGAAGTCCACCTCTGGGGTCTCACTCCCGACCTGGCTGACAGTTCCTGGGCCCGTCCTCCTCTGGAAGCATGCGAGGACCCATAAGTCAGACTCCCTCGTCGGAAAAGTCCTCCTCCTCCATGCCAACCCACAGTACACCTACATGGCACACCATGACGGGCGGCAGGACACTGTCTCCCTCCGGGACCTGGCACCCGCTGGTTCCCCATCCACCATCACCGCCACCCCCGCCTTTGCACCGTTTCCTCCCCCACCAGCGACTATCACCGCCACCCCCCGCCCCGGCGGCGCCCATCCCCCCACCGGCTCATCTACTGGGTGAAGAAGGAGAGGACAACACGCACCCGGAGTCGCAGGTACTCACATCAGCACCCACACCATAGCCGGGGCTGAGGCGATCGAGGTGGAAGGTCAAAGCCCCCGACAGACACGACCTGTAACTTCGCTTCACCCCCCGCTGGACTCTTTTATTTAAACAGGGGATGAATGTGGTAAACCACTGAACATACATTACATGTATTATGGTACACTGCCATTGTACTACAGTTATTGTGGTAAATCCCAGCCTGTTGGCTCCACCCAGCAGGCTCTGTATAAAAGTGTACACTCTCCTGCACTGCCCCCATTCTTGGGTCCAGCTCCAGGAGGTTTTACATCTAGCACAATAAAGCCAAAATAGTTCACCATTCGTCTCGTGGTCATTGATGGTATACCAGGTAAGTTGACATCACCCCTCCCTGGAACTTTCCCTCCCCTGTGACCAGCACTCCCTCCCACAACCCTCTATCTGCCTCCCAACCCACTCTTCACACCTCCCCTCCCTTCACCCAACCCTCCCATTACTCCAACCCTCCCTTCACATGCCCCCCCCCATCACTGTGAAACATGCGTGTGGCTATTGATGCTCTCTCTGTGTCTCTGCAGGAGAAGATCTCCCACAATCGTCAGGAGAGGGCCCAGACTGGCAGAGGGATGCCGGACATAAGAATCCTCATGACATTCGAGGAATGGGCCTGGAGGTGATGGGGTGGTCGAGGACTGAGCGCTCATCAATACGGAGGTCAATAAGGACGAACCTTGGTGGGAACCGTTAGTGGACAGGTGTCTGGGGAACAACCTGGTGAGCACCACACTGCTGTTGATGCACATCAGGTGGAGGCAGGAACACACAGGCAAGACAGCATTCGGAAGACTGCTGAATCCCAGGACCAAGCTGGGTCCCAGTCAGATGCTGAGCATGTGGAACAGGTTTAGCTGGAGCTGATGGAGACGATAGGGCGCAGCCTGGACATTCAGAGGGAAATGTCAGTGACACTCCAGCAGGTCCATAGCCAATTGGAGGAGTCCCAGAAGCTACGGACAAGGTGTGACACTGAGGCCAACACTGCTAGGGTGGCGACCGCAGTGGAGAGCCTGGTGCACAACGTCGGCACCATTAGTGAAGATGTCCATGGCGTGGCGCAGTCGGTGCCGGCCATGGCCTCGGGCCTCGGTCGACTGTCCGACTCGATGGGGGCATAACCCAATACTAGACTGACCTTGATGAGGTGCTGCGAGACATGTCCTGCTCTCAGATGGGAATGGCTGAAGCGCTGCGGAGCTGTCCCAGTCACAGCTGGGCATTGCCAAGGCGCTGCAGAGCATGTCCCAATCATTGAGAAGCCGAGGGAGTTGACACCTAGGAGCCGACATTGGGGAGCCGCCAGGGCTGGCAGAGCCAGATGATGCAGGAGCAGCCGGGACTCGGTCCAGCTTTCTCTCCATCCTGAGGTGAGCCCCATGGCCCAATGGGCACTGGCCAGGAGGAGGGGGCACTGGGTGGCAACATGGGCCCATCCGGTGAATCCTGTGAACTGGCGAAGGTGGCCACCAGCTCCCCCGAGTGCCACCCCTCTGATCAGGCCATGTCTCGCAGCCAGCACCCGGAACAGGGTGGGACGGCATGCTCCATCGACAATTACGCCCTCCGGCCCCAGATCCCCCATGGGACGCCCGTCATGGACATCAAAGTCATGGGACAAGATAAGCAGCTGGCTGCCTCCACCTCTGATGTGTATCCTGGGGACACTTAGACCTAGCGTTAGAGCAAGGAAGACAAAACATTGAGAGCACTGCGGGGGCGAGGGTGGGGGGTAAGGAGTGTTGTGTGCTTTGGGGCAGACGGGCAGGGACAGGGGTTACCCCCGGTACGACAACACATGGTGCATGGCAGACCCGCACACGTCTGCCCCTCCCCTGTGCCAGCCCAATACCCCTAACCCTTCTTGGCAAGCCCACCCCCAACCGTGCCTGCACCCTCGGTTGCCTCCCTCTCCCCCCCACCAAGCGCAGGAACAGCATGTCCAGTGCCCCCAGGCTCATTGCCTGTGAATGGAGATGGCTACTCAGCTCCTCAGGCCCCCCGCCCCCCCCCCCCCCCCCCCCCCCCCAGCAGCCCATCTGCAGGTTCATGTTTTTCATAAGGAGTACTAATCAGCACCAGCATGACCACTTGCTGGGGAGGCCGCTGAAGGACGGGACGCCGTTGCATATGGGGTGGTTCATTAAATGGAAATAGGGCTTAAGTGGTGATATTTGGTTTCTCGTTACGCCATGGCGAGATCCCAATTTCGTCTACGGGAGAGGGCCAGTTGCAAACGGCTTGCTGCCCAATGCGGTTCTCGTTTTCCGTTTCTCCCACTATTCACCAGTCTTGTTTTGCTCGAGTGAGAGCGCAACAAGGCGAGAGAATCGCGGCCATAGAGTCAGACAGGGAATTGCACATCCAACTAAAGAAGGGAAGATATACAGGGCTTTAGGGAGAGTATGGGTGGCTGGACAGGTCATTCAAAGAGCCAGCATATGAACAATTGGCAGAATGGCTAACTTCTGTGCCAGCAGATACCACGGCGGGCCGGCGAATCGCCGGGCAGGGTGCGAATTGAGCGACGCCGGTCGGCCGATTCTCCGGTGAGCGGAGAATCGGTGCCATTGGCGCGGGCATGGCACCGGTCGGAGGCCACTCTACGCGGCCCCCCCCCCCGCATTTCTCCGCCTGGAGTGGGCCGAGTGCCGCAAAGAAAATACAAGTCCTGGCGGCGCCGTCCACGTGGGGTCTTAGTCGGTGGGACCTCGGCGTGCATCCTTTCGGGGGCGGCCTGGTGGGGGAGGAGGGAGGGTCTGACCCCCGGGGGGGCCCTCCGTTGTGGCCTGGTCCGCGATTGGGGCCTACTGATCGGCGGGCCGGTCTCTCGGGCTGGGGGCCTATTTTGCTCCGCGCCGGCCCCTGTAGCCCTACGCTATGTTGCGTCGGGGCCGGAGTGGGGAAGGACGCCACCGCGCATACGCACAATCGCGCCGGTCGCAGCGCGCATGCGCAGACCCGCGGCTCCCAGTTGAGGCTGGTATCGGCAGCTGGAGCAGCGTGGGTCGCTCCAGTGCCGTGCTGGCCTCCTGTAGGGCTCAGAATAGCTGCTCCTGGGGGCCTGTTGACGCCGTCGTAAAACGCGACGGTGTCAACACTTAGCCTCAGGATCAGAGAATCCCACCCTATGATTCTGCGAAGAAAGGCCAAAGATTCCTTCAAGAACTCCCCAATAAGAAGTCCTCTGACATTAGCTGGAAGTTTATTCCATGTCCTGGTAAGTCTGTTCCTGGCATAGGTCCTCTATTGATATCAATGGAGATATCCTCAATGTTTGAAAAACACCGTACACTACTCTAGCTCTTATTCCCCCTCATTCACTTTCTCCACCAAATATCCACCCAATTCCCTGTTGAAGTTGTTAACACTATCCACCTCCACTGCTTCTTTGCATTAACCACCCTCTGTTTCAAGTCCAAATTGTATTTTCTTCCTTGTTTGGGTCCAGGACGAAAGAGTACAGTTTTAAAATAAGGCAGTAATGTAGCACAGTGGGCAGCACTGTTGCTTCACAGCTCCATAGTCCCAGGTTCGATTCCCGGCGTGGGTCACTGTCTGTGCGGAGTCTGCAAGTTGTCTGCGTGGGTTTCCTCCGGGTGCTCCGGCTTCCTCCCACAAATGCCGAAAGACGTGCTGTTGGGTAATTTGGACATTCTGAATTCTCCCTTCCTCTACCCGAACAGGCACCGGGGTGTGGCGACTAGATTTTCACAGTAACTTCATTGCAGTGTTAATGTAAGCCTACTAATGACAATAAAGATTATTATTATAAGATGGAGATGATGAGGTGTTTATTCTTTCCTGGAGTCACAATTGTATGGAATTCACCTCCTAGGTGAGCAGTGGAGACTGGGCCATTGTACACATTCAAGGCTGAATTAGACAGATTTTTAGTTACACAAAGGAGTCAAGAGCAATGGGGGGGGGGGCAGGATTTTAAGACCACAATTAGATTAGACATGATTTTATTGAAAAGCGAAGCAGGCTCAAGAATGGGCTACTCCTGCTACTATTTCTTATATGTTGGAGTCTGTGTTTCCTTTGAGGATTCTGCGCATTTATAATAGGATTCAGTTTACATTTAGCATGGAGAGTCTTGTACATCTTATTAAGATTTGAACCTTCTTTCCATCAGCATAAACATACACAATTTTCCAGGTTGTGGCATAATCCGAGATGAGTGGAGAGCGGATGTGGTGGCCTGGATGGGAATGGAAAATGTGCAAACAGAAGCTTTCTCCTTCTGGCGTGAATTTTAAAACTATATACAAAACACACTCCTCCCACGCTCCTCTCCTTTCACCATTCCTCAAGACTTTCCATCGTCTTTAAGCCAACTCTAGCATTTATGCCAAGACCATGAGCTTCAGGAACTGTTATTTGAGGTGGGTGCGATCTACCTACCGACTGAAGTAGCTCTGGTGCAAAGTCTGAATTTCCAAAGATACAGTGGCTAATCAGGTGACCATTTCCTGGAAGGAAATTTCAGGTAATAAGTTGCACCACAGACCTGTATAGCTTCAGGGAGCCTTTTTCCTGTCTCCGGAGCTCTCTGCTAGGCGGTTATAATCCTCACTCCATTCTTTGTGTGCTGACCAGTCAGTGGTTAAACACTCTGGGTTGGATTCTCCGCACCCTCGCGCCGAAACCGTGGCTGGCGCAGGGGTTGTGAATCCAGTTTGACGCCGTAATCGGGCCCGGCTCCTGTTCGGCGATTCTCCGGGCACCAAAAACCGGTGTCACCGCGGAGTACGCCACGCCGCTGGGGGGCCATTGCCAGAGGCCCACCCAGTAATCCTCCGCTCCCAACCGGCTGAGTTCCCACGGTGTGCAACTAACCACCTATTACCGGTTGGGATGCTCGCGTGGTGGCTGCGAACTCAGTCCGCGGCCGCCCTGGTCGGGGACGGGCGGATCGGAGACCAGGGGGAGCCTTATAGGCAGCCGGGGATTTAGTGTGCAGGAGTTGAGGCTCGGGCGCGCAGTTGATTGGAGGGGTCTCGCTTTCTTCAGTCTGGCTCCACGATCAGAGTCCGCCATGGAGCACGGCGCAGCCACTGGAGACTGCCGCCGTGTGCATGGCCCGGAAGTGCTGGGGCCCATATCTGCAGCAAAAGCTGTGAGATTCACTCCGGGTCCCTGCTAATCCCCTTCAGGGCTTGGAATTTGTTTAACTCTTTTGCAGGAATTTCAGGAGTAAAACTCCTCCGTTTGTACACTATCGTGGGGATCTCATCTCCAGAACGGAAAATTCAGCCCACTGTTCCTTACGATACTGGATCACAAAGGATAGACACGTCCCGGGTTTCATCCTGAAGTAACTTATCAGCTACATGAGAGCTCAGTGTCTCGGGATGCAGGGTCATAAACTCCTGGGTTTTTTTGCTCTCCAGTGATTTCTGCTGAAAAGTGCTAGTGTGTGGAAGTGAGGCAATGCCAGGATCAGGCTCAGGGTTTAATGGCCCTCCTAACATCATTGTGCAGGCTTGGAGATACAGAATGGTCACCTGGCCAAGTATCAGAGGATGGTCAGCCCTCCTAAATAGAGTTAGTCATGCAACGGCTTCGTCGACGTTAATAGTGTGTTACTACATATGAACTAGGAACAAGAGTAGGTCGCTCAGCCCTTCACACCTGCTCCACCATCCAATAAGATCAAGGCCGATCTGATTATAACCTCAACTTCTGGTCTAGCAAACTTGATACAGGGGCTAATAATCCACTAAGTTTAAATCCCACCACTGTAGTTTAAGAAATTGTATTCAATTTGAAAAGCAGAAAAGCTATATCTGTAAAAGTGACGGCAAAGCTGTCAGATTGTTGGAAAAACCCAACTGGTTGGAAAAACCCAACTGGTTCAATAACGTCCTTTAGGGAAAGAATACTGCCATCCTTACCCAGTCTGGCCTGTACGTGACACCAGCCCCATTATTTATTCTGCTTGATGCTAGCCCCATAAATTACTTGCTCTCTGAGGTGACCTAGGAAGTCACTCATTTGGATTAAACCTCTGCTCCGTGGGTCAAGAAGCCAACCCACCACCACCTTCACAAGGCAACTTCAGAGGGGCAATAAATGTTAGCCGTGCCAGCAATGAGAATAAATAATATTTCCTAAAACTCTCTTCCTTACAAACAGAAACACCAGAATGAACCTGCTAGACCAAGGTTGAAGGGGAGTGCCTGGGGCTCGCAGGGCATGGCTCCGAGGCTACCCTTGGGAGCATCTAATAAATCTTCCAACTATTTCTGTGTTCTCGAGACAGAGATGGAGTCAGCAGCCTTCCGCTGTACCCTGTTGCTATGCCACCCAGAACACAACACAGGGAAACTGTGTAAACACATGGGCAAGGCAGCCAGAGCAGCGACATTTAAAAACTTCCAATGCAACCTCTGTAATGTGGTTTGTAGATTTATTTCAGTATTTATTGTACAAAGCAAACACGGCACAGGCAGAGTGTACATTTCCATATAGCAAATCAGTAATACAGTACTGAAAGTAAGAGATTTAATAATGCCTGCTTCCCATTACAAACCTTTTCCTAAACAGAGAGAGTCTGTAGACAATTACCTGAAACCACTTGAAATTTGACTTCCCCTATCGTTATAATCAACGGTTGATCTTAAAGACCACACAAACAAAAAAAAAATTGACTGCGTATATATTTCCAGCTGAAAATCAGTGCTATAATTTGCAGAATGACCCTGTTTGGCAGGAGTTCTGTTTCCTTCATTGGTCTGCAGTACACTTCTCAGGAGCATCGAATACAAGTTAAGTCAGGGGTGTCCAAACTTTTATTTTTGCGGGCTGTATAGCATAGAGTCCGTTAGGCCACACAATAAGACTTAGAAAACAAAATGCCAAATCCAAGGAATAGGCATAAAATCAATCTCCCAGCAGCTTAGACTCAGGAAAGGGATTTTAAAACATTTCATTTTGTAATTAACCTTAACAAATGCTAATCTACCTCTGCGTACAAGATAAGTTACTGACTTAAGCTGTCTGAATTTGGTATGCTGCCTCAGGATTGCAGGTGAAACAGCATCAGATAGCCAGCGACCTTGGAGCAGAGACTCGCAGCCAGAAGAGCCAGGTGCCATGGGCCAGAGACTAGTGATTAGATAACCAGGGACCATGATGTAAAGAATCGTGGGGATATAACCAGGGACCATGGAGCAGAGAATCGTGGCCAGAAAACCAGGGACCATGGAACTGAGAATCGTGGCAGATAACCAGTGACCATGGAGAGAGAATCGTGGCCAGATAACCAGTGACTATGGAGCAGACAATCGTGGCCAGATAACCAGGGACCATGGAGCGGAGAATCATGGCCAGATAACCAGGGACCATGGAGCGGAGAATCATGGCCAGATAACCAGGGACCATGACATAGAGAATCGTGGCCAGATAACCAGGGACCATGGAGCAGAGAATTGTGGCCAGATAACCAGGGACCATGACATAGAGAATCGTGGCCAGATAACCAGGGACCATGGAGTGGAGAACCATGGCCAGATAACCAGGGACCATGGAGCGGAGAATTGTGGCCAGATAACCAGGGACCAAGGAGCAGAGAATTGTGGCCAGATAACTAGGGACCATGGAACAGAGAATCATGGCCAGATAACCAGGGATCACGGAGCGGAGAATTGTGGTCAGTCAACCAGGAACGATGGAGCGGAGAATCATGGCCAGGGGCGTCATTCTCCGACCCCCCGCCGGGTCGGAGAATGGCCGTTGGCCGCCGTGAATCCCGCCCCCGCCCCCGCCGAAGTCTCCGAAGGGAGAAAAGTCGGCGGGGCGTTAATGGCGCCGCTGCCGCGGAGAATGTCACGGGTCTGCGCAAGGCAGCCGATTTTCGGCCTGCCGATATTCTCCCTTCCGGATGGGCCGAAGTCCCGTCGACGTGATGACCGTTCACGTCGACGTGAATCAAACCTCCTTTTCATCGGCGTGACCCGGTGCTCCAGGCTCACGCCGACCAGCGAGGAGGTGAGTGACGGCCTGGGGGGTTGGCTCTGGGCAGGAAATGGTGTGGCCGCAGACTGATTGCCTGAGGAGAGGTGTGTCTCGGCTTGTGTGTGTGTGCGGCGGGGGGGGGGGGGGGGGTGGTTAGAGTAGGCTGGGCTCCGGGGGAGTGCCGGGAGGGGGTCCGTGCCGGGGTGGAGGTTGGGGGTTGTGGAGGGCGTCCGTGCCGGGGTGGAGGTTGGGGGTTGGGGAGGGGGTCCGTGCCGGGGTGGAGGTTGGGGGTTGGGGAGGGGGTCCGTGCCGGGGTGGAGGTTGGGGGTTGGGGAGGGGGTCCGTGCCGGTGTGGAGGTTGGGGGTTGGGGAGGGGGTCCGTGCCGGGGTGGAGGTTGGGGGTTGGGGAGGGGGTCCGTGCCGGGGTGGAGGTTGGGGGTTGGGGAGGGGGTCCGTGCCGGGGTGGAGGTTGGGGGTTGGGGAGGGGGTCCGTGCCGGGGTGGAGGTTGGGGGTTGGGGAGGGGGTCCGTGCCGGGGTGGAGGTTGGGGGTTGGGGAGGGGGTCCATGCCGGGGTGGAGGTTGGGGAGGGGGTCCGTGCCGGGGTGGAGGTTGGGGAGGGGGTCCGTGCTGGGGTGGAGGTTGGGGAGGGGGTCCGTGCCGGGGTGGAGGTTGGGGGTTGGGGAGGGGGTCCGTGCCGGGGTGGAGGTTGGGGAGGGGGTCCGTGCTGGGGTGGAGGTTGGGGGTTGGGGAGGGGGTCCGTGCCGGGGTGGAGGTTGGGGAGGGGGTCCGTGCTGGGGTGGAGGTTGGGGGTTGGGGAGGGGGTCCGTGCCGGGGTGGAGGTTGGGGAGGGGGTCCGTGCCGGGGTGGAGGTTGGGGAGGGGGTCCGTGCCGGGGTGGAGGTTGGGGGTTGGGGAGGGGGTCCGTGCCGGGGTGGAGGTTGGGGAGGGGGTCCGTGCTGGGGTGGAGGTTGGGGGTTGGGGAGGGGGTCCGTGCCGGGGTGGAGGTTGGGGGTTGGGGAGGGGGTCCGTGCCGGGGTGGAGGTTGGGGAGGGGGTCCGTGCTGGGGTGGAGGTTGGGGGTTGGGGAGGGGGTCCGTGCCGGGGTGGAGGTTGGGGGTTGGGGAGGGGGTCCGTGCCGGGGTGGAGGTTGGGGGTTGGGGAGGGGGTCCGTGCCGGGGTGGAGGTTGGGGGGGTAAGTCCGTGCCGGGGTGGGTGATGGGAGGGCAAATGAGTTGGTCCACCTGGCCAGGTGCCAGCCTCCAACAGTTGGACCCATGCGGTCCATGCCACCTGGCTGGGGGGAGGAGGGGATATGGGCAATGATGACATGTCGTCGTTCCCCTCCCCCCCACCAGGTCGTCATGTTTTCAGATCATCCAGCGATGTTGGCCGCCGTGGTGGCAGCCGCTCATGTCTATGTTGCCCTGGATGAGGAGGAGGAGGAGGAGGAGGAGGAGGAGGAGCGTGCCAGAGAGGCGGCGCAGGCTGCCGCAGAGGGGCAGGCGGCAGCCGCCCAGGCTGGAGGGACACCTGACCGACAGGACGAGGAGGGGGAGGAGGACGTCGCGGCCCCACGGCAACGGAGGTACCCGAGGGCGCCCCGTGTGTACCGGCCCCGGCAGTCATACCAGGACCTCACGGATCGGGAATGCAGGAGGAGACTCCGGATGAGCCGGGAAACCGTGGCACACATCTGCCACCTGCTGGCACACCTGTCACCGCGTGGCACTGGCGGGGGACACCCTCTCCCCGTGTCCGTCAAGGTTACGGTGGCCCTGAACTTTTATGCAACGGGGTCATTCCAGGCACCGAGTGGGGACCTGTCCGGCATATCGCAGACATCGGTGCACCGGTGCATCCGGGCAGTGACAGATGCCCTTTATGCCATGGCGCACCGCTACATCCGCTTCCCCGTGGACCGGGCCAGCCAAGATGCCCGGGCCGTGGGCTTCTCTGCCATTGCCGGGTTCCCCATGGTCCAGGGCGCGATCGATGGGATGCACGTCGCCGTGCGGCCACCTGCAGATAACAGGGCCGTGTTCACTAATAGGAAGGGGACCTATTGGATGAACGTACAGGTGGTCTGCGACCACCGCATGATGATCCTGCACGTCTGCGCCCGTCACCCAGGCAGTGTACACGACTCATTCGTGTTGTCGCGGTCATCCATCCCCGGCATGTACGAGGGACGCCATCCCCGGCTGAGGGGCTGGTTGCTGGGCGACAGGGGCTACCCATTGCGATCGTGGCTGATGACGCCTATACGGAGGCCACGCAATGAGGCGGAGAACCGCTACAATGATGCCCAAGTAGCGACAAGGGGAGTGATCGAAAGGTGCTTTGGCGTGCTGAAGATGCGTTTCAGGTGCCTGGACCTCTCTGGGGGCGCCCTCCAGTATCGGTCAGATAGGGTCGGCCGCATCATTGTGGTGTGCTGCGTCCTGCACAACATAGCCCAGCAGAGGGGCGATGTGCCGCAGGCAGAGGAGGGCGGAGTGGAGGAGCAGCAGGAAGAGGCCCAGTCCTCCCCAGATGAGGGGGATGGGGGCAATGGTCAGGGCAGACGGGGTAGACACAGACGGGTGGCTGTCCACCGTTACCGGCTGGCCCAGCGGGCACGGGACAGACTGATAGACGCCCGCTTCACTGACTAGATGGGCGTGGGAATCGGGTAGTATGGCCACAGACCGCACACCATGACAACAGCCGACCACCCACACCCCCCACCCATCCACCCACCCAGCACCCTCACCCCCCTCCCCAACCCCACACACCCCACCCGCATGCACACCACCCCCCCACCCCCAATTGCCGATCCACCGGCGGCACAACGGGCCGGGCTCACCCAGTTGCGGGTGGACGAGTGTCTATCGCAGGCCATGGAGAATGATGACAACCCGCCTCCGATGAGCTCCTGGCTCTACATCGTTGGACTGTGTCTGACCCATGGCCACAGTACCACCATCCACCCGGACCATCCCTGCATGCGGCTGTGACACTGCAGCGCACGGTCCCGTCCTCTGCCCGGGGGATGTTGATGGCGGCCCAGGGGGAAGGGGGCAGACTCACCTGGGGCTGAGGTAAGACCACCCCTCACACACACACTTGCGCTCAACGTACATGACACCCCCGCACACTTTGGACAGAGCACAAAGGCAGCTTCGGTAGGTGTAACATTGACTTTAATAACCAAAGGAGTTCATGCACGTGCCCTAGCGCCTAAAACTCATCTGTGCCCTGCACCCGTGCCAACTTACTCAGTGTCTAATTGTTTGGCCTTACGGGCCCTTTGACTACGTCTACGTGGTTCCCCAGACGGTACAGCAGAACTGGAGGTGGACTCCTGTGATTCCTGCCCTCTGACACTGGATCCCTTTGGCGGCCGTTTCCTGGGGCGTCCTGGCCTAGATGGGCCAGGCTGCGGACCGGGCGACTGGGATGGCGAGCTGCCAGCCTGTCCTGCCCGTTGCCCACCCGATGCACCTGGGACGGAAGGGGGGGAGTCCGAGGTGTCGCGGTGTACCGGGACCTCCCCTACAGAGGGAGCCGGGACGGACCACACCACCTCCTCCTCCCTCGGGGTGCCCGATGGCCCCCAGGCCTCTACATGGGTGGGGGATGCGAACGGACTGGCCATCCGACGCGCCCCCGACATCTGGCGCTGCCAGTCCTGGAGGCCCGTGCTGGTATCGACAGGGGTCTGCAGGTTTGCAGCCATGGAGCCCAGGGGGTTGTCGAACCCTGTCTGCGACAGTGCGACGCCAGCTCGCACATGGCCACTGGCGCCGATGCCCTCAGCGATGACCTGCTGAGACTGGGCCATGGCCTGCAGAGACTGGGCCATGGCCTGCAGAGACTGGGCTATGGCGTTGAGCGCCTCTGCCATCTGGCGCTGGCACTGGCTCATGGCCTCCTGTGAGAGGGCAGCCATTTCCTGGGCCACAGACGCCGCCTGCACGGAAGGCCCCAGGCCTCGCAAACCGTTCCCCATGTCTGACACCGTCGCACCCATTGCCTCCACCGCGGACGCCACCCGTGCGGTGTCAGCCTGGGTGGCACGCATGACCGGGACCACTCCCAGCTCCTGGACGCGGGTGGACTCCTCCACCTGCGACCGCAGCCGCCGCAAGCCACCCGTCACCCTATTCGCTCGTCTCCGTGTCGGTGGTTGCATCGGATCTATGTGTGGGTGTGGTAACTGCAGGAACCCGGGATCCATCTGGGCGGCAGATGTTCGCTTGGCCTGGGCTGCCCTCCGACCGCCCGGTCCCTCTGCTGCTCCTACCTCCACCTGCTGTACCGGGACGGCTGTGTTGTGCGCACCAGTGTGTGTACCAGACGCCTCATCACTAAAGTGCCCAACCGTGGTGAGTGTTTCTGCGATGGTGGAGGGTGTTGGTGACAGCAGTGGCGTTGTGTCGTGCTCTTCGTCCCACTCTGAGTCCATGGCACTTTGGGGTGGGGGTTCGTCTCCACCCATCCACTCTGAGTCACTGTCCGGTATTTCGTCTTCCCGGGTAGGGGTGTCCTGGGTAGTGCTGTCCCGGGTAGGGGTGTCCTGGGTAGTGGTGTCCTGGGTAGTGGTGTCCTGGCTCGGATGTGACGGGGGCCTGTGGCTGCCCCCCTCATCGCTGGGTGGTCGCTCCCGCACGTGACGGGGGTGTCGTCTCCCTGTTGCTCCAGGTCTCTCCGTCTCCCGTGGTCTCCGAGGGGCATCCTGCGGGCGTCGCATGCTGGAGGGTTCGGGTCTCTCCGTCTCCCGTGGTCTCCGAGGGGCATCCTGCGGGCGTCGCATGCTGGAGGGTTCGGGTCTCTCCGTCTCCCGTGGTCTCCGAGGGGCATCCTGCGGGCGTCGCATGCTGGAGGGTGCGGGTCTCTCCGTCTCCCGTGGTCTCCGAGGGGCATCCTGCGGGCGTCGCATGCTGGAGGGTGCGGGTCTCTCCGTCTCCCGTGGTCTCGGAGGGACATCCTGCGGGCGTCGCATGCTGGAGGGTGCGGGTCTCTCCGTCTCCCGTGGTCTCGGAGGGGCATCCTGCGGGCGGTCTGCATCTGCGGGGATGGGTGCCTGGACGTTTGGTCCTGCGATACACAATGAAGCATGCATGGTTAGACATCAGGCAGTGATCAGGTGATACGGGAGAGGGGGATATAGGGGAGGGGGGATATGGGGACGGGCTGTTGGTGGCTCACTTGCTCGTGGGGCCCCGACCTCTGCATCAGCAACCTCCCGGTCGTCAGGTCCGCCAGCCAGTTCCAGGGCCCTTTCCTCGTGTACGGTCAGTGGCCTCTCATCAGCGGGCCCTCCTCCAGTCCTCACATGCTCCCTATTGTTGTGTGCGCGCTTCTCCTGGGGGGGGGGGGGGGTGGTGGCAGGGGTAAAAGGCAACAGTGTTAGGCAGGTATATGAATGCACGCCATCGGTTGCGCGTGCATTGCAGAGGTTAAGGTTAGGGCTGGATTCACTTGGGGATATGGGGGAGGGGGGATATGGGGGAGGGGGGATATGGGGGAGGGGGGAATATGGGGGATATGGGGGAGGGGGGGATATGGGGGAGTGGGGGATATGGGGGAGGGGGGATATGGGGGAGGGGGGATATGGGGGAGGGGGGATATGGGGGAGGGGGGAATATGGGGGAGGGGGGATATGGGGGAGGGGGGGATATGGGGGAGGGGGGGATATGGGGGAGGGGGGGATATGGGGGAGGGGGGATATGGGGGAGGGGGGATATGGGGGAGGGGGGATATGGGGGAGGGGGGATATGGGGGAGGGGGGGATTTGGGGGAGAGGGGATATGGGGGAGGGGGGATATGGGGGAGGGGGGATATGGGGGAGGGGGGATATGGGGGAGGGGGGATATGGGGGAGGGGGGATATGGGGGAGGGGGGATATGGGGGAGGGGGGATATGGGGGAGGGGGGATATGGGGGAGGGGGATATGGGGAGGGGGGATATGGGGGAGGGGGATATGGGGAGGGGGGATATGGGGGAGGGGGGATATGGGGGAGGGGGGATATGGGGGAGGGGGGGATATGGGGGAGGGGGGGATATGGGGGAGGGGGGATATGGGGGATATGGGGGAGGGGGGATATGGGGGAGGGGGGGAATATGGGGGATATGGGGGAGGGGGGATATGGGGGAGGGGGGATATGGGGGAGGGGGGATATGGGGGAGGGGGGGATATGGGGGAGGGGGGATATGGGGGAGGGGGGATATGGGGGGGGATATGGGGGGGGATATGGGGGGGGGATATGGGGGAGGGGGATATGGGGGAGGGGGGATATGGGGGAGGGGGGATATGGGGGAGGGGGGATATGGGGGAGGGGGGATATGGGGGAGGGGGGGATTTGCGGGAGAGGGGATATGGGGGATATGGGGGACGCTCACCCTGGCTGCTCTGACGAGGTCGTTCACCTTCTTGTGGCACTGGGTGCCTGTCCGTGGTGTCAGGGCCACAGCGGTGACGGCCTCTGCCACCTCCCTCCACAGACGCCGGCTGTGGCGTGGGGCAACTCTGCGGCCGTGCCCGGGATACAGGGCGTCCCTCCTCTGCTCCACCGCATCCAGGAGCGCCTCCACATCGCGTGACTCGAACCTCGGGGCTGAGCGACGGCCAGCCATCAAGTCGGGTGTTGCGGTCGGCTGTTCCGGTCGGGTGGGGGGGGAGCTGCGCGGCCTTATGAGCCGTCACGCCGTGCAGCGCGTATGACGCTGCACGGCGTGAACCACTGCGCAAGCGCGGATCCCGTTACGTCGCTGCTGGCCCATTTCGGGCCGCAGACTATCGGCCCATTTTTATGACGTGACGCAAGTGGGATTTGCGCCATTTTTTGCGCCGATCGGCGGAGTTTCCGCCGATAACGGAGAATTTCGCCCCAGATAACCATGGACGATGGAGTGGAGAATCATGGCCAGATAACTATGGATGATGGAGCGGAGAATTGTGTCCGGATAACCAGCGACCATGGAGCGGAGAATCGTGGCCAGATAACCAGCGACCATGGGGTGGAGATTCGTGTCCGGATAACCATGGTCCATGGAGCAGAGAATCGTGTCCAGATAACCATGGCTGATGGAGCGGAGAATCGTGGCCAGATAACCAGTGACCAAGGAGCAGAGAATCGTAGCCAGATAACTAGTGACCGTGGAGCAGAGAATCGTGGCCAGATAACCAGGGACTGTGGAGTGGAGAATCGTGGCAGATAACCAGTGACCATGGAGCGGAGAATCGTGGCCAGATAACCAGGGACCATGGAATGGAGAAACGTGACTGGACAGCCAGGGACCATGGTGTGGAGGAGGATCATGGCCAGATTACTGTGGGCTTTCATGACTAGTGATCCCAGGATCCATAGGTTATGATTTATACTATGAACATGACCAAACTAACCCCAACTTTTAAATTGGATATTTCAACAATGATGTTCACAAGAATAGAAATGTGAACTGTGAGGAAACTTGTGTAGGTGCGCCCTGAACTCAAATATTTGGTTTAAACCAGGATTATTGGAGCTTCTCGCTTCACTGGACAGGTTCTAAATGAAAGGAGACTGGACAGCTATTAAGTTTCCCAGTGGCTGCTAGTCTACAATATGCTATCCCCATACAGCATAAATTGGCAATCTCACTCACTAAGGCCACAGGGTGTGGGGATATTGAAATGTCACAGTTGGTGCAAGGTGAAAGGATTCTTCTGAAAGTAGGAGTAAGGCACTTTGTTGGGCAGTGGTGGAAGCTTTACATATAAACTCTGTTATATATACAGGAAGGCCCACAGGCTGGACGTTTTACACTGCACAAGCATGTTGAGAACTAAAAATACAAAAAAAAAAAAAAGAGGTATTGCTATATGAATTCAAGAAGCTTGAGAAAAGCTTGCCTTTCCCCTTACTGTTGTGGCTAATTCTGTCGCTCAACAGATGACATACATAATAGACAAAATGGAAACATGGCTCTGGAGTTAGAAACAGGACTTATGAGGATTGAGATAGGCTGCCATCTTCATTCTTAAAGATAGATGGCTCTGAGGGAACATTATGTATCCCATGTAAAGTGGGAAAAAGAGTAAGCCTGGAACAATAATTTCACATAAGCTGGCTGCAGGACAAGACAGCACAGCAATAACATTCTGAACAAGGAGGTTAGGAACAACATCATGACATTTTTAAAAAAAATTTTTTTAGAAACAACAGTTTGTAATGGGTCCTCTGGGAAGTTGTCAGGGCTAGGACACAAGATCCATGATACACTGCCAGATGCTTTAATGCAAGTTAGTATTTATGAAGGCGGAGATCAATGGGGAAATAAGGTGCTATATCTATTGAATAAAGTGCTGTTGAAGACCAATTGGTCTTAAAAGTGAGTAAGACCCATGTATGTCAGTGGCACTTTCAGTAATAAAGACCTGAAATAATGGCACTGTAATATTTGCATGGGAATCCACTGGGAACTATTGCCAGTGGCAACTTTCTAGTGCACTTTGCAGAGTTGAAAAGCATAACCTCAGTGTAAATGTCCTGCTGCTCCAGGGAGAATGAAAAAAAAACTACAAGCTCTGCCAGGATCACATCATTATCCACTTTAGCAGAGAAGCTTTAGTGCCTCCCACTAGAAAACCTGACTTTTATATCCATGTTGTCTCTCTCTGGCTGCTCCATGCCTTCAGTCAAACCAAACAGTGCCTAAGAACACAAGTTTCCAGGGCTTCACCTATTTCAGTCAAAATCTGCAGTCTTTTCTCCCATCTGCAACTCCTTCTTCTCTCAAGACTTGTGTGGAGGGTAAAACCAATAAGAGCAATTGGTCCTCACTCTGAGCCTAACTACCCACACTCATTCATGATCAGACTCAACACATTGCAATGAATGAATAAGCAACGGATTCAATGCCAATTAATCAGTGTTCTATTCCATCTTCCAATTTGGAAGGGAATGAGAAAACGTTAATCTCAGAAAGGAAGAATATCAAGTGCAGCACACTTGAATCCCTGTTTAAAAAAAAAATGCCAATACAACAAACTAAAATTAAGCATTTCTATCTGTTGAACATTTCTGACATATCCTAGTATATTATGATTCACAACAAGCAGTCAGTTAAGAAAAGACACTTTAAAGTTATATAGGAGATCCCGCCAAATAGGTCATGCCAATGTATGTACATCCTCTCAGCATAGAAAAGTGATCCATTTATACTTGCTAAATTCAAAGTGGGCATTTTCAAAGACTGGGATACGTAGCCATCCCCGTCGGTTTTACTTCTTTTTCCTTTATATCTCCAAAGCATAGCTTCATGCACTCAAAGCAGTAGCTACATATCCATGCACAAAAGTATTATCGAGGATAATTATCAAAAGGATAAGATGTTAACTAGCATTACATTATATTGGGGTGTGAACATTATGCTTACAGCTTCATCAGTAAATCTTCTATGTATTGGCAACTTAGTTAAGCTTTTTAGAGGTTATGCACCATCCTAATGTTGCATTTGCAGCTAATGAGTGGTAAGAATAGGCAGCAAATTAACCCTATAAATAGAGAGTTCAAATATAGAGAAAATTCCCAAGAATATTAGACCAAAATTCAAATTCAGTGCTATAGAAAATACCCAAGCTGCCTTGGTGAGACTGTTGTTGATGCAGTATTAATATTCTGACCCTAGATATCACTAACATGCCAAGTAAATACTGCAGTGCTTAATTAGCATATTGGCACCCAATATATATGCTTGAAGCAATACATTTTAACTTTGTGGTACACTCAATTTTTCACGTTAAATTACCTACCTACTACTGTTGCCAGTGGCAGAGCTTTAATCATTAGTACTTCACCCTTGTGCTATACACCTCAAAACTCTCTCTACAGGTACAAACCAAGTTTCAAAAGGACACAATTGATAATTTTATTTTTGTTTTTCCCCCCCCCCCCCCACTCAGGTGGATAGTATGAAACTCGCAGATCATTTTCCGAAACCCTGGAAGCATTATGCTCACAGACCAGAGATATCTTGGGAAAGATAAGCATTATTAATACATTAATTGTTTGCTGCCAATAATCCATTGATGGTTGGCTGCTGAGGCTGGACCAGATTGCTTGTTCGATTTTCCTTGGTGAGGAGCATGCAAGTTAGGCACAGACTTGCACAAACTGCAACTGACAGGATGGCCAACAAACAGAACTCACCATATATTTGTGCTATCGTTCTTTCACACAAATTGTGTCCGTTACGACGGACTTAAACAAGATCCTCTGCCGATGCAGTCAGATTTTAAATCTAGTTATTGTCTTTCTCTCTTGAGCACACTTCCCATTATTCTAGCCCTGATCCTTCGCAATTCTAGTTCCGCCCACTATGCATGTAGCAATGACCAAAATTTCAAATCTCTCTTCCCTAGCCCCCTAAACGCAAGTCTTGCGACAGCCCCAATTGAAACTGCCCTCCAGGGATGAAATAAAAGAAACCACAAATGCAGGAAACCCGAAGTTAAAAGCAGTTCCATCAGAAACATTTTGGTTGATGTGTCTCATCAGAAAAATTAACCTCCTTTTCTCTTTAACAAACTGCTTGACCAACTGTGCATTACTGGCATGTTCTATTGATCTCTGGTGGATAGGATTCACCAGGAAACGCCTGAGGAAGAAGCAACAATATAGCATGTAGCAGTAGAATCTTTCCATGCTTTAAGCTGTAAGAAGACACTTTGCGGCTTTGCATGACTTTCCCTGCATGCTAAAGCTATGCCGTGTCAGCTGTAAATTTACAAGCAACCAGGAAAGGCATTCTCAATACAGAAGTAAACTGGCTCAGGGGCACTTCTATCTCTATTCCTTAAATAAAAGCCCATATTATTGCACTAATAAAGTTTTTACATTCAATTATGTTTTTAAACAAGCAATGTTTTACAGATTGCAAAGAATAGTGGCTGAATTTGAAAGTTTCTTGCAAGCTTTCCTACCATTGGCTCCACTTTTAGAGCTCGAAAGCAAGATGAGCATTATATTCTCAGACAGCTGCCATAGAAATGGTCTCCGATCGACAAGAGCATTTTCCTAGCCACTCTATGGATGTTGACATGTTAGTGGCGACGCCTTTCTAAGGCCAAGACAACAGAACTGCAGACTGGCCACAAGATTGTTGTAACAATTTATATGAAGTTTGTCAACTGCCCTATGCCAAGTCCAGACAAACATATCTTTCTCTTAAATCTAAAACAAACTGGCAAACCCAATTCACCACCATGTTGTTCCAGTTGCTTGAAGAATTCTCTCCAAATGCTGAGGTTCTGACAAAGAACGAGCCGCATTGTATATGACTGAGGGTTAATATTTGGTCAGCTCAAGTCCTACAGGAGTTTCCGCATTCGCCTGTGACTCGTGTTTATCCGGGATGTTGCCTGGTCCGTGGAGGAACTGATAACATCCAGCACTTCGTCTTGGCGTTCCAACTCAGTCTCAGTGTCCAGCGCAATACTCTTCAGCTTCCGCAGGATCTATAATGAAAGCAGGATGGAAGTGAGTTAATCCTGGTGTGCACTACTGACTGATTCAAGTTCTGTACACTCCCTTTCATTCCCTTCATACCCTACAGGAGCTGGCAGCTTAGTCTAATGCACTTAATGAGAAAACTACATGAGTTGGGGGTATTTAACTAAACATACAGTTGACAAGATGAGATTGGAAGAGGTTTCTAGAAGGTGGGGGAAAAATGAAGCCAGGTTTAGGAAGGCAATTCTAGAATGCAAGGCCTCGATGTTTAACAGAGAGAAAATACTCCAGACTGAGAAATGCAGTGTGTGCAAGCTGGAGCATAGATCTGGAGCTCCACATAAGCTGTACAGTGCCAGAGAGGGAGGAGCATTTTCCCAATATTTGCTACATTGATACAGGAACTCAGTGAGACTCAAAAGCTGCATAATTCCAGACAGTGAATAAACTGTTCACTTTTCCTACTATGCCTGAACGCCATAATATTCCAAAGCCGGTACGTTCAGTAGCAATTTGCATTTATCTGACATAAAAATAACTGTGACAAGGCACACCACAAAAACTAGGGAGCCAAAATGGATTCTAAAGCAAAGAACAAAATGATAGAAGGGCAGTGAAGTTATGAGTCCAATATGACGCCTCCTCGGAACTTACTCAATACTGCATCGCTTTCAATGGTTTTAGCAGTTTCAGAGTCATGTGTTCTGGAGCAGCCTTTCTCAATTATACTTTTCATTGTTATAATCAACATAATATAGGGTACAGCTCCAAATGGTGTTTGATATGGGGCCATACATATTTCAGATATTTCAAATTCCATTGGGGATTACTTCAGTAATTAGTTTCCAAGCAAGCATTGGCATACATACAAAAATATGACATGGCGCCGGATGTTTTTTGGGATTTTTTTATTGTCACGTGTACCGAGGTACAGTGAAAAGTATTTTCTGTGTGCAGCTCAAACAGATCATTCAGTACATGAAAACAAAATACATAATGGGGCAACACAAGGTACACAATGTAAATACAGAGTTGGAAAGACTCCGCAGACCTTTAAAAATGGTGGATGGGAATTGGATGCTGATGTCTCACCCCACTTTTTCAACAGCTGCAATTTTTGCACGTGAAAGGGGCTGGGCTTAGATCACACAGGAGAAAAGCCAAAACTCAGCAGGGCCATTCAAACTTTGTGCAAAGTTCAAGCATATCCCATTTTGGCTGTTGCAAATGACTTGAGTGTTGGAGTCACAAATAAATGCTATTGCAGCACAGAAAAGGCTGAACTGTCTTAGTCCGTTAGATGTCCAAGTTTTAAAAAAAAAATCTCCCACTTTTTAAACTGTAAATTAAAATTGACTCCCGCTGTTAAAAGAAAAGCCTGCTGATTTGACAGGCCAGCTGGTGAGTGGTTTTAATATATTTATTTGTTGACATGTCCTCAATGAAATTCATTATGAATGCTTGGTTGAATTTCAAAAGCTTTAATTATTGCAGCCGGGTGTTCTGAATCAGTTTGAATGATAGCTTAAATAGGTTGTTAAATGGTGTGAACCGAATAACCACTTTAGGAGATTTAAAAGGTTTCATGTTTTCATGAATCAGAGTTTTTTTTCACCTTCAGGTCTCTGTAGTGAGGGGTGGATTAGATTTTTAGAATTTTATTATTTTTATCTCCACATAACTCGACATAAGTATCTGCCCATGATGGATGCTGAATAAGTGACAAGTAGGCATGAGGAGTATAAGGGATCACAGGGATGGGAGGGTGACAGGTATTGGCATAGAAAGTAGAAGAGGCCAAAAGGACTCGGTGTGTGTGTGTGGTGGGGCTACAGGGCCTAAAATCTTCTCAACAATTGGGTCCAAGTCCCAGAGAATGGAGATATACCTTCTAACCAGCCCACCTCATCACCGACACATGCCCTCCCTCCCCACTTTCTCTCCCAAGCAAAAATCTCATGAATTGGGGCCCTTTTTACTGAGGGGAGTCCAGTGAGTTCGATAATTCCCAACTTGAACTACCCACCAAAATCCAAACCATAGGTATGGTTTTTTTGCTGCTTGCTGTCCAAATAAACACCTGCATTAAAATTCTATAATAGCATCTTAACAATAATTTGGGTAAGGTCCAGGATGTTTCAACAAGGAGGAGTAGAATTTAATTCCATAATTGAATATAATACGTTTGGTATCGAGCTTCATCACTGTACTGGAGGCACGGCTTGCTTTCTTAAGCAATGCAAAACCACTTGGAGTCAAGCCAGCATGTCATAACTTACTACGGTTTCAGTCAAGTGCAGGGTTCTGTTCACTTAAACTGCGCAAAGTATAATTATAAATTGTCTCTTGTCAAACTTCACTTGTGTCCTAATTCTATTTCAAATAGATTTTAGAGTGGAGTCATGTGAGAAAATATGAACTGAGAGAGCAAAGACCTACGTGAGGACATGAATGCCTAGTTCATCTGCTTTCAGTGGCAGTGTTCAGGGCACTGCGAGAATTCCGTGCAAAATGGCACCTGAATATCAAACTCAACCACTTGGACAGGTAGGTGGGGGTTTCTTCTCCAAAGGACAACATTCCTTTAGCACTACACGTGCCTTTAAATCAGAAGATGCAGGAGTTTAATCCGCAGTGCAAGATGTGATGTCGGCTGACACATGGCAGTGCTGCACGGAGAGAGGTACCATACATCTATCAGCCCCTTAGCTGTCGGATCCAGTGGTTCCGGTAGATGAAAAAGGACCCCACACTTGAAAACGAGAAGTTTCCCCAAAACCCTGGCCAACATTTCTCCGTAAAACAATACTATGAAAGAAAAGAGATTTGCTCGATAGTCTCTTTGTTGTTTATGGGTTCTCCTGCTATTGACAATAGCTGTCACATTTGCTTTCATAACAGTTACTAAACCTCAAAGTAATTCAAAGTAAGTCAAGTACTCGGGATATATTTCGGAGAAACAAGACTATAGAAATTTACAGAACAGGAGCCAATTTGGCACATCATGCATATGCTGACTCTTCGCTAGCACAATGAAAGACTAATCACTGCCTTGCTCTCTGCCTTTGCTTCAAATATTTGTTCTTTTCCAATAAAAACAACATCATGTTCTTTTCCTCAAATACTCGCTTTGGCAAATAATTCAATGCTCCAAGAGCACCATGTCAAAAATGTATAAATCTATTCTGCTTCATTAGCAATGGAAATATTAAATTAATGACCCTTCATCACTGCCTTCCCCAGTCAGATAGTATTTCCCAATTCACCTTATAAAAACTTTCAAAATCTTATTCAATCTCCTCCTAATCTTACTTGCCCCCCCAGTAATGCAGTAACAAACTTGAGGTCATCTATATTTTGGAATTTTGTCTGCCTGTAATATGGATGGCACGGTAGCACAGTGGTTAGCACTGATGCGTCACAGTGTCAGGGTCCCAGGTTAGATTTCCAGCTTGGGTCACTGGCTGTGCGGAGTCTGCATGTTCTCCCTGTGTCTGCGTGGGTTTCCTCCGGGTGCTCCAGTTTCCTCCCACAAGTCCTAAATTTGGACATTCTGAATTCTCCCTCCGTGTACCCAAACAGGCGCCGGAATGTGGCGACTAGGAGCTTTTTGCAGTGTTAATGTAAGCCTATTTGTGACAATAAAGATTATTATTATAAGTTAGCGCCTGTGGGGGTGACCTTTGGTTGACTGGAGACTGTTACATTTAGTCCAAAAAGTGCAGGTTAGGTGGATTTGCCATGTTAAAATTACCCCTTCGTGCCCAAAAGGTTGGGTGGGGTTACTGGGTTATGTGGATGAGGTGGAGGCGTGGGCTTAAGTAAGTGCTCTTTCCAAGGGCCGGTGCAGACACAATGGCCCGAATGGCCTCCCCCTGCACTGTAAATTCTAGAATTCTGTAAATTTTAGGATTCTCCAGAAAAGCTGCTATATTTCAGAAACTGCAGAGACCAGAATGAATCTACAATGAAAATCATTACAGACTGGAAAGCAGAAATCTTGACCTGAAAGCCTGGTTTGAAGAACAGCGTGCTGGAAAAAACATCTGAAACAAAGACTCTTATCTTTTACTTATTATTTGCACCCCTCTTTTCCCTTGAGCTGCGAGTCAGGGGAGCTGCGAGTCAGAGCGGAGATTTTAAAAGATCGCGGCCTAGTTTCGGGAGCCGTTCGGAGGAGGGGGAGCAGTCTCTGTCAGGGAGAGAACCTGAGAACATCTAAGACCCTCAGAAGGGAAGAAGGGAAGTAAGTGATTTTTACTCATTTTTACTTTTATACCTTTTTCAAATTGTGTGTGTCGGGGGGAAACTGAAGTGACATCACAGAAAAGCTGTGACCTGAGTGGCTGGTTGGGAATCTACACTAAATTAAAAAAATTAAGCATTGGTAACTAATTAAACATAATTACTTAATTATAATTTAGAGGAGTATCTAAGCCAGAGATCGGAGAGTACTATATTTAGCTTTCGCATTTATATTAGAAATCTAGTGCTAGGAAACAGATAGTTAACAGTAACTTTAAAAAATATATATATTTTTTAAAAATTTAAATTTAAATTTTAATTAATTGACGCAATGTCAGTTCGAGGGGTGTAGTGCTCTGACTGTGAGATGTGGCAGGTCCGGGAGGCTTCCAGCGTCCCGGATGGCTTCATCTGCAGAAAGTGCACCCAACTGGAGCTCCTCACAGACCGCATGGTTCGGTTGGAGCAGCAATTGGATGCACTTAGGAGCATGCAGGTGGCGGAAAGCGTCATAGATCGCAGTTATATAAATGTGGTCACACCCAAGGTGCAGGCAGAGAAATGGGTGACCACCAGAAAGGGCAGGCAGTCAGTGCAGGAATCCCCTGTGGTTGTCCCCCTCGCGAACAGGTATACCCCTTTGGATACTGTCGGGGGGGATAGCCTATCAGGGGAAAACAGCAGCAGCCAGAGCAGTGGCACCACGGCTGGCTCCGATGTTCAGAAGGGAGGGTCAAAGCGCAGAAGAGCAATAGTAATAGGGGACTCTATAGTCAGGGGCACAGATAGGCGCTTCTGTGGACGTGAAAGAGACTCCAGGATGGTATGTTGCCTCCCAATTGCCAGGGTCCAGGATGTCTCCGAACGGGTAGAGGGCATCCTGAAGGGGGAGGGCAAACAGGCAGAGGTCGTTGTACATATTGGTACTAACGACATAGGCAGGAAGGGGCATGAGGTCCTGCAGCAGGAGTTCAGGGAGCTAGGCAGAAAGTTAAAAGACAGGACCTCTAGGGTTGTAATCTCGGGATTACTCCCTGTGCCACGTGCCAGTGAGGCTAGAAATAGGAAGATAGAGCAGCTAAACACGTGGCTAAACAGCTGGTGTAGGAGGGAGGGTTTCCGTTATCCGGACCACTGGGAGCTCTTCCGGGGCAGGTGTGACCTATATAAGGACGGGTTGCATCTAAGCCGGAGAGGCATAAATATCCTGGCCGCGAGGTTTGCTAGTGTCACACGGGAGGGTTTAAACTAGTATGGCAGGGGGTGGGCACGGGAGCAATAGGTCAGAAGGTGAGAGCATTGAGGGAGAACTAGGGAATAGGGACAGTGGGGCTCTGAGGCAGAGCAGACAGGGAGAAGTTGCTGAACACAGCGGGTCTGGTGGCCTGAAGTGCATATGTTTTAATGCAAGAAGTATTACGGGTAGGGCAGATGAACTTAGAGCTTGGATTAGTACTTGGAACTATGATGTTGTTGCCATTACAGAGACCTGGTTGAGGGAAGGGCAGGATTGGCAGCTAAACATTCCAGGATTTAGATGTTTCAGGCGGGATAGAGGGGGATGTAAAAGGGGTGGCGGAGTTGCGCTACTGGTTAGGGAGAATATCACAGCTGTACTGCGGGAGGACACCTCAGAGGGCAGTGAGGCTATATGGGTAGAGATCAGGAATAAAAAGGGTGCAGTCACAATGTTGGGGGTTTACTACAGGCCTCCCAACAGCCAGCGGGAGATAGAGGAGCAGATAGGTAGACAGATTTTGGAAAAGAGTAAAAACAACAGGGTTGTGGTGATGGGAGACTTCAACTTCCCCAATATTGACTGGGACTCACTTAGTGCCAGGGGCTTAGACGGGGCGGAGTTTATAAGGAGCATCCAGGAGGGCTTCTTAAAACAATATGTGGACAGTCCAACTAGGGAAGGGGCGGTACTGGACCTGGTATTAGGGAACGAGCCCGGTCAGGTGGTAGATGTTTCAGTAGGGGAGCATTTCGGGAACAGTGACCACAATTCAGTAAGTTTTAAAGTGCTGGTGGACAAGGATAAGAGTGGTCCTCGGGTGAATGTGCCAAATTGGGGGAAGGCTAATTATAACAATATTAGGCGGGAACTGAAGAACATAGATTGGGGGCGGATGTTTGAGGGCAAATCAACATCTGACATGTGGGAGGCTTTCAAGTGTCAGTTGAAAGGAATTCAGGACCGGCACGTTCCTGTGAGGAAGAAGGATAAATACGGCAATTTTCAGGAACCTTGGATAACGAGAGATATTGTAGGCCTCGTCAATAAGAAAAACGAGGCATTTGTCAGGGCTAAAAGGCTGGGAACAGATGAAGCCTGTGTGGAATATAAGGAAAGTAGGAAGGAACTTAAGCAAGGAGTCAGGAGGGCTAGAAGGGGTCGCGAAAAGTCATTGGCAAATAGGGTTAAGGAAAATCCCAAGGCTTTTTACACGTACATAAAAAGCAAGAGGGTAGCCAGGGAAAGGGTTGGCCCACTGAAGGATAGGCAAGGGAATCTGTGTGTGGAGCCAGAGGAAATGGGCGAGGTACTAAATGAATACTTTGCATCAGTATTCACCAAAGAGAAGAAATTGGTAGATGTTGAGTCTGGAGAAGGGTGTGTAGATAGCCTGGGTCACATTGAGATCCAAAAAGACGAGGTGTTGGGTGTCTTAAAAAATATTAAGGTAGATAAGTCCCCAGGGCCTGATGGGATCTACCCCAGAATACTGAAGGAGGCTGGAGAGGAAAATGCTGAGGCCTTAACAGAAATCTTTGGATCCTCACTGTCTTCAGGTGATGTCCCAGAGGACTGGAGAATAGCCAATGTTGTTCCTCTGTTTAAGAAGGGTAGCAAGGATAATCCAGGGAACTACAGGCCGGTGAGCCTTACTTCAGTGATAGGGAAAGTACTGGAGAGAATTCTTCGAGACAGGATCTACTCCCATTTGGAAGCAAATGGACGTATTAGTGAGAGGCAGCATGGTTTTGTGAAGGGGAGGTCGTGTCTCACTAACTTGATAGAGTTTTTCGAGGAGGTCACCAAGATGATTGATGCAGGTAGGGCAGTGGATGTTGTCTATATGGACTTCAGTAAGGCCTTTGACAAGGTCCCTCATGGTAGACTAGTACAAAATGTGAAGTCACACGGGATCAGGGGTGAGCTGGCAAGGTGGATACAGAACTGGCTAGGTCATAGAAAGCAGAGAGTAGCAATGGAAGGATGCTTTTCTAATTGGAGGGCTGTGACCAGTGGTGTTCCACAGGGATCAGTGCTGGGACCTTTGCTCTTTGTAGTATATATAAATGATTTGGAGGAAAATGTAACTGGTCTGATTAGTAAGTTTGCAGACGACACAAAGGCTGGTGGAATTGCGGATAGCGATGAGGACTGTCGGAGGATACAGCAGGATTTAGATTGTTTGGAGACTTGGGCGGAGAGATGGCAGATGGAGTTTAATCCGGACAAATGTGAGGTAATGCATTTTGGAAGGTCTAATGCAGGTAGGGAATATACAGTGAATGGTAGAACCCTCAAGAGTATTGAAAGTCAAAGAGATCTAGGAGTACAGGTCCACAGGTCACTGAAAGGGGCAACACAGGTTGTCAAGAAGGCATACGGCATGCTTGCCTTCATTGGCCAGGGCATTGAGTATAAGAATTGGCAAGTCATGTTGCAGCTGTATAGAACCTTAGTTAGGCCACACTTGGAGTATAGTGTTCAATTCTGGTCGCCACACTACCAGAAGGATGTGGAGGCTTTTGAGAGGGTGCAGAAGAGATTTACCAGAATGTTGCCTGGTATGGAGGGCATTAGCTATGAGGAGCAGTTGAATAAACTCGGTTTGTTCTCACTGGAATGAAGGAGGTTGAGAGGCGACCTGATAGAGGTCTACAAAATTATGAGGGGCATAGACAGAGTGGATAGCCAGAGGCTTTTCCCCAGGGTAGAGGGCTCAATTACTAGGGGGCATAGGTTTAAGGTGAGAGGGGCAAGGTTTAGAGTAGATGTACGAGGCAAGTTTTTTACGCAGAGGGTAGTGGGTGCCTGGAACTCGCTACCGGAGGAGGTGGTGGAAGCAGGGACGATAGTGACATTTAAGGGGCATCTTGACAAATACATGAATAGGATGGGAATAGAGGGATACGGACCCAGGAAGTGTAGAAGATTTTAGTTTAGGCGGGCAGCATGGTCGGCACGGGCTTGGAGGGTCGAAGGGCCTGTTCCTGTGCTGTACATTTCTTTGTTCTTGTTCTTTGTGTTTGTTTATCGTGTATGTGTGTGTGTGTGTGTGTGTGTATTATAATATATATATATATGTATATTTATATATATAGGGCAAGGGTAAGTTGAAGGAACTAGGAATTCGATAATAGTTAACAGTTGTATTTGCTGCATATTTCATTATAGTTCTTGTTATTGATAAAAAGTAATTGTATTTAAATTTACAAACCTGGTGACTATAATTATTGGGCAACCAAGGGCAAAAGACTTTGGGTATTTTTATGAGAATTATTGGTTAAATCAATTGTGTTGTAACTCTGGGTGAAGGGGAGCTGGAATTGACCACGTCCTAACCTAAGGTGTCACAAGAGTAGTCCTTATGCTGGGTTTGCAGAAGTGTCCCACTTAAATACAAGACTCCAGTTTTAAATGGAGGTGAAGAGTGCTTCTCTCCATAATGAGGTCTGGTGTATCTAATGATTCTGAAAACTTGACAACTCTTGTAATCCTTCAATTATTCCGTGAGAGGAATAATTTACTGCAGCTCATCCCAAGATTTACAGCATATTAACAAAGTTTAGTATTGCAGCAGGTCTGCTTACAGAATGCATTTGGAGCCCCCTGGTGTCTGGTTTTAACGATTGCTTCTCCACAAGAGACGGATGTACTTCAGTGGTAAGAGGGGATGACACAGCTCAAAAGGGAATCAAAGAGCTGAACGGAAAGAATTAACTTGCATATATGAAGAAGCACCTTTCACCATCTCAAAGCACTTCACAACAAATGAAGTATAGTCACCGTTGTAATGTAGAGAAATACACAACATCTGCAGCCAGTTTGAATATTGCAAAGTGCCAGAAACTGCAATGAAATAAATCACTATCTAATCAATTTTGTTTATTTAAAAACCAAAGAGGTGTTGGTTGACATGTTTGCTGGAGACTTGACGAATGCTACTACTCTTATAGAAGCTTACAGCATAGAAGGAGGCCATTCAGACCTTTGAGGCTGTGCCAGCTCTTTGAAAGTACGATTTAATTATTTGCACTACCTGGTTCCTCTTGGAGTAATATCATAGAATCTTGCGCATTTTTCTGAGAGGCCAGATAATGTCTCATCTTTTAAGCAGCACGGTAGCACAGTGGTTAGCACAGTTGCTTCACAGCTCCAGGGTCCCGGGTTCGATTCCTGGTTTGGGTCACTGTCTGTGTGGAGTCTGTACGTTGTCCCAGTGTCTGGGTGGGTTTCCTCCGGGTGCTCCGGTTTCCTCCCACAGTCCAACGACGTGCAGGTTAGGTGCATTGGCCGTGCTAAATTGCCGTTAGTGTCCAAAAAGGTTGGGTGGGGTTACTGGGTTACGGGATAGGTTGGAAGTGTGGGCTTAAATGGGGTGCTCTTTCAAAGAGCTGGTGCAGACTCACTGGGCCGAATGGCCTCCTTCTGCACTGTAAATACTATGAGTTTTACCCAATGGCCTTTTGCTTAAAAATCACTCTCTGCTAGAATAAAAGAGGAAATGCACTTGTGACCAGTGATTTGTAAAAAAAAGAAACTCATATCAGCAGAATATCAGACATAGCTCACTGGTAATTCTTGCACCAAAGTCAAAATGTTGTCAGTTCAAGCCCCACAACAGAGACTTGAGCAAATAATCTAGGTTGACACTTAGATCAACAGTGACAGAATGCTGCTTTTGGATGAAATATTAAACTGGGGGCACTGGCAGCCCCATGATGGTATTAGGAAATCCTGGCCAATATTTATCCCCAGCCAGCCTCACTAAAAATGTTAACTTCACTGTTGCTTGTGATAACCTTGTTGGACACAAATTGGCTTCTGCCGTTTTATATAATACAACAGTGACTATGGCATGGTGGCACAGGGGTTAGCACTGCTGCCAGAGACCCTGGTTCGAGTCCGATTTTGGGTGACTGTCTGCGTGCAGTTTGCACTTTCTCCCCATGCCTGCTTGGGTTTCCTCTGGGTGCTCTGGTTTCCTCCCACAGTCTAAAGATGTGCAGGTTAGGTGGATTGGTCATGCTAAATTGCCTCAAGGTGGAGTTATAGGTACTGGGTGGGGGATTGGGCCTAGGTAGGTGCTCTTTCAAAGGGTCAGTGCAGATTTGATGGGCCGAATGTCTCCTTCTGCACTGTAGGGGTTCTATGATTTCAAAAGTCTTCATTGGCTGTAAAATGTTTTGAACGTGTTGAAGTCGTGAAAAGATGAAAGTTGTTTCTCGCTCAACTGAAGGAACAAGGCACATAGGATATCTATGGGGATTTTAACTGTTATCAGGTGTTCATTTGGTGCAGCAGCAATAGTCAAACTGAGTTAATAGATAGAAATGAGCGTGGCAGCAGGAGACTACTCGTACAGCATAGTACCTTTGTCACTCACTATCTAGAATCTCAGATGAAGCATGGCCACTTAAAAATGGTTTGAGAAGACAGTTCATACTTTAGGAGTCAATATCTTGAGGAGAAAGGTCAAATCACCAGGAACTCGTCACTGTCAACAAAAATTATTTTGAATAGGACGCAAGTTTGCACAAAACAAAAAACTAAGCACGAGTACAAAACACAGTCACACAAGAACAGCAACACATGGAGAGAAGGAACAGATGTTCAAGGATAGAAAAAGAGAATAGACAAGACAAAGAGCTCACATACTCTCTAAATCCACATTTGAAATTCTACAAGGGCGATGATCCTGTACGAGAATGAAAGGAAGCATACATGAAAAGTGACGAGCTGGTCATATACCTCGTTGTTTTCAAGATGCTGATGCACAATAGCTGCTGTATTTGTCTCCACATCAGGTCGCTTCCCATGAAGAATGTTTTTTTAAATTCATTCATGTGAATTGGACATCACTGGTTTGGCCAGTACTTATTGCCCATTCCCAATTGCCCATGAGGAGGTATGGTGAGTTGCCTCCTTGAATCGTTGCATTCCATGTGGTTAAGGTGCACCCACAGTGCTATTAGAGAGGGAATTCCAGAATTTTGACCCAGCGACAGTGAAGGAACAGCGATATATGTCAAAGTCAGGATGGGGAGCAGCTTGGGAGGGAAACTGCAGGAGTTGGTGTTCCCAGGTATCTGCTGCTCTTGTCCCAATGATAGCATTCATGCGTTTGGAAGGTGCTGTCTAAGGCACCTTGGTGAGTTCCTGCAGTGCATCTTGTATATGGTACACACAGCTGCTACCACTCTGCATCAGTGGTGGAGTGAGTAAATGTTTGCGGCTGGGGTGCCAATCAAGCGGGCTGCTTTGTCCTGGATGGTGTCAAACTTCTCATGTTTGCTGGAACTGTATAATCCAGGCAAGTGGGGAATATTCCATCACACTCCTAGTTTGTGCCTTGTAGTGTACAGGCTTTGGGAAGTAGGAGATGAGTTATTCGCCGCAAGATTCCTAGCCTCTGACCTGCTGTTGTAGCCACAATATTTATATAACTGGTCCAGTTCAGTTTCTGGTCAATGGTAACCCCCAGGCTATTGATAGTGGGGGGATTCATAATAGTAATGCCATTGAATGTCAAGGGCCAATGGTTAGATTCTCTCATGTTGGTTATTGCCTGGCACTTGTGTGGCACGAATGTTACTTGCCAACCCGAGCCAGGATATTGTCTATGTCTTGCTGCATTTGAACATGGTCAGTCTGAGGAGTCACAAATGGTGCTGAACATTGCAAAATCATCAGGGAATATTCCCACTTCTGACCTCATGTGGAAAAAAAAGGTCATCAACAAAACATTTGAAGATGGTTGGACCTGGGTCACTACCGAGGAACTCCGACAGTCATACCCTGGAACTGAGATGATTGACTTCCAAAAATCATAACCATCTTCCTTTGTGCTAAGTTTACCCCAATTCCCATTGACTCCAGTGTTGCTAGGCATTCTTGATGCCACACACTGTCAATTGCTGCCTTGATGTTAAGGGAAGTCACTCTCACCTCTAGAGTTCAGCTCTTTTGTCCATATTTGAACCACGGCTGTAATGAAGTCAGGGGCTGAGTGGCCCTGGCAGAACCCAAACTGAGTGTCAGTGAGCAGATTATTGCTAATTAAGTGTACTTGATAGCACTGTTGATGGCACCTTCCATCATTTCACTGATGTTCGAGAGTAGACTGTTTGAGCAGTAAATGGTCAGTTTGGATTTGTCCTGCTTTTTATGCACAGGAGATACTCGGGCAAATTTCCACATTAACGGTTGGTTGCCAGTGTTGTAGCTGTACTGGAACAGCTTCGCTCAGGACATGGAAAATTCTGGAGCACTATCAGCACTACTGCCGAAATATTGTCAGGGCATTTGCAGTATCCAGTTCCTTCAGCGGTTTCTTGATTTTGTGCAAAGTGAATCGAATTGACAGAAGACTGATATCTGTAATGTTGGGAACTCTGGAGGAGGCCAAGATGGATCATCCACTTTTCACCTTTGGCTGAAGATTGTTGAAAATGCTTCAGCCTTTATCTTTTGCACTGATGTGCTGGGCTTCCCACATCATTTGAGGATTGCAATATTTGTGCAGCCTCCTCCTCCTGTGAGTTGTTTAATTGGATAGCACTGGGTAGCACTGTTGCTTCACAGATCCATGGTCCCAGGTTCGATTCACGGCTTGGGTCACTGTCTGTGTGGAATCTGCACATTCTCCCAGTGTCTGCGTGGGTTTCCTCCGGGTGCTCTGGTTTCCACCTACAAGTCCCGAAAGACGTGCTGTTAGGTGAATTAGATATTCTGAATTCTCCCTCTGTGTACCTGAACAGGCGCCAGAATGTGGCGACTAGTGGCTTTCCATTGTAACTTCATTGCAGTGTTAATGTAAGCCTACTTGTGACAATAAAGATTATTATTATTGACTATAACATTCACGACTGAACGTTGCAGGACTGCAGAACATAGATCTTATCCGTTGCCTGTGTAATTGCTTGGATGTCTGTCTCTTGCTGCTTATGTTGTTTGGCACAAAATAGTCCTTTGATGTTGCTTCACCAGGTTGACACCTCATTTTTAGATATGCCTGATGCTTCCCCTGGCAGGACTCCCTGCACTCCTCATGTGAAGAATAAAGAGATGTTTTGATGTCCAAATAAAGTGCTATCTGAATATATGTATTTTAATATTTCATACGAGAAACATCATACAACTTTTGCCCTTTTGATCCAATGAAAGAGAGTGTGAGTGTGCAAGAGTTAGAGAGAGATTGAGACAGACTAAATGCATAAGCAGAAGAATGAAATAGTCTGCATAGGGGATGGAATATAGTGGTGAGGACTTTCCACTTATTGAAGAAACAAAATCACAGAAACACAAGCAGAGAGAACAAGTAGCGGGGAATCACACCTGCATTTCATCTGGTCACGGTCCATTACCTGGTTTATTTTGCCGTCACCTCTTTCTTATCTGGGTTAAATGTACATTTCTGAAAATTAATTACCACCAAAATTCTTTGAAAAAGTAACAATGAATGTACAATGCATCCAGTTACTTAATCACTAGAATCTTCACAAGCAATGAAGAGCCTGTCTATCATATTGCCCCTTAGTGACCAAAGATATGCAGGTTAGGTGGATTGGTCAGATAAATTGCCCCTTAGTGTCCAAAAGGTTAGGTGGGGTTACTGGGATAGGGTGGAGGCATGGGCTTAAGTAGTGCGGCCTTTCCAAGGGCCTGTGCCAACTCGATGGGTCGAATGGCTTCCTTCTGCACTGTAAATTCTATATAGTATTAAGCCCATGAATGAAAAATATCCATGTGGAATCCACTCACCTGTCTCAGCTCTTGGGCCTCAGCCTCTGAAACTGTCTGCTCAGACACTTGTTGGGATATCTGACCACCGCTCGCTGAAACAGGATGCATAACTCTATCCAGGAAACCAGTTGCTGCAGATATAAATGCAAACACAAGTCAGCTGCTGCATTTTATTGGGGTCAGAGTGTATCTGCATCACTCACTTAGACACAAGGAAGACAACCAAGTCCTGAAAGCCATGCAAAGAAAAACCAGGAGAACATATTCATAGTACTGATTTATGAGGAAAGGTGAAGACATTTGAAAGATAGTTAAGATTTGTGAGATAGTTAATATAATAGGAAGGTATTTATGAAACACCACTTCAGGTGAAACCATGGCAGGAGGATAGGAAGCAGTCTCAATCTCAGTCAATTTGCCTGTCACTGGTTTGAGTAGGGTTTACATAAAAATGTGATTGATGTACAATGGACAACTAGTCCACTGAATTCATGGAACTAAAACTCAAGAGATGTAAATTTGGCTGTCAGTTCACTTACCTATTTTGCACTTTCAGTCAAAATCTACCTCTATAGATACGCTCATGGTGTGATTGTACCTTTGAAAGTTAATGTTAAGAAGCAGTGTAAAAATGTCAAGGTTCTATTTAATTGCTCATAAGAGTATTAACATTTTTTCTTCAAACTTCACATTTTGTGCATTATCAAGGCTATCTCTACCAACAATATTCTCTCCATCTCTGTTTGGTATCTCCAGCCCCTACTGCTCTAAAATTCCCTTTCCCAGTTCCTTCCCACACAAACTCCAACTCACCCACTTCCTCACTCCTTGCTGATTTCTATTGGCATTGTAGTAAAATCGCAATCCTCACCTTCTATAATTTCATCCAGAGACTCCTTCTGCAACCGCCTTTGGTCCAACATGATCCTCCACCATTGGACATTGTGATGAATACCAGAAATTGTCATACTTTATAGTTTGTATTTTTGTAGGATTACTATTAAAACCTGGGTTAAAATGCTTACAAACAGTATGTCGGCCAGAGGTGCGATTTAAAGTAAGATAAACAATGATTTTTGCAGGGAAGTGTTTTGTTAATAGATATTAAAAAGAATATTACCTGTTTGTAGATAGAGAGCTAATGTAATATTGTAACAGTTTGAGCCTGGCTAAACAAATCAAGGCACATCTTGTAACAAGAGATACAAGAATGCTGTGAGCTTTGAGTGCAGCTGGTGTGTAGCTAATAGGAGGCGCCAGATCTGTCTGGACAAAGGACTCCCTCCTTCCAAGACTCAAAACTGAGCAGAAGGTTTTCAGCTTGGTCCCAAAGACAAGTCTCTCTCTCAAAGGACTCTGCACCAAGATAAGCAAGTAAAACCTGGTTGTTAACTTTATACATAAGTGGCATGGATTGCTTAAGTGAAATGTAGAGGCAGGTTTTAGGAAGCAAGTTAAGATATTTTACCTGTTAACCTGTAAAACTATTTCCTTATTTTTAAAGTGCTTAATTCTGTATTAAAATTAAAGTTTGTTTTAATATAAAAGCGGTCTACCGGTCAGTGTTATCACTGCAGTAGTGCAGTAACATTTTCTGAGTATTATCAAATGCAAATAGTTGGGTTCTAATCCAGGATCTTAACCAAAACAGGTTCTGGTCTGGACCTATAACACATCTATGCATTGTTCCTCTTTGCTAACTTTCTTGGTCTTGATGCATCTTACCCATTTTCAAAGTTCCACTGCTTCTATAACTAAGTTTTCAGTTACTCTTTCTCTTTCATGGATAGGCTCAAAGAGAACATGGCTTTATAGAAGATATGAATATGTAGAAGATATCATATGTATAATATGGAAGATATTATCCAGGATTCTTGAAACAATGGAAAAATCAAATCCTGGTCATGTTTTGAGATTGCCACAAACTCTAGAGCCAACAGACAAGTTAGAAAAGTGAAGATATACAGACAGTTTAGGTGACAACTTTACACTAAGTGTGGAAAGTGTGCATCTGGGAAACAGATTGTGCAGAAACATTCGAGGAAGCTGGGATACATGACATTATCTGCAGTTCAGCAAAATAGTTTTTTGGGGACAGAATACCTGGACTACAGAGTATTTCCTGATCCTGTATTTTCCCATGTACACTGGTTCCGAATGGCTCATCTCATAAGTCAATTTATGAAATTATCCGAATAAATGGCCCATATCTGTAGCCACCTCACAAAGAAAATTGATACCAATGGTTATAACTTCCCAAATCTATCCAGTAAGGGTTGTTTCTACAAATTCAAATCTATCCAATCCTGATACAAAGTCAGAGACAAAATTTCAGGGAAAGATTTTCCACCGAGAAATACAGGCGAGCCTCTGGCTTATCCCTCATTATTATGAGCAACTGCTTTGACAAAGATGTATCAGAGCAATACAATGACAAATTTTATTCTTCCAAACACTAATTGTGCTTGGAGAGAGTTTTTTTTGAGCGAGGTATGAAAGGTGAATTACCAGGTCTATTACTAAAGATGTTGATGATTATAAAAGCAATCTGAAATGAAGGTATATAAGCATCAACCAAAAAGTGATGTAGGTGATGTTTTCCCTTTGACAGTGAAACAATGATCACAACTGATGGGAGGAGGTGGAGGAAGGCAAGATGAACCTGATCTTCATAAACAAGTTTATCATTTCATAATCTTTCCCCAGATGACAGGTCACAGTCTACATACATACATACATTAGTCTCTCCCTGGGAAAGGATGTGCTTTACTCTAAAATACACTTTATAGACACTAATATGTTGATCCACAGATGCTAGGCATCCTTCAATAGAGTCTGAGCACCCTTTCTTCAGGTATCAACCCAAACAGTGACAATATTTTTTGCAAAAGAAAATTGGTCCCGACAACCTAATTCTCCACCTCCCTCAATGCAGGTCTGCCCGCATGCTTAAGTATGAGACAACAGTAGCAAAAAAGTGCATTGATTTTAAATCCTTGTGGTGTAATGAGTTAGATGGATAGAGAGTGCCTTGTTGAAAAAAGCCTACATTTAAACATTGCCACTCTCTGTTCTCCACTGCTTCCTTCCTGCCAATGGGCAGCACGGTAGCACAGTGGGTAGCATTGCTGCTTCACAGCTCCAGGATGGGTTTGATTCCCGGCTTGGGTCACTGTTTGTGTGGAGTCCGTCCTTGTGTGCGTGGGTTTCCTCCGGGTGTCCTGGTTTCCTCCCTCAAGTCCCTAAAGACGTGCTGTTCGGTAATTTGAACATTCTGAATTTTCCGTGTACCCAAACAGGTGCTGGAATGTGGCGACCAGGGGCTTTTTAACAGTAACTTCATTGCAGTGTCAATGTAAGTCTACTTGTGACAATAAAGGTTAGTATATTTATTATTATAAATGACCCCTCCCTCCAATATCAAAAAACTGGCCATCCCAGTACAAGTTTTATCAATATTTTATCAAAAATTGAACCTCAATGAGAAACAAAATATGGTCACAGAAGCTACTCTTCATTACTTTCAAAAATATACACTAAACCTTCTGGATCAGAAGGCTGTGCATTCAAGCCCAACTCCAGACATAACATTTTGGCACAGTACTGAGGCCTTTTCATTAAATATTAAACTGATGTCCATATGCCCTCTCAGGTGGATCCTATCACACTATTTCAGAGAAGAGCAGGAAAGTTCTCCCCATTGTCTTGGGCAATACCTGTCCCTCAACCAAGAGCACTGAAGCAAATTATCCAGTCATTACCGCATTGCCGCTTGTGGGAACTTGCTATTGACACATTGGCTTCCCTATTTCCTACAGTACAGCATTGGCTATACATCAAGAGTACTTAACTGGCTGTAGCCTTGATACATACCGAGGTTGTGAAAGGTACTACATAAATGCACATTCTTGCTTTCTCTTTATACTCCCCTACAGGATCATGTCTACTCAATGTGAACCAAACTCCTTTACTATAGAGTGGATTAAAAATGGAGTAACGAATGCGTGGCCTTCAAAGAGGAGATGTTTTGGGTATAGTGTAGACACATTTCCATGAAAGAATGGGCATCGAAAGCTAGAAGCCCCTGGATGATTAAAGATTGGGGGCGCGATTCTCTGGCCACGCTGTGCCGGAAAAGCATCTTGCTGCGGCGCAGTGTGGCCATTGAACAAAAGAAGAACAAAGAAAATTACAGCACAGGAACAGGCCCTTCGGCTCTCCCAGCCTGTGCCGATCCAGATCCTTTATCTAAACCTGTCACTATTTTCCAAGGATCTACTTCCCTCTGTTCCCCGCCCGTTCATATATCTGTCTAGATGCATCTTAAATGATGCTACTGTGCCCGCCTCTACCACCACCGCTGGAAAAGCGTTCCAGGCACCCACCACCTTCTGCGTAAAAAACTTTCCACGCGCATCTCCCTTAAACTTTCCCCCTCTCACCTTGAAATCGTGACCACTTGTAATTGACACCGCCACTCTTGGAAAAAGCGTGTTGCTATCCACCCTGTCCATACCTCTCATAATTTTGTAGACCTCAAACAGGTCCCCCCTCAACCTCCGTCTTTCCAACAAAAACAATCCTAATCTACTCAACCTTTCTTCATAGCTAGCACCCTGCATACCAGGCAACATCCTGGTGAACCTCCTCTGCACCCTCTCGAAAGCATCCACATCCTTCTGGTAATGTGGCGACCAGATCTGCATGCAGTATTCCAAATGTGGCCTAACCAAAGTCCTATACAACTGTAACATGACCTGCCGACTCTTGTACTCAATACCCCGTCCGATGAAGGCAAGCATGCTGTATGCCTTCTTGACCACTCTATCGACCTGCGTTGCCACCTTCAGGGTACAATGGACCTGAACTCCCAGATCTCTCTGTACATCAATTTTCCCTAGGACTCTTCCTTTGACCGTATAGTCCGCTCTGGAATTAGATCTTCCAAAATGCATCACCTCGCATTTGCCTGGATTGAACTCCATCTGCCATTTCTCTGCCCAACTCTCCAATCTATTTATATTTTGCTGTATTCTCTGACAGTCCTCCTCGCTATCTGCAGCTCCACCAATCTTAGTATCATCTGCAAACTTGCTAATCAGACGACCTATACCTTCGTCCAGATCATTTATGTATATCACAAACAACAATGGTCCAAGCACGGATCCCTGTGGAACACCACTAGTCACCTTTCTCCATTTTGAGACACTCCCTTCCACCACTACTCTCTCCTGTTGCCCAGTCAGTTCTTTATCCATCTAGCTAGTACTGCCTGAACCCCATACGACTTCACATTTTCCATCAACCTGCCATGGGAAACTTTATCAAACGCCTTACTGAAGTCCATGTATATGACATCTACAACCCTTCCCTCATCAATTAACGTTGTCACTTCCTCAAAGAATTCGATTAGGTTTGTAAGACATGACCTTCCCTGCAGAAAACCATGCTGCCTATCACTGATAAGTCTATTTTCTTCCAAATGTGAATAGATCCTATCCCTCAGTATCTTCTCCAACAGTTTGCCTACCACTGACGTCAAGCTCACAGGTCTATAATTCCCTGGAATATCCCTGCTACCCTTCTTAAACAAAGGGACAACATTAGCAATTCTCCAGTCCTCCAGGATCTCACCCGTGCTCAAGGATGCTGCAAAGATATCTGTTAAGGCCCCAGCTATTTCTTCCCTCGCTTCCCTCAGTAACCAGGGATAGATCCCATCCGGACCTGGGGACTTGTCCACCTTAATGTCTTTTAGAATACCTGAAACTTCCCCCTTCCTTATGCCGACTTGACCTAGAGTATTTAAACATCCATCCTTAGCCTCAACATCCGTCATGTCCCTCTCCTTGGTGAATACTGATGCAAAGTACTCATTAAGAATCTCACCCATTTCCTCTGACTCCACGCATAAATTCCCTCTTTTGCCTTTGAGTGGGCCAATCCTTTCTCTAGTTACCCTCTTGCTCCTTATATACGAATAAAAGGCTTTGGGGTTTTCCTTAACCCTGTTAGCCAAAGATATTTCATGACCCCTTTTAGCCCTCTTTATTGCGCGTTTGAGATTTGTCCTACTTTCCCGATATTCCTCCAAAGCTTCATCAGATTTAAGTCACCTAGATCTTAAATATGCTTCCTTTTTCACCTTAGCTAGTCTCACAATTCCACCCGTCATCCATGGTTCCCTAATCTTGCCATTTCTATCCCTCATTTTCACAGGGACATGTCTGTCCTGCACTCTAATCAATCTTTCCTTAAAAGACTCCCACATTTCAAATGTGGATTTACCCTTAAAGAGCTGCTCCCAATCCACATTCCCTAGCTCCTGCCGAATTTTGATATACTTGGCCTTTCCCCAATTTAGCACTCTTTCTTTAGGACCACTCTCGTCTTTGTCCATGAGTATTCCAAAATTTACGGAATTGTGATCGCTATTCCCAAAGTAATCACCGACTGAAACTTTAACCACCTGGCCGGGATCATTCCCCAATACCAGGTGCAGTATGGCCCCTTCCCGAGTTGGACTATTTACATACTGCTCTAAAAAACTCTCCTGGATGCTCCTTACAAATTCTGCTCCATCTACGCCTCCAACACTACATGAGTCCCATTCAATGTTGGGGAAGTTAAAATCTCCCATCACGACCACCCTATTGCTCCTACATTTTTCTATAATCTGTCTACATATTTGTACCTCTACTTCACGCTTGCTTTTGGGAGGCCTGTAGTAAAGTCCCAACAATGTTAGTGCACCCTTCCTATTTCTTAGCTCTACCCATATTGCCTCAGTGCTCGAATCCTCCATCGTGCCCTCCTTAATCATAGCTGTGATATAATCTCTGACCAGTAATGCAACTCCTCCACCTTTTTTACCTCCCTCTCTATCCCTCCTGAAGCACCTATACCCTGGGATCTGTAGTTGCCAGTCTTGCCCTTCCCTCAACCAAGTCTCCGTAATACCAATATCATATTCCCAGGTACTAATCAAAGCCCTAAATCCATCTGCCTTACCTGCTACACTTCTCGCATTGAGACAAATGCACCTCAGACCACCTGTCCTTTTGCATTCTTCATCTCTTCCCTGTCTACTCTCCCCCTTAGTCACATTGAATTTATTATCTAGTACCTTACTGGCTTTAGTTGCTGCCTCTTTACTGACCTCTGATTTCCTAATCTGGTTCCTATCCCCCTGCCACATTAGTTTAAAACCTCCCCAACAGTGTTAGCAAAAGCACCCCCTTAGACATTGGTCCGGGAAAGCCGGGAGACCCTGCTCCCGGGATCTACCTGGCTCGCAACACCTCGCAAAATTAAACGTAATCTCGCGAGATGATGCAAGTGGAATCCCACCCACAACGGGCAGGATCAGTTTTTGGCAAATCTGCATATTAGATCGAGGCTGTAAGCCTTACTCTAATCTGCAGATTCCCAGGTACCTGATGCTGTGGAATTCAATGCCTTTGCCATGGTTACCTTGGGCAAGCGCTGTTTGGTACTGGTCCCCACAAACAGGGACCACATGGAACAGCAATCGTGGGGGTCTCCAAGGGGATCATAGGTCCCCAGCTGCGTGCCCTTTGGGCAGGGTGGTGCCCTGGCACTACTGGCGCCACCTGAGTATCCTGGCACTGCCAAGGTGTTAAGCTGGCATTTTCTGCACGCGTACGATTGTGCCGGAGTTGCCCAGCTTGGAGGGGGTCTCAGGGATTATTTTGGGGGCCTTGGAGATTGGGTGCCATTTAAAAATGGTGTTCCGATCTTTTGCTACATCGGGGAATTCTGGCGAATGGGGCTCCTTATTGTAAAAAAACGGGGCTGTGTGTAGCCTTTGCCACGCTTTCCCCGTTCAGGCCCCTTATTCAACACGAGTCGCATGGAACAGCCATGTGTTTCTCGGGACTGCAAGTGCCAGGAAACAAATGGCTAAACGTGCACGCTCAAGGGCTTTGTTCCCTTTTGGGAAGATCGCGCCCGGAGAGATTAAAATGGAACAGAAAAAGATAGCTTATGATAATAGTAAGGATCCGATTTCAAAGATAAATATAAAAGCACAGACAATATCTAAAAGAGAAAATAAGAGGGCCAAGGGGAAGTGGGCAGTTAGATTAGACATGATGTGGAGATGCCGGTGTTGGACTGGGCTGGGTACAATAAGAAGTCTTACAACACCAGGTTAAAGCCCAACAGGTTAGTTTGGAATCACTAGCTTTTTGAGCTCAGCTCATTCCTCAGGTGAGTGACTCACCTGATGAAGGAGCTGCACTCCAAAAGCTAGTGATTCCAAACTAACCTGTTGGGACTTTAACCTGGTATTGTAAGACTTCTTACGGAGTTAATTAGTGGCCAACATAAAATGGAACAAAAATCCTTTAATAAACATTAAAATAGTAACAGGATAGTGGAAGGAAAGTGGAGGGGGAAGGGAAGAGATTGGAGGGGTAAGTTTTGGGATTAAAAAATAAAACTACTTTTGAAGGCCATTGGATATTACTAAGTAGAAAAGTCACGTGCTTGCTGGGAAAATCTTAAGGGAAGTAAATTTGTGTATGCCCACAATCCTCCAGCTATCCTTGGATATGGTGTGGTAGCAGAGGACTTGAGAACTGCGTTAATTATACCCCTGTTTACAATGGGGAGGGTTACACCCAGCCACTTCAGGCCACTCAGTGTAATGCCAGTGGCGGGGAAGCTTTCAGGGGCAACAATTCAGGGAAATATTAATTGGCATTTGGAAAAGAATGGGCCAATAAATGAAATTTATTAGAGCCGTGCTAAAGGCAAATCATATTTGGCTAACTTGATCAAATGTTTTGATGAAACAGTGGGGAGGTTGGATAAGGGTATTAAATTAAGGTTGTGTATACTGACTTTCAAAAGGTGTTTGACAAAGTACAGGAACCTCCCAGCTTTCGTGACTTCCTTGTTTGCGATTCATTCACCCGCACTAAAGCCTTTGTACACTTTATCACCAATTGCGTGAGCAATTGATCGCTTATTCACATTGTCTTTCCCCTCTCTCATTAAAGACACTTTATTCTAAATGAAATTTATTTTAATTTATTAATTCTATTCTGGATGAATGTGGCCGTGGTTGATGTCAGAGACATGGCAGCCATGGAGGAGCAGAGACCTTGGCACGTTTTAACAGGGAGATGATGTTAAAGTCTCTAGAACGGGACTCCTTCCATTAGTCCTGGCCGAGGACATTTAATTCTCTATTTTTAAGCACCTTTCCGAAAGGGAAGTGGTGCCTGCAATGGTTAAAGCTGAAGTGCACATCAAACTGAAAAATTCAACTGAAAATGTCTAAATCTCTTGGTAAAGAGTTGCAATGATGGCTTTGTTCAATTTTGAAATATTCACCGATTTGATTGTCTTTTTTTTTTTTAAATGTGACAACATCTGATTCAGTCGAACTTGGGTATGAGAGGAGGGATAATGCACAGTAGCCAGAGTGAAAGAGAATGTGCGAGATTCTCCGGACGCCCAGCTGCGTGGTTCTCGGTGGTGCGCTGCTCGCTGGCAGAGACAATGGGATTTTCCATTGAAGCCATCCCACACCACCAGGAAACCCACGAGCAGGGTTACATTGCCGGCAGAAAAAGAGAATCCCAACTGCTGGAGAATTCTGGCCAATGTTACTTTATCATTTTAAAATAAAAATATTTTGCAATTATCTGTTTTTAAATTTTACGTTTGTTTGCAACTTTGAGGCGATTCTGTTTTTCTGAAATGAGGACCATCTCTTTTTAAAATTTTCAATGCATATCTTCGATGTTAAAAGAGCTGACAAGTCCATAGTTGGATTCTTTTGTTACAAATCGGAGCTTAGTGGGCTCTCCCTGTCTGTCACATACTATAACTTTCTGTACAGCGACTGCACAAAGCAATGCTGCCTCACATTGCTGGAACCGATCTAATTTGACTTCGATTGTAAAGCATGTTCATCGTTTCTGATTTTGCCTTTTAAGCAGTTTCGCGTGAGACTTTATTGCACCACATGCTACACTTGTTAGCAAAATTAAAGCCCCTGGAATTAAAGGGCAGCGGTTGCTAAACTATCTAGGGATGGAAAGCAGAGTTATAGTGAACAAGTATTTCAGACTGAGGGGAGGTATATAGTGTTGTCCCTTTGTGGTCAGTATTAGGACCACGGCTCTTTTTGATCTATATTAATGACCCAAACTCCTCTTGCTTTAGGTACCTTGCGCTAATAGGCGGTTGCCGACCATAGACTTCCATTGGATTGGTCCAGGCAAAGTACTGCAATGGCTTGTCATTGCCTTTTGCAGATTGGCTGAGCAGGACTCTCTCCCTCACTTACCACCTCCCTGGACCCAGGTGTACAAAGCATAATTTCAAAGCTTGTAGCTTGTACAAAACTCAAAACTACAGACTTCAGGAGGGAGAGAGGGAGTGAGAGTGAGAGATGTGTGAAGTGATACATTTTGGTGTGAAGAATAAGGAGAGGTAAATATGAACTAAGTGGTACAATGTCAAGATGGTCCAGAAACAGAACCTTGGACAGGTGTGCACAGAAATCGTTAAAAGGTGATGGAGTTGAGAAGGCCGTTAAAAAAAAGCATATTGGATCCTTGGCTTTATAAATAAATGTATAAGAGTACAAAAGCACGCAAATTAATCGAAACTTTATGAAACATTGGTTCGCCCTCAGCTGGAGTAGCATGCTAAATTCTGGGCACCACACTTAGGAAGCGTGACAAGATCTTGGAGAGGGTGCAGAAGAGATTTACCAGAATGGTACCAGGGGTGAAGGATTTCAATCATGTGGAGAGGCTGGAGGTGAAGATTGGATTCCCTACAGCAGAGGAAATTTGATCAACGTGGCAGAAAGGTCACAAAAAGAGAGATTAGAAAAAGACAGATTAGAAAAAAAAGAATTAGATAAAAACGCTCTACCAAAGAGCCAACAGAGGCATGATGGGTAAAAGGGCCTCCTTTTATGCTGTATCATTTTATCATTCTGGGAATTTAAGCAACTGATAACACAATCTAAAAAATTAAAGTTAGAAGTATGAGGTGATGTTAGATGGTGCTTTTTCCATAGAAATAATCAAATTGTGGAATCAGTTGCCTTGGGAAGGCTGTTGATGAGGACAACATACAAGTTCAACTGACTACTTTTAGTCCAGGAAGAGCACAGTGGCCCAGTGGTTAGCATTGCTGCCTTAATACGCCAGACACCCAGGTTCGATTCCCATCTTGGTGACTGTGTGGAGTTTGCCTGTTCTCCCCATGTCTGCGTGGGTTTCCTCCAGGTTCTCTGATTTCCTCCCACAGTCCAAAGATGTGTAGGTTAGGTAGATTGGACATGCTAAATTACCCCTTAGGGTAAGGTTACAGGGCAGAGGATTGGGCCTAAGTAGGGCGGTTTTTCAAAGGATTGGTGCAGACTCGATGTGCCGAATGGACTCTCAGTACTGTAGGGATTCTTGTACTGTAGGGATTCTATGAATAAGGTAGAAGATCAATGGACTTTTTTCATATAAAATAGGTATACAG